>NC_064571.1:57464827-57767857 GCF_937001465.1 Orcinus orca
TGGCATTTGCACTCACTCAAATCACTTGGCGATTAACAAGCTTCTCTGCACTAGGAATCGTGGTCACTTCCCCTCAGAACAGGATCTAGGAAACAACCTGAAGGGATCATGATCTAAAGAAAGATCATGCTTTGATGTTAGGTGGGATTATGCAAATAAGAATGAGAATAGGGTGCTTCAGTGCTGTCAGAGTGTGCTGTGTTTTATTTGGGAAATGAGACAAAATCTTCCTATGATCAGCCACTCCATGTGACATCCCAACCCACACTCTGCTACTGACATTTTATCTCCCACTGAACAGCCCGGCTGTTGTAACATTTTCAGGATTCTTAATTTATGTCTTGCAGAATCTAAAATCAGTTGGCAGGAACTTTAAGAAAATAACCAGTGTTGACAGGCACCTTTATACTTCAAGAAGCTGGTACACCTTAGTGCTGCTAAAAGCTAGGGAATGTTCTCTACTTTTTTCTTCCAAAATATGTCTAGAAGACAGTGGGATGGAGATAGGGAGCTGTCCTAAATCATTTGATTTCTCTTTTCAATCTAAACTCTGTGAAAGACCTTTCTTTCCACCCAATATTTGCTAACAAGCTCATTCTCCTTTCGTGGTATGAGTGACTCCAGCATTTAATTAATTAATTAAATTAGAGTAACAAAGAAAAATTAACTGAGGTTCTTATATGTAGCCAAGAACCATGGAAAAGTAAAATGACTCAAAAGTAAGATCAGCAATGTAACATTTGTGTAAGCTTCATAACCTACTGAACTGTTGATTCTCAGAACACTAGGGAGGGAAGATAGTCTGATGACGACGATTCCTACTTTACAGAAGAGAAAGCGAGGCCCAGAAAATGTAAATAACTAGCTACAAATCACTCAGCCTTGAAGAAATTGCGACTCAAACCCAAATCACAGGTTCTTTCCATTATATCACCGTGCTGCTTTGTAAAAGTAGCGACTTTGAATTGGTCAATCACATGAATATGCTAAAACCTTTGCTCTTGAGTCTTGGCAGTGCTGAACACTTGGCGCTCTCGGGCTTACACCTGTCAAAGCTAGGATGCTGGTGTACACCCTAACTCTGGAGTACTCAGCCTCCATCCTCTTCTCAGAGTGGAGTTATATCTACTTATCCATTATGTAGTGCTTCAGAGTATAGACTCTTGAGCCAGGTGACTGGCTCTGCCACTCACTAATAACTGACCTGGGCAAGCTACTTAACTTTTCTGGGCCTCATTTTCCTGTACAGTAAGATGGAGATGATAACAGCGCCTATCTCATAGGATTGTTGTAAAGATTAAATGAGTTTATGTAAAATGCTATGTACAGGTTAGTATCACCCATCTGTTTGCCACATGCTTTCATAAGTGCACTATAGGGTCTTCCCTGGTGGTCCAGTGGTAAAGAATCCGCCTTACAGTGCAGGGGACGCAGGTTCAATCCCTGATCAGGGAACTAAGATTCCACAGGCCGACGGGCAACTAAAGCCCGCACGCCACAACTAGAGAAGAGAAAACCCACACGCCACAACTAGAGAGAAGCCCATGCACCACGACGAAGAGCCTGAGCACTGCAACGAGAAAAGATCCTGCGTGCCGCAACTAAGACCCGACACAGCCTAAAATAAATGAATAAATAATAAGTAAATCTTTAAAAAAAAGCCAGTGCTTTATTTCTAAAAAAAAAAAATTTAAAAAAAAAGAACTATACATGCACCTGTAATATGCTTATGGAAACCTCTGGTTAGATGATAAAGCCAAGAAAAGCTTTGCTCCATTCCAGGAGGTAGGAAATTAGTATACTCCTTTTACACAGTACCTGGCACATACTGGAGATTCAAAAAACATTTTTAAATTGAACTGAAGTGGATAGTACCATAACTGAAAGTGGTAGTCCTGATCTTTCAGGCTCAACGTCCAGATTTTTCAAGTATTTCTAGTCCACCTCCCCTCCACTCCCCACCTCATCTATCTCGAAGGGCAGAGACCAGGAAAAGGATGGGCAATCAGTTCCCACAAAGCTCAAGTAAGAGTAAAAATCAGTTCTGAGAACTGTGCAAAATATATGTCCTTGTGCCTGAAGTTCAAAGGGCACGATGTATTTCCTCTACAAAAAGCCCAGGAGGCTATCTTTATATATTATTGGGGCGAAAATCCTAACAGCCCTCAGTAACAAACAGCTTGCAGCAGGTGTTTCCAATTTTTCTTATTTGCTCCCCCGACTCCTAGACTGCCAGAGAAGCCTGGCCGACGGATCCATACTCCTGAGCCCACTGAACGAGAGTGGGACGCTTCACGAGGTGACCTAGGTTTGGGAGGAGTTAAGTTTGGGAAAGAGAGAGACGCCTTCAAGACAACTACCGGGTGGCTGCCCCACAGCACCGGCTCTCTGGGACGGAAAGAGCGGACTCACCCCGCCCAGCCCCTCCCCTCCCGCCCTAGGCCCCGCCCCGAGCTCGCCCCCTCAACCCCGGCAAGTCCCTCAGCCTCCCGCATGATCGGCAGGGCGCTTGCGCAATTCTTAGGGCGTCTTGGTACTGCCCGAATCTAAACGTGACGGAAAGAGGCAGGCTCGTATTCCCCACACACCGCGCTACAGAGGCTTTCCGCGCTGCCCTAGAACTTGTTTTGCCTTTTTGGCCCTGAGAACCTGGCTTCTCGTTCCATTATGTGGCTTAAGAGGGCATGTTTTAAATTAGGCGATCCTCGGGCAGCCCGCCTTTTGGCGCAGGGTCCTTGGGCTGAGTCTTCGGCAGACACCCGGGAAAGCGGGGTCCTTCTCTGGGGCGGTCGCGCGGGCAGTGGCTCCCTGAAGTCGACACCGGGCAACATGTATTATAAGTTCAGTAGCTTCACGCAGAAACTGACGGGAGCGTGGGCTTCCGACGCTTATAACCCTCAGGTACGGGTAGCGCCGCGCCGGTTCGGACGGGAGAAGTGGCGGCCCGAGTCTGCGCCTGGCAGTTTCAGCGCCGGAGCCAGGCGAGGCTTCTGCCCGCGCTTCGGTTTAGTTGGTCCCTCACCTCTTGTCACGCACTTGCCGTGGCCATGGAGGCTCCTTAATTCTGTAGCTGCTCCCCGGCGAGGCTGGCCTGGTGTGGAAGTTGGGCCTGGCACTCAGCAGCGGTCAAGGTGACCCCCGAGGTCGTTGCTGGTGGCTCGTGAGGTCGGCGGGGCCCAGAATGTGACCCGACCGAGTCCGAAGTTTGGCCCTGTCCTTTTTTTTTTTTAAGGAAGTCCAGCTTTCATTCTCCTCAATGCCCCATTGTCATCCTCCTGCCTCAGCCCCAAAGACAGCCTCATCCAAGCACCAGATTTGGGAGCTGGGGTGATGGTACCAGCGGAAGCCATAGGGGCAGAAGGGGCTGTGTGATCAGAATTAGAAGACTTAAAGAGTTAATTCAAATGTTTGGGTGAGTCTTCGCAGTTAACGTGCAAAGAGCTGACATTTTTCCAGCTGTGAAATGGTTGATGGTTGCTCTTGAGTGGTCTGAAAAGTATTGCGACTTCACTCAGATTTTGCCAATTGGATTATCAGTCTCCAGCTTGTAGTGTAGAGATGAAAAACTTTAGAGTCCCAGACTTAATTTGGGCTCACATCCTGGTTTCGCTGCTTTAATTTTATGACCTTGATCAAGTTAATTCGTTGTGAGCTCAGTTTCCTTTAGGGCAGCTGGAGTACAGATTAAAAGAGGTGTGTGTCATGTGACTAGCAATCGTTGGCAGGTGGCTATTACTGGATAGGTGGTAGCTATTCTCGAGAAGCTAAGTCTGAGATACCACCATTTTCATTCTCAATCCTCAGGGTAGGTAGGGAAGGGTTGATGAGATATGCAGTTGGAAAACTGGACTGGAACAATAAGGGCCCTAGGTGGGGTGTGAAGAATGCTCCATTGTTGTTACCTTTTTTTCCTTCTGTGAAACACCGCAACTTGCTCAAGGGGAAGGATGTTTAAGGATGATTTCAACCTAAGATGAGATGTGCTGTTAACTAGGATAGGGAGGGCCAGAAAAAGAGCACGTTTTTTGGGGGTGTGGGGTTGGGGAGGAAGGGTCCAGGTTTATAAATACTGAGCTCGTGATGAGATGTCATGTCTGATTGCAGCTGGATTTATGAATAAGGAGTTTAATAGATCTAGGTGTCTTCAGCCCGTAGGTGGTAGTAGAAGCTGTGGTGGGGGAGATCATCCAGGGAGCAAGCACATGGGGAAGAAAGATGGAGTTACGATTAGATTACAGAAACAGGGAGAGTGGAGGAGGAAAATTTATCATAAGGACAATCCAGGATTAGGGAAAGCAGCGTGGTGTCGTTGAAACCAAATTGGTAGTGAGGTCTGAAGAAGGAATTGACAAGTGACTTATCTTACAGATTATAAGAAATAGCTATTTCTATTATATTTGCTTCTATAAAGAAGCAGGTAGTCTTAAAACATAAAGGTGTGTATTTTTCAGCACATTTTTGACAAACATACTGTGTAACCCACACTCGTATTAACATATACAATATTATATCACTCCTAGGAAGTTCCTTTTTACTATTGCCTTGTCAGTCCATGTTCATCTTCCTATTCATATTTTTATCACTATAAATAGATAGTTTTGCCTGTTTTCGAATTTCGTATAAATGGAACCACACAGTACTGTTTTGTATAAGCCTTCTATTTCTCAATATTTTTGAGGTTCATTCATGTTATGTTTATTAGTAGTTTGTTTCTTTTATTGCAGTATAGGATTTCACTGTATGAATATATCAAAATTGATCTATTCCATTGGTGGTTGTAGAATTTCTTTCAATAGAGTTTTAGCATAATCTAGCATAGCATATGCTATGCTATGCAAAATCTAGTTTAGCATAAACTAGATTTTGTTATCTAGTAAGAAAAAGTGAAATTTTAAACTAAAACTGACACATCTTGAAATTAATTGGCACTTAGAGCAGATATTACCCCAAGATGCATTTGCTACAGAGAGGGATTAAAGATTTCTAAGCTCCACTTGAATTGTGTTTCTCTTGAGAATTTGGACTTCTTAATTACTTAAGGATTTCTTAAGTTATGTTGAAAGAAGTGATATTATGTAGGCTTTATATGAATATTGTAGGCTTTATATGAATTGCAGATTTCAGAGTGATTGTGACAGGTATCCCCAAACCAAGGGTTCTGACTTTGGTAATCAGGAGTACTTCAATTTTTCCTTTCTTGGAAACTTTTAAAATGTTAGCATACTGTAAAATGTAGGTGTTTGTAACTTTCAGTATTATGTAAAGTGAATAATCTAACATGCATTGAGTAACCTTATATGGAAAAACTAGTTCTCTAACAATAGTACAGGTAGAGATTTATAAATCAATCTGATGGCAAGTAATTGTCGGGAGGGTACCAGTGGTTGAGTGAAGAGCATTTTGCTTACCTTTCTGTGTCCTTTGTCAAAAATAAATTGAGGCCAATAAGCATATGAAAAGATGTTTGACATCATAAGTCATTAGGGTAATACTAATCAAAACCACAAGGAGATACCACTTCACACCTGCTAAAACAAAAAAGACAACAGGTGTTGGTGAGAATGTGGAGAAACTGGAACCGTACTACATTGTGGGGGGAATTTAAAATGGTACAGCCTCTTTGGAAAACAGTTTGGCATTTTCTAAAAAAGTGAAACATAATTTTACCGTATGATCCAGCAGTTCCTCTCCTAGTTAAGATGGCAGGATATTCTAGATTAAGAGAACTGCGAGAGTGGAGGAGGAGAGGGGGGCTGCAGGGGGAATCATTGAGTAGGTAAGTTTAGCTGTGGTGGTTGGAGGTAGATCATGAAGGGCCTAGGATGGTAGGACTTAATTTTGTGAGAAATGAATAGGAATTTACAAAGCAACTTGATGCTGAAAGTTGTGGTAGAGTCTTGTCCAGAGGTTGAAACAAGGGCATGGCCTCTTCCCTTTAGTTTCATGAAAGGTTTATGATGGAGGAGTACGTATCATAACCAGAGCTATGCTTTGAAAAGATAATCTGACTGGGAGAGACCAGTGCCGGGGATGCCTGTTATACCCATAAAAGAGTTCAGGGTCTTCTCAGTAAGAATGGAGAAAGAGTCAGAGGCTGGAGATGAGTACTTAGCGCCCGGTGAAGGAGATTTTGGAAATGAGGAAGGAGGGCTCCAAGATGACTGGGTAATGGGAGGATGGTGGTGTTTCCCCCAGAAACAGGGAGCTCCTGAGTAGGCTTGTGAGGAACTGGGTGAATTTTGGATTCACTGAGTGTGAAATGTCAGGGAAACATGGAGGTGGTGGTACCTAGCTGGCAATTGGAAATGAAAGGACTTGATCACTGCAGATTGAAACTTGTTTGTAGTCCTGAATCAGAATGAAAGAGCTCGTAAGTTTCTATCATTTAAAAATTAAAACATTTTTGGGATAATTCTCTTATTTCTCCACCCTTCTTCCTCCTCCTCCCCAAAGTTAAAAGGTAGAAGGAAAGGGGAAACTTTGGGCCAGTCAATTTTGAAGTGAAAAAAAATCATGTTTACTTTTCTCTCTTAAAATTTGGAGCAGCTAAAGTAGACTAGGAAGAACTCAGCTACTAAACGTGGTAAAACGGTTGAATGGCTCTTAATCAGTTGTAGAGGTAGTGATTGTGTAAACAGCTAAGAGATTTGATACTCAGCGAAACCTGTGATTTCCACTTGGTCTACAGTCCACTTTTTATTTTATTTTATTTTATTTTTGCGGTACGCGGTCCTCTCACTGTTCCGGCCTCTCCCGTTGCGGAGCACAGGCTCCGGATGCGCAGGCTCAGCGGCCACGGCTCACGGGCCCAGCCGCTCCGCGGCACGTGGGATCCTCCCGAACCAGGGCACGAAACCGTGTCCCCTGCATCGGCAGGCGGACTCCCAACCACTGCGCCACCAGGGAAGCCCCATCCTCTGTTTTAACACAATTACTGGTTGCTGCATTAAGAGTAGACTGTAGGGCAGCAAGGATGGAATAAAATCAGGATGACCAGTTAAGAGGCTGTTTTAAAAATCTAGGAGTTTGGACCAGAATGTGGATTGGTGAAGATAGGTGAGAAGTGGTCAGATTCTAAATATAATTTGAAGGTAGAGCCAAAAGGATTTTCAAATGTGTGAGTGAGAGGTATTAAGAACAATTTCAAGGTTTTTGGCCCAAGTACCTGGAAAGATGGGGCGTTATCATTTATTGAGATGAGGAGGGGCATATTTGAGGCTCATAATTCCTCTAGGTTGGGGCATCCGTGGCCCTGGAAGGAGGCCTAGGCAAAGGGATTTGCTGTAGATCCCTTCCTGTAAATATAGCTTCCTGGTCTACTCTTGAGAACCCTAGTGCTAGTCTTATCTAGCTGCCTTGAAACACTGGAAACCTTGACTGCTCTTATATTGTTAGGAGGTTTAATTATGCCTAGGGTGAAAAACCTTAGCACCATTTGGATTCTTTTTACCTGTGGGGTCGAGACAGCTGATTACTGATGGTGTGGTGTAATAAACATGTGTGGGTTTGAATCCCATCTTACTTGTGACTTCTTTTCTTTTGCGGTACGTGGGTCTCTCACTGTTGTGGCCTCTCCTGTTGCGGAGCACAGGCTCCGGACGCACAGGCTCAGCGGCCATGGCTCACGGGCCCAGGCGCTCCGCGGCATGTGGGATCCTTCTGGACCGGGGCACAAACCCGTGTCCCCTGCATCGGCAGGCGGACTCTCAACCACTGCGCCACCAGGGAAGCCCCTGCTTTACTATTTTTTTAAACATCTTTACTGTAGTAAGTATAGTTGCTTTACAATGATGGGTTAGTTTCTGCTTTATAACAAAGTGAATCAGCTATATGTATACATATATCCCCATATCCCCTCCCTCTTGCGTCTCCCACCCTCCCTATTCCACCCCTCTAGGTGGTCACACAGCACTGAGCTGATCTCCCTGTGTGATGCAGCTGCTTCCCACTAGCTATCTGTTTTACATTTGGTAGTGTACATATATCAGTGCTACTCTCTTACTTCGTCCCAGCTTATCCTTCCCCCTCCCCGTGTCCTCAAGTCCATTCTCTGTGTCTGCATCTTTATTCCTGTCCTGCCCCTAGGTTCATCAGAACCATTTTTTTTTTTTAGATTCCATATATATGTGTTAGCATGCGGTAGTTGTTTAAAAATATGGAACGCTTCACGAATTTGTGTGTCATCCTTGCTCAGGGGCCATGCTAATCTTCTCTGTATCGTTCCAGTTTTAGTATATGTGCTGCTGAAGCGAGCACACTTAGGACATTTCTGAGCTTTGTTTTAATCATCTGTAACATGGGCTGGTAATAATTTATGGGGTTGATGTGAAGAGTAGATTTCGTTATGAAGATTGTTTAGGAACCTGAAAAAAAATGTTTATTATAAGTGAAAAAGGTAGAATGTGGGGTTTTGCACTGTGACTATAAAGATTAAAATATGCCTATGGGGCTTCCCTGGTGGTGCAGTGGTTGAGAGTCCGCCTGCCGATGCAGGGGACGCTGGTTCGTGCCCCGGTCCGGGAAGATCCCACATGCCGCGGAGCGGCTGGGCCCGTGAGCCATGGCCGCTGAGCCTGCGCGTCCGGAGCCTGTGCTCCACAATGGGAGAGGCCACAACAGTGAGAGGCCTGCGTACCGCAAAAAAAAAAAAAAAAAAAAAAAAAAAAAAATATATATATATGCCTATGAAAAGATTGGAGGAGAATATACAATTCATAATAACTGATGGGATAAGATAATGGGATTATAGGTAACTTTAAAATTTGATATTCTGAACTTTTACAGTATTATAAATGGAAATATGGAATTATTTTAAACTGTTAAGATGGTTGATAACTCCTGTTTTGAGATGATCTTGTTCGAAAACTTTGCTATAGTTTTGAATCACTTAACAGGTAAACAAATACAAGGCAGCTAGGTATAATCCCATCTAAAAATGCTCTCACATTAGTCCTGTCAAAACATGAATTTAATTTCAAACCAGTTTTGGAGTTGCTTGGTAGGAAGGGTTTTAAAATTTTTGCATTCAAGGGAAAATGATCATAAGGAGAAAATACAAAGAGCTCACAGAATGATGAGGGAGTGTCTAAAATTCTCCAGTTTAAAGAGAGAACTTTCTTATAGCCTTGTTATCTCAGTAGTTGGAGCCCCGGTTCTGTCTCTGACTCCTAAGTCTCTGTTATATTCCAAATGTAGACTAACAGCTTACTAAGCAGACTTTCTCTTCAAATGGATTGTTGTTTTTGAGCAGTAGTTGACGAGAGGTAGCAGGGGCAGGTAGGTACTTAAATGCCAGGGTTCTGGACTTGAGAGAGGCTTGAGTTCCCACACTTGCCTCTTTTTGTTATGGAGTCTCAGGCAAGTCACCCTCTCTGATCCAGTTTTCTCCTCTGTAAAAAGGGAAAGGTAACATCTCCCTAGGATTGCTGTAATGATGCGTATGAAATGCTTAACATGATGCTGGGCACATAACAAGAGCTTGGTAGATATTAGCTGCTATTATTCCATAACACTGATATCCATAATGGCAGAGATTGAATGTGTCCTATGTATTTTCAGTATAGAGTAATTACTCAGTAAAATATGTTGAATGAGTGAAAGAACAGAAAAAAAGGCCGTGATTCTTTCCCATTTATGGGACTGTGTTAGAAGAAATAGAAGCCAAAATTACTTTAATGCCTTTTTGTTGCTCTGTTGATCCCAGTGCCTGCCTGGTGGGAGTAACATTGAGGTTTTCAATATGTGATCTTTAGAATAGGTCTCTTGTCAATTATAGGTAAAGTTAGATTTTTTTGAAGAGATCAAGTACAATCTGACAACTCTTATTAATTTGAGCAAAGGATTTCCTTTTTCATCTGTAAAAATAGAAGAGGCTGAGCTTTGTTTGCTAACTTTAAGATTTTATTTTTCTGAGTTAGAATTTAATATAAAAGGATGGATTTTATTGATTTGTAACTCTAAGTTCCTTAGTGTGATCTGTAGGTTATTTTGGAGAATCATTTATCTATCTGCCACTGTAGGTTTACTCCATCAGATAGAAACCCAGAGTTCCCTTTAGGTTCTTTTTTTTTTTTTTAAACAGCTTTGTTGAGATGTAATTCACATACCATACATTTACTCATTTAAAATATATGATTAAATGGTTTTTAGTGTATTCACAGACAATGTGCAACCATTACCATATTAATTTTAGAGCATTTTTATCACCTCAGAAAGAAAGCTGTACCTTTCAGCTATCACCTTCCTCTTCCTTAACACCCCCCCGCCCCTCCTCCCCTGTCCCTTAGCAGCCACTAATTTACTTTCTGTCTCTGTAGATATCCCTATTCTGGACTTTCATATATTTGTGGTCTTTTGTGACTGACTGCTTCTACTCAGCGTACTGTTTTTTTTTTTTTTTTTTGTGGTACGCGGGCCTCTCACTGTTGTGGCCTCTCCCGTTGCGGAGCACAGGCTCCGGACGCGCAGGCTCAGCGGCCATGGCTCACGGGCTCAGCAGCCATGGCTCACGGGCCCAGCCGCTCCACGGCATGTGGGATCTTCCCAGACCGGGGCACGAACCCGTGTCCCCTGCATCGGCAGGCGGACTCTCAGCCACTGTGCCACCAGGGAAGCCCAGCGTACTATTTTTAAGGTTTATCCATATTGTAGCATGTATCAGCACTTCATTTTTCTCCCCCCTTAGATTCTTTTTAAGACTGTGTGTTTGTCCTTCCTTTCTCTGTCACATGTGGCTGAGGCAGCTGCTGAGCCCCCGAATCTCATTCAGCTTATGTTTATTGAATGCCTGCTGTGTCCCAGACACTGCTTTAGGCACATGCTACTTCACGCAGTCCTTTCAGTGGTAGACACTCTGTGTATGTAGTACATGTGTATTGTCGTACACACGTCACAATGAGAACACTGAGTTTTCCTTTTTTATTTTTACAGTATATGTTTTTTAACTTACAGATTTATTAATGCCAGAAAGTTCAGTTGCTCTGCTGTAATTGTTTTGTTTTGTTTTCTGGTCCTGAAAGACAGCTCTCTTCCCATTACAGGCTCTTCCAGATTGAGATATTTCTTTACTGTGTATCTGGAAAGTTTCTGAAGTCCACTTTGAGATTCCATGTTGGTATACCTACTCACCCAGAGGAGAAAAGGGACAGCCAGGTTTCTTTTGAAATTTAACCCAAAGTTCATATAGATGATAAATGTTTTATTGGTTTGATGAGAAGATAGACACAGTGGGTTTATCTGGAAGCTTAGATTGGGCCTCTGTTGTGGTTTGCTTCTCCCCCGTCTGCCTCCCCCACCTTAACCAGCAAGAGAGTTCTTGACTGTGTTTGCTCTGGAAATGGGCGCTAGGGTGTTTTAGGGACTTTAAACCTAAATGCTTTGTAATGCAGAGTTGGGGACTTTCCTTCTCTCTTGTGTGGTGGAATCACTGACTCCACTCTTCTGGACAGCCTTCTCCTGGAAAGGCTTGTTCACATGCCCAGACATAACTTTCAACTTGACCTTTTCCTTTTTTCCTGCAGGGATTAAGGCCTGTGGTTTCCACAGAAGCACCGCCTATCATATTTGCCACACCAACTAAACTGAGTTCCAATTCTACTGCATATGATTATGCTGGGAAAAATAAAGTTCCAGAGCTGCAGAAGTTTTTCCAGGTGAGAGAAGACACTAGAACAGTGAAGGCTGTGAAGTAAATAGACCTAGAAAACCCTACAAAATGGAGTCTTAATCTAGTTTGCTACTCACTTCCCTGTTTTTTCTTAAATAGAAGTTTCTTGATTTTAGTTTAAGCCATAAACTGGTAGAACTTCATGTAGGTAGAAACTGATAAAAGAGGAGAGGGTGATTAGTTTCCTCATCAGTATTTAAGGTTATGCAGATTTTTAAATTGCATATGTAGCTGTTGATCATCCATTGGATGGAGGAAGCAATAGCATATATATAATAATACTGTGAATAATCCAGTATATATTAGGCTTTGTGACACATGCAGTGACTTTTGGCAATAAGTTTTCTTCTAGTTGATTTTTGCTTGCTTGATATTAAAATTCACTGAACTGTTGCTAGAAGTGGGGGAGGCTCTCTTGGGTTTGCTGATTAGCAGAGAAGCTAGGATTGGACTTAAAAATATGATTAATGTTAATCTACCTACAGATAATTGAGAGGTCAGTGACTCAACTGTATCTCAGGTATCGTGGGAGTGGCAATAGCTGTTACTGCTGTTGCTGGAAGGTAGCTTCCCCCTCCTCAAAAATATGTCCAGATTTAGGACCACCTTGGGGACTTTTGATCAGTTTAATCTCTTTTTTTTTTTTTTTTTTTTTTTTGCGGTACGCGGGCCTTTCACTGTTGTGGCCTCTCCTGTTGCGGAGCACAGGCTCAGCGGCCATGGCTCACGGGCCTAGCCGCTCCACAGCATGTGGGATCTTCCCGGACCGGGGCACGAACCCGTGTCCCCTGCATCGGCAGGCGGACTCAACCACTGTGCCACCAGGGAAGCCCAGTTTAATCTCTTTTAATCTGATAACTCAGACTTGAGTGGGCATTTGGGGTCTTGAGTTGCCGTGGGGAGGGATTTTGGAGACTGTGCAAAATAATGGATTAAACATTTTATGGAGTCTCATTATTAAATAGGGGTTTAGCAGCTTAATAGGAAGAAGGTAGTTGAGTACAAAATGGACATGAACCTGTTAACTGACCTGGTGTGCTTAGACTTAGTCCACTAATGATCAGAATTCAGACTAAATGTAGAGGATTTCTTATGCCTACAGGTCTTTGATTAGCTGCTGATTACCTTTGCCTTTAAAAAAAATTCACCAGTGCTCCTTTTGTAAGTAAGCAATATATGATAAATTCCTTAGAAATGTGGATTTGTTGTGCACATGTTCCTGAGGCTGCATTTTGGAGAATGACTTTGGACTTACAAACTTTAGCTACATTAGTAAGAAATACACCAGTATTTCAGTTAGCATTCTAGTAGATTTGGGCTTTTTCCACTGCAGTGGGTTGATGGATTAGTTATAAAGTAGAGGCATTTGTTCTGTATTAGCCTAAATTGTAGAATCTTTTTCTTATCAGCCATATCCTTGATAATTCTTTCTTTCAAGAAATCCGACGGTGTGCCCATCCACCTGAAACGAGGCTTGCCTGACCAAATGCTTTACCGGACAACCATGGCGCTGACTGTGGGAGGGACCATCTACTGCCTGATCGCCCTCTACATGGCATCACAGCCCAGAAACAAATGAGTTAGGCTGCAGAGGACTGGTTTGCTTTTTAGCATAAATCCTTTGAATTTTCATTTTTCATTATTTCTGTAAAAAAAATTTTTTTTTTTAACTTGAATGGCCTACTTAACATTCTTCAAGAAAAACAAATTAAGACAGTATTTTGGTTTGTTATGAAATGCACATGGCCTGGCAGAACTCATTCGACAGTTAAAACTATTGTTTAAAGAAATGCTGCTGCTCTCTGCATTTGGGCTTCTGATTTCCCTGGAGGTTCTGAATGAAGGTTACACACAGTCTCATTATGGCAGTCTGTGCTGAGGTCCTTGGGGACTTTTGGTGGAGTTTTGAGCTTGGGATGGAGAAGCCTTTTTGGATTTGGATGTGACTGAGGAAGGAAAACAAGCTAAGGCCAGGCACATGAGATGAGAGATTTTGAGTTAGTAGTCACGTTGGGGATTTTTCCATCCTGCAGTAAAATGTTAATAGAGATTATTTGCAGTCTGCCTCTGTTCATTGGGCAGTTTGTTTCAAAGGGTTATTTGCGTCATCTCAGATCTTTAGTGAAATTTTATGTGTAATTGCTATGTATTTATTCCACCATGGGAACAGAGAACACCTGTTTAGTGTT
Organism: Orcinus orca; assembly: GCF_937001465.1. Classification (NCBI taxonomy): domain Eukaryota; kingdom Metazoa; phylum Chordata; class Mammalia; order Artiodactyla; family Delphinidae; genus Orcinus; species Orcinus orca. The sequence goes on from NC_064571.1 coordinate 57,478,682, forward strand.
GCACTTTAGACCAATGTCTGTTTTATTAATACAGCTGTGACACAAATTCTCCTTTACCTTTTAAAAATGTTATGGCTTTAAATTATGATTTATTTTAATTGTGGAATAAATACATGAATGAAAAAATCTCAAGTTTGAAGTCCTTTTAAATAAGCTTTCAAAATAATTTCAGAACGTACCAGAGGCATCTTAAACCCGAGTCTAATTTCTTTCTTTTTAATTAGACACTAGATAATCTTTACAAAACGGTTCCTCAAAGTCAAGTAATAGGAGGCGAATGGCATATTCGTGATTACCGTATGGTTCCTTATAAGAAACTGCCTTACCCCTTAGTGAAATGTGCGTGTAGCACACAGTTCATTTAGACAGTAATTTCCTGTGTTGTCACAATTGGTAGACTTCACATACCCTGTATTAATGCTGGAAAAAGGTGGAATTTTATTATATAAAGTGGTGGTCTGTATTTTGCCATAGCAAAGAACAGTAACCTCTTACTGAAGATAAAATACGGCGTGTGAAAAGTCAGTATCATTCTCACAGGCTAGGAAACCCTTATTTGTCTGTACAAGTCTAAACTTCCTTGGTATTTCCCCCAAGTTTTTATTTTGAGAAACTTCAGAATACAGAAAGATTGTAAGAATAGAACAATATATCCCTGTATGTTCTTCACTTAGATCACCAGTTATCAATATATTGTCCACTTTGCTTTTTCTTGCTCTCTCAAACACAGGCACACATAATATATGTACATAATACACACACACACACACACACACACACACACACACACATTTGGTTTTTGCTGAATCATTTGAGATTAAGCTATGGAATTGTAATTCAGCCATAAATACTTTAGCCAGTATCTCCTAAAAATAAGGACGTTTAGTTATCATGTCCCTTTAGTCTCCTTTTATCAAGAAGAGTCCCCACTGTCCTCCATGACATTGACCTATTTGAAAAATTCAGGGTAGTGTTTTGTAGAACATCCTTCGATTTGGATTTGTCTTACTGTCTCATGATTGGATTCAGGTTGAGCAGTTTAGTCAGGAATTCTCTGTATATGGTGTGGTGTTCTTATTGTATCAGGTGGCACTTGGTACCAGTTCGTCCCATTATTGGAGAGTTGAAGTTGGTTAACTTAATTAAGATGTTGTCTGCCTTGTAAAGATACCCTTTCCCCTTTGTAATTAATAAGTAATCTGTAGGGTGATATTTGAGACTGGGAATATCATGTCCTCAGTGGTTTTGTACCCAGTGTTAGTGTTCCTTGGTGATTCCTGATGGAATCATTTATTACTAAGGTGGTTGTAAAAAAGTGATTTTCTAATTATTATTGTTGATGTATCTCAGTGAAGAGGAGTACTCCCGTTTTAAGAGGTTTTAGTGTAATTTTCTCATTCAAGGTAATAACCACCCATGCCATTGTTCATGCTGATTCTCATATTTGGCCCAAATTTGGCTTCCGTGTCCCACTGACAGTCTTTGAGCAGTTTCTTACTTTCTGACACACAGAATGCTGTCCACGTTTACCTTGTATTTTCTCTACCCCAGTTTCTTCTGTTCACTTTCAGGTATGTTCTGTTCATATATATAGATGCATTTTCCTTCTCTGTCTGTTTTATTTTTGCCTAACTGATACTGTACATTCCTACTACTCATAGTTTGGAGATTGTTCTCTATCTCATTTTTCTGCATTGTATTCCATTTTATGAATACCCCATAATTTAACTAGTCTCCTTTTTAAAAAATTTTTTTTAATTTATTTAATTTTTTTTTTTTTTTTTTTAAATTTTTGGCTGCGTTGGGTCTTCGTTGCTGTGCGCAGGCTTTCTCTAGTTGCGGCGAGCAAGGGCTACTCTTCGTTGTGGTACACCGGCTTCTCATTGCTGTGGCTTCTCTTGTTGTGGAGCATGGGCTCTAGGTGAGCGGGCTTCAGTGGTTGTGGCACGTGGGCTCAGTAGTTGTGGCTTGCGGGCTCTAGAGCGCAGGCTCAGTAGTTGTAGCCCACAGCCTTAGTTGCTCCACGGCATGTGGGATCTTCCCGGACCAGGGCTCGAACCCGTGCCCCCTGCATTGGCAGGCGGATTCTTAACCACTGCACCACCAGGGAAGCCCCTAACTAGTCTCCTTTTGATGGTTATTTAGTCTTAAATTTTTTGCTTTTACAAACACTGCCTTAAACATATCTTCTTTACATGTCATTTTACATATTGCTGAATGTATTTGTAGAATAATTTCTAGAAGTGAGACCTTTTTTTTTTTTTTTTTTTTTTTTTTTGCGGTACGCGGGCCTCTCACTGATGTGACCTCTCCCATCGTGGAGCACAGGCTCCGGACGCGCAGGCCCAGCGGCCATGGCTCATGGGCCCAGCCGCTCTGCGGCATGTGGGATCCTCCCGGGCCGGGGCACGAACCCGTGTCCCCTGCATTGGCAGGTGGACTCTCAGCCACTGCGCCACCAGGGAAGCCCTAGAAGTGAGACTTTTAAGGCAGAGAGAATGTGTATCTCTAACTTTGATAGCTATTCCTCACTGTGAGAGATGGTGTGGATGTACAATCCTATTTAGCCATGATGAGGGTGCCTGTTCCTCCTCACCTTTGTCAGCCAAATGCATTGTCAAACTTTTTCATCTTTGCCAATCTGGTAATGATAAAATGTCTTTGGTTTAAATTGTCTTTCCACTGTAATTAGTGATGTTGAATATCTTTCTTTAATTTAAAATTTATATTTAAAAATTTAAAAATCTTTCTATTTTTAAAGGTAAAATATATTTCCTTTTTTGTGAACTATCTAATCATGTACTTGGCCTCCTTGTTTCCAGGTACTTTTTGATAATGCTGTAAATGTTATTGGTCCATCAGGCCGAATTCCTCAGAAGCACTCTACTGACTCGTCTGAGCCAAACGTCTTCTGATTGCAAGTCTCAGAAATTCATTAAAACCAGCCAATGCAGAAAGGGGGATTTTCTAGAATCTGAGTGGAGCTGGGCCACAAGGCCTACCTTTGGGACCAAGGTGGTTGTCCTTTCTGTTACTCTCTTGGCTGTGCAGCTGTTTAACTCTTGTTTCTGTGGACCAGCTTTATCTCTGTTTCTTGTTGCACATGGTAGGAAATGGTTGTCTAGCTCCAAATTCCAGGAGAGAGAATATCATTGGCCCCTTGTGGGTCCGGTGTCTCCCACTGGGCCAGTCAACTGTTTGGTGCCAGCCTATGGGGAGATGCAGTGAAGGAGCTCAGGGTGTCCTCTTCTTGGGTCTTAACTGAAAGCTCCGAGCCTTTCACCGTGTTCTCAGTTAGGATTATTCCTTCTAAGCATGGTACTTTGAACCCTTGCCAGGTTGGATTGTTTACTTAGAGGGGGGCCATCCTCCTTGTCAGTGCTGTCTCGATGAGATGCTGTCAACAGAGGGACAGTTACTCTCTTCACCTCTTCCAGACCATGTGGTTAGTCTTCACAGCAGTGGTCTGAACTCATGTAGCTCTGGGGGTAGGAAAACTCCATGGAGTACCCAGGCAAGGATAATTTTAAGGGAATCAATTTTTAGGTCCTCAACTTCTGTTATATTTCTAAAGTTGAGCTGTCTGAGAACACGCCTAGCATAAGGGGTCTCTTATCACCTTTTCCATTCTGCAAAAGGAAAGCAAACCCTCACCCATTCTAGTCAGGACCATAGTGTGTTGCCCTGCTCTGTGGGGTGCCATGGGGATAATTCTAAATATAAATGTTGAGAATATGAGTCTAAAGACTAGGGAATAATCCTTTTATAAGTTACAGGTTTTCTGAGTCTACTTTTAACAAAATTGGAGGAACCAATTGAGTTGTCAGTTGATCATTAAAAATAATTTTGATAACAGATCACTGCATGACTTTGGTGTATAACTCGGGAGTTCAAGGAATTCAGAGATGTTGCTATTACAGAACTTCCATTGCCATCTATTTATTTATGAGAACAAGGTGTCTCAGGGCTTAATATCTATAAAAATGAAAAACAGGAATGGAATTGGTGCTGAAACTGTCTTAACAGTAAGCAAGATTCATCCCTGGAAACATGAACCTTCTTACTCTATCAGGATGCATTTCTAGTGAAATTTTGCTCATTTAATAATGATCAGTATTTATATTCTGTTGTTTCAAAATATGTGCTAATAGCAGTCATAATCATGCAATCCAGAGTAAAATATTTTTGAACACTTAGAGCTTATGAGGTCACAGAATATTTGATATGTTACAGGGAATTATAAGTATGGTCAATAAGAGACTTTCAAGCCTAAAAATGTGTTACATTAGGGTAAAATGTGGGGGGTAAAATTCTAGATGGAGCAGAGTAATGGAGCTACCAGTTCAAGAAGAAATTTATGACTTAAATAGACATTTGTATTTTTAACTAGATGAAGGTAGGTGTCTAATTGTGATGGTATTTACAGTCCACTGGATACATTTATAAGACTGACTTAATAGTTTACGCCATTATTTACAATACACCAGAAACTGTCTTTGCAACTATTTAAAATTATAATGAAAAACTTTAGATGTTAAGCTTACCTAATATAAAGGGGAATACATAGATTTTCAAAATCCTTTTAGGGTAAACAAGAGCAAGAAAGGTTGAAATGGCAGCTTTATACTTTTCCTTTCAAAGAAGTGCCCGTTTACCCCTTCTCTGTTTTCTCTCTCAGCCAGAGTCCCTTTCTGGGTCCAACAAGCTTTCCCTCTCCTTCCTGGCCTCTCATATCCTGTGACTCCAGTGTGAAGCTGTCAGTGGCCCGGTGAGGGTGGGATTGACTGTTACAGCACTGGCTGGCTTTCTTTGGTTTATATACTTTTCCTCTCCGTTATGTGTGTGGCCCTGGGCTGGCTTCTCAGGCTTGTCTGACGTTGAGGTTCCTAATGCCCAAGTCTTCTATCGGGCTTTTCTTATGGCTGGAAGCTGTGCAAACCTTTCACTTTCTGGCCTGTTGATACTCAGTAGCTAGAGGTTATACCAGGGACAATAATGATTGACTGCTTAGAAATTCTGATACTGTCTGGTTCCAGTGATTTAATACATTTATTTGACATTTTGACTGCACATATCCTGGATTGGAGCACTCTTTAATCTAGCACCAAACACTGCCCGCGTCGGGGTTGAGAAGTGGGACCCTGTCCTTAGTGCTCCTCTTGTCAGATTCAGTGGCTGTCAACCTTGTTCATCCAGGGCTGCCTCTGACCCACAGTCAGTCATTAAGGAGTTCCACTAATCTGCTTCTTCCAGATATTTAATTAGTGTGCCAAAGCCTGGGACCCCAAGATGAATCAGATACTTTGCCTTTGTAAGCAAACACTGTGATTATATTTAAGGAAACTGTTATAAGAATTATTTTTAGGTCCTTTTCAGGTTGTCTCTCAATCGCTTAGGGTTGGTAAACCACATGGTCAAGAAACTCTGTTATGAAGGAATTCTTTTATCCTTCACCTGTCCTGATTTGGGAGCTCCATAAGACTGGTGGGGTTTGGTTGCTTGAGGACAGGTTGCCCCCCTGGCTGGGTGCAGGTAGAGGAAGCCTGGCTGTGGCTTCTGTTCCGGGACCCATGTTGCACCTTGGCTTCGTGGGTCGGCCCCATAGTTGGGAGCACCAGCTGACCCTGGCTCTCATTACATGAACAGAGCAACTGGGGTGGCCCAGCCACCTCCTGGCGGAAGATTAGAGGGGATGGGTCATTTGCACTTGCATAAGCTCGAATCAAGAATCCTGACCTTTGTGTGGCGTGGGGGTGCTGTGCTGCTGCAGGATGGGTTGGGATGGCCAGATTGAGATGAGATGCTGTTTGCTCAGGGTCCAGAGTCTGTTAGAGCTCTTTTCTAAGGAAGCTGCTGCAAACTAATGGAGACAGGGCAAGTGGGGTGGCTGGAATATCATTCTTTAGATACTTTTTTTTTTTTCTTGAGTTCTGTCACAGCCCTCCTAGGACATCATGGCCGGACCTTGTCCATTGACACTGAGCTTTGTCATGGTCACATGGTTGTACCTCAGGGCCCAAGCATAGGTCTTTCAGACTGTCCAGCATGTACTAGCCAGATTGGAATCCTTGCCTACTCCAAATAGCATTACAATGGGAGTCGACTGAAGTGCCCTAGGCTTTAAGAAGTGGTGGGGTTGCCTCCCAGTCGGCAGGGAAAGTTTTAGAAAGCAGCAGAAGAAGCTCACTGCGAAAGGGCCTCGATATGGCTATAAACTGTAACTGACAAAATTAGGGACCTGGGTTTTCAAAGGCAGAAAAGGAGAGGCTGGTACTGGGGCCGGGTGGTGGTGGTGGGGGCGGTGGTGGGGAGGAGTGCTGTAAGGGAAGTCGTCTCGGAAATAAGGGTGTTTCCTGAGGGCACCTCGCCAGGCAGGAAGGCCACGCCCCGGCTTTTCACACGTTTGCGCACTCTGAGCCAGAGGGACAGACAGGCGGGGTGGGGGGCAGGTAGGCAAGTGTAGAGAGGAGTTGCCTGCACGGGGCCTGCTGGCCCCAGGGTCCGCTTCAGGCTGTGGCTGTACCGGGCTTATGCTGAAGGTGTTGAGAGAGTGGAGCCTGAGCCCAGGACTTTGGGAGACGTCCAAGGAAGGAGACAGCCTGGTTGCTCAGCTCAGCCTGGGCCCCTCCCCTCAGGGAAGTCCTAGCAGGAGTTACAGAAGTGCCTTGCCACTAGAGAGGGTGGGGGAAGGATGTAAGATGCTCTAGAATTGGTTAATACCTGTCAGGCTCCTAGCCCATCTTCCGCTCCCCGACACCTCCCCTGCTTAGGCCACAAAACCTTGTGAGATAGCAGATTAATTTGAAAATTGAGCTGCAGCTGGATGAGTTGATGTCAACTTCAGAGTTCAGTTGTGTTTAATTAAAGCCATCCAGAGACTAAACCTGCTCCCAGGAAATTATTCTGACCGAATAATTAAAAGAGAATAAAGGTTAAATTTGTGTTTCTGGCTAAGTCTCTATTGCATTCGGCATCTACACAACATGAATTCCATTAACCTTTTGTGAACCAACATTAAATTGCTTTCAGTTAGTTGTCATTCTAATTAAAGTAGAGTCACACAGAAGAGCCTTTGTTTATACTTGGTGTCTGTTCCCTTTTCTTCTCTGGAATTATCCTTGAAGAAACTGTCATTTGGAAAATCGGTTCATAACTTTATGTGTCTGCCCATCCCTCCCTTAGTCGGGGTCCTGTTCACTGAGCACCAGAAGGAATTGCACCAGGGGAAGTAGGCCGCAGCTGCAGAGGACAGCTGGGGTAAGTAATCACTGCGGGTGCTTGGGCTGAGGTGTGTAATTTGCAAAAACATGTCCTGCGGCCACGGGAGATAAAATGAAGGACTAGTTAAGGTCGCCTGCCCAGTTCAGGCCAACTTGGGCAGGGGCAGGCCCCAGGGAAGGTCTTCCCAGGAGGGCCTTGTGGGTTGGGAGAGGGTGTCCTGCCATACTGTGACCTAACTCCCCCTGGGCCTCTGTGCTTTGGGTGTGGGTGGCTTCGTTCCTGCTGAGTGATGGGTCAGTTCATCCGGGCCTGTCTGCAGCCTCAGTGTCCTGAAGGAGTCAGCACACTCGGGCTCTGGGCTCGTGACTGCAGCAGCGGGGAGGGAGGCGGTGAGATGGAAGGTCTGTGTCTCTGCTCTAGGACTTACCTGTACCTTGTCATGCAGCATATTTTCCTGCATGATTGTGGATGTGAGGTGTTATGAACAAGAGTCTCTAAGCCAACCCAGGATTTCTCAAGATGGATCACTCACTCCAGGCCCCCAGAACTCAGGAGGCAGGGAGAGGAGATCTGCTTTCTTCAGCTTCAGGTCCGGACAGAGGTCAGAGGTGCTGACTGTACCCTTATTTGTGTGTCTTGGGAATGGGAATGTGCGGGGGTTGCTTGCCGGTCTTTGCTGAGCTTGTGCTGTGCTCTGGGCCTAGAAGAAGCTCATAGTGGTCTGGGATCTGGACCAGATGCTGCTAAAAACAGAAGGGGCAGCCTGACTCCACTTGGGAAGATGGTCATGCCTCAGGCTTCAGACCCAGGAGCGCCTCGGGTCTGTTTTTTCCTAGTGGTGCCAGGCGACCTGGCCATGTCTGAGCTGGGGCTTGAAGTCAAGTTGGCTCTTCTCTTTCCTGGTGCCCCAGCTCCCTGGGCTGTCTCTGACTCCTGATGAGTTTTCTGGCCTTCCCTTATGGGCCATCAGGTGCCCTGTTGTCTTTTCTCACAGGGCTTTTCCGTGAGCAGATCTGGGGTTACCTGAGGATTGGCACCCCATCTCCCTAGCAGACTGGGGACTTGCCCCGTCTTCACCGTCAGGAAGCTTTAACAGCATGTACCATTCATTCCGTAATTGCTGCGTGCCAGATTCTGTGTTGGGCAGTAGAGACCAGAGAGAGGTGATGCCGTCCTTGGTCCCCGAGGTCAGAGAATGATGGGCACAACCAAAGTGCAACAGAACTGTCCAGAGGCAGGGCCAGGGTCCAGGAAGGCCAAGGAGTGGCAGGGACACCCTCAGAGGGGACACTGTGGGAATTGCATAGTGATGCGTCAGGAGTTTCCTGCTAAATACAGTGGGGAAGGGCATTTGGCCTGAGGGAAAGGTACTTGCTGATGTGTGAGAGGAGGTGGGGGAGAGGCAGGCTCAGGCCAGGGGCCGGGCCAGAGCGGGCTTGGACTCTAGTCGGTAAGCAAGAAGGGTATGTGTTGGGATGGCCACAGAATCCAGTGTTCTTTTGGTTCTTTTGAATCCATGGTGCCAATATGGAGGACAGATTGGAGGGGAAAAAGACTCGCAGCCTTGGGCTAGTTAAGAGTTATAACAGTTCATTTGAGAGATGATGAGAGCCTGGGGACCAGTGGCAGCGGTCATGGAGAGAGAGGCGTGAAGCCCAGGGATGTTAAGAAGGCAGAGTGAACACAGCCTGACGCTTAGTTGGACATCAGAGGTCAGGGTGAGGCAGGCTTCTGGGTGCTCCCGGGATGACTCAGCCTGGCTCCTGGGTGAGTGGAGGTGCAGGACTGGGGGGGTCAACAGGGCAGGGCACGTATGGAAAACAGTGGATTGCCTGTGAGCCCTCTAGGCAAGGAATTCCAGTCAGCAGTTGTGTCTGGAGATAAGCCCAGGGGTCTGGACTGGAGGTAGGAACTTGAGAGGTGGCAGGACGCAGGGGCAGTGGAAGCCTGGGGTCTGCTACATTGTTAGGAAGTGTATGAATGTGAGGAAATAGAATGGGGGAAATACCAGTATTTCAGGAGCAGGTGGAGAGGATAAGAGCTTGTGATGGCTCCTAGGGTCTAAGAACGTAAGGAACACAGACATCATGTTGAGTGAAAGAAGCTGGACACAAAAGAGAGCACAGCCTGTGACTGCCTTTAGACAGAAGCCACAGCTGGGCAGAGCCAATCCATGGCGATAGAGGTCAGACCAGAGGGGCGTACTGACAGGAGGGCACCACAGGGCAGGCTTCCGTGCCGGGAACGTGCAGCTCTTCATCTGGGTGGGTGTGTACACGTGTAGGCAGATAGGCAGATACCCTGAGATGTCTGCACTTTAAGTTATACCTAAAAAAAAAAAAATCTTTAAAAACTTCAGAAAGAAGGGAAGGAAGATGGAAGTGTAGGGGAGGAAAAGTAATTTTCCTTCCACCCTGTGAGTTCTTGGCTGAGACCCCTGTAGTAAAGGACAGATAAACAAGAGACAAACAAACAGAAGTTTACGAACACATATACCTCGTGTACATGGGAGGTACTCAGGGAAAAATGAGCAACTCCCCAAGTGGGCTTAAAATTCAGGCTTAAATACCATCTTAGTAGGGAAAAGGGAGGGAGGGAGGCCTCCTAGGGGAGAGTGCATGATTTTTAGGGAAGATGAAGGACCCTTAGAATGGTGGATGGGAGGTGTGATGGTTTGTGACAAGTGTGTCTGGGTGTGGTGTGGACTCCAGTCTCCTCTCCTGGGATGAGAGTCAATCTCCCTTGGTTGATGAAGCTCCTGGGAGGGGATTTTTTTTTTTTTTTTGCGGTACGCGCGGGGCTCTCACTGTTGTGGCCCCTCCCGTTGCGGAGCACAGGCTCCGGACGCGGACGCGCAGGCTCAGCGGCCATGGCTTACGGGCCCAGCCGCTCCGCAGCATGTGGGATCTTCCCGGACCTGGGCACGAACCCGTGTCCCCTGCATCAGCAGGCGGACTCCCAACCACTGTGCCACCAGGGAAGCTCCAGGGAGGGGATCTTTGACAATTGAGTTCCTTTTGGAGCATCTGTCTTTAGGCAGATGGGGAGCTCAGAGAAAGCCTCTCATTGGATTGGCTGTTTTTCAGGTGCCTACAGCTCAGAATAATCAACATACCAAAGTGGCATATTTGGGGCCGGCATATTCTGCTGCTCTTCAGAAGGAAGATGGAAGGAAGGAAAGAAGGGGAAATAAGGAAGGAGGAAGGGTGGATGGAGGGAAGAAAGAAAGAAACCTGAAGCCGGTGGTGCCTGGCAGGAGAGGATAGGGTTTTCAAGAAAGAGGATGTGACCAGTGTCGCTCACACGCCCAGAGATCAAGCCCTGGGCTAGCTCCATAGAGTGACCTGGAGGCTGCCCTCCCAGTCCTCCCATGGTCACTAGAGTGTGTCCCCAGCGCTGCGGAATGAGTGGCATAGAACAGACCCTAACATTGAATCAGAACAGGGAGGGCATACCTGAGAAATCTCCCGTGCTTGGGTCATAGTTCCCAGCAGTGCAGATGGCCCCTCTGGTTTCCTGAGTGTCCTCCCAGGCAAATCCCGGTGTTGAAATTTGATAACGTTTAATAAAAAATGTTATTATCTACTATAATTTAAAAGAACTTCCTTCTGTTTCAGTGTGAGGGTTTCCCATAGAAACCACTTCAGCCTGGGCGGCTGTGAATGGCGGCTTTATTAACAGAGCCATCTGCAGGCTTTCCTAACAATCTGTCGCCCTGCTTATGGCTTCCAGTGCAAACATTGTTTATTGTGATGTAGGCCTCAGCCTGTCACCCGTCACCTGGAGGGGGAGAGCCTTCCCTGCACCCCGAGGCAAGAACAGCTCATCTGCTTCCCTCGAGCCCCTTGGACGCAGGGCCCTCGCAGAGCAGGGGCGGGCAGAGCCCTCGAGCTCATCAGGAGGTCTCTCCCCTGAGAATCAGATGCTCCCGGTGGGCAAACCCTTACTCTCTTTCAGACGGAGACCGGGGAGACGGGGCCTAAACTTACCTAAACCCACAGTGAAACATGCCCTTTTCATTGCAGCCTTAGGTTTTTTATGTCAGATACCTGACTTGCCCTCACGGAAGGGCTGACTCACCTTCAAGTGGGACTGGTATGAGAGAGACCTCACCAATGCTCCAGGGGCCTGAGGGCTGGAAGCTAACACATTCTTTTGAGAGAAAAGGGACTCTTGGCTCAGCTCAGAATTAATTCATCTTTTAAATGGAAATGTCAAAGCCTGGCAAGCACTCCTGCTCATGATTCTGGTGCTGAGATATTCATGGGCAGCAAACAGTAGGCCACATGAAAATGGATTTTGCCAGTGAAACCAGAGGGGACTGTCGCTCTCAAAGGAGAAAGCCTGATCACCTAATCTCAATTCTGCCGCAGTTTCACCAGGGCCTGCTATATAGTGGAATTCTTCTTTTTCTTGTCATTTTATTACTTCTGAGTAAGGGAAGGTGATTTAGCCCAAGCACCTGAGGCAAGGCGGCCGTGGGGCGGCTTCAGGAGAGCATTTCCAAGAAAGGGAGTGAGCATCAGTGACACTCAAAGCAGTCAGAAGGGGAAGCCAGTGAGGACCCAGGAGGAGGCCTCGAGAAGGGGTGCAGAATGCCCAGCGAAGGGGAGGACTCCTCTGGCTGCAGGGGTAATGCACTGGCTGCTTCTTGGGGGGCAAGCAGGTAAAGCCTCTGTGTTCCCAGACACACCTCTGACCAGCGCCCCTCCCTTGCCTGGGGCTCCTCCAGGCCCACACTCAGCTAGGAAGTCTCGCACAGACCCCGTGGGGGCAGAGAAGTGGCAGGGAAAGCTGCAGGGAGCGCTGTTTCACATCAGCAGTGTTTTATTTGATCATAGATGGAGTACCTCAAGTGCACGAGGACAAATTTTATTTAAAAATTTTTGTTGTATTAAGGCCCATATTTGTTTCCATATTCCTTTCAAAAGCATAAAAGAGAAGGGAGTTTCTATATCATTATTTAAAAAAAACTTATTTTGAAATAATTATAGACTTAGAGGAAGTTTAAAAAGAGAGACTGGTGAACCCTTCCCTCAGCTTCCCTCAGTGGTGACATCTTATATAATGTGTAGTTTTATGTCCAGGAAATGTTCATTGGTACAACAGAGCCATGCAGACCACAGACCTTAATCAGTATCCACCAGTTCTGCCTGCATTCCTGTGTGCGCTTGTGCAGTTCTGTGCGATTTAGTCCCGCTTATAGATTCGTGTAATCACCACCACAACCAAGATGCAGCCTGTTCATCATCACAACGGAACCCCCGTGCTGCCCCTCTGTAGTGACATCCCCTCCCCTCCGTCCCTGTCCCCTGGCAACCACTAGTCTGTTCTCTAATGTTGCTGTTTCAAGAATGTTATAAATGGAAATGTACAGTTGGTAAACTTTCCAGATTGGCTTTCCAGGATCCATGCTCCGTGAGGGTAGGGCCTGCATCTTTTCATTGCTGGATTCCACGCTGAGCCCAGTACAGTTTGCACATGTACCCGATGAAACAATGACTCCTAGTCTCATACAAATTCGCCGGGTTCAGACTGGCTACCACTTTGAAGGTGTTGGCAGCACAATACGTTTTTACTGTAGAGTGAGTGAAGTCTGTAGAAGGAAGAGGCCCTGCCCTTCCTGGTCATCCGACTTACACAGTTGCGTTAACCGAGAGAGAGTTCTGCAGCTGATGCGGTAAGAGAATGCCAGCTTCTGGTTTCCCTGCTTCCAACCAGGTCTCCAAGTCAGCCCGACCCAGTGTTGGCTGAATGGGCATCACTGTGCTGAGATGGGCTCCAGAGTACGCTTTGACCCTTCCCAGGATGCACTATGGCTTGGTGGAACATCAGGAATGAAATGGGATGACCAGGTATGAGGGCTTTGCTTTTTATTAAAAAGTTATTTTTCTTCCCTGAGGCCCTTTTAGCACTTTGTCTCCAGCTCCTTTAGTGTGATATCCGGCAAAAATGAACTCTGCCAGGGGTTGAAATCTGCGTAATCCCGCAGAGATACTGAGTCAACACTGGCAGTTATGCATATTCACGCCTGTCCCTGGGTGGCTCCCTAGGAAGATCTATTTTCAGGACTGCATGTTTACACTGCTGAGGGAGAGGAGAGGCAGGATCAAAGCCCTCTGGCTGAGCCTGGGCTGGAGGATTAAGGGGAAGAAGCACTTGACTGGTGAAGGAAGAAGCTACTATGCTGCTTTTTTGGTGAAATGGAAATTGCTCAAAGGTTGGAAGGAGCAGCTTCTCCACACAAATAGGTTTAAATTGAACATCAGGGACTGAGGACACAGGAGCCAAGAAAGGCAGGAAGGGCATGGAGTCACTGGCAGCAGGTGCCGCAGCATGCCTGGAAGCTCTGGCCTGCACTCCAGTTGTAGGGATGACAGGAGGGGACTTGTGCAAGGGAAGGGTCCCTCCAACTTTGTGACACTGTTCAGAGCCCAAAGACGCTTTTTCCAAAGCCTAATCACTTTCTGTGGTTTCTGCATATACTGGTCTCAAATCCTTCCTACCAGAAGCTCAACCCATTTCATTCTCTTTTTGTTACTAATAATCACTAAATTAACTGTTCTGCAGTGAGCATCTCCTGCAGTGCTGCACAGCAGAGCACGGGGCTGGCCCCAGGAACTCTAGGGGCCGGAGGACCTGCCTTCAAATCTTGGCTCAGCCACTTGCTACTAGGGTAACCTGGCTTCTCATCTGTAAGTTTACTCGTCTGTAAAATGGAGATAATCGAATTCAGGATTGTTGGAAGAACTGAATGAGTTAGTACGTGGAAAGCACTTCAGTGTTACGTTGTGTTAGCTCTTATGGCTGAGTAGCATTTCGTTCTATGGATGTGTGCCATATTGTAATCATTGAGCACTCAGTTTCTTATTTTCCACATTTCTTGATGTTTTTGTCCTTTGAGATACAGAAGTGGCACCCTTAAGTTTTTCTGCTAGACTTTTGGATTGGTAAAATTAAAACAAAAAACACAAACGTGTTCAGTTCTGTAAGCTATGGTCTCCTGAGGATGTCACCCATGGATATAGAAATGAAACACACTGACGTTTCTAGAGACAATGAAACTTTGTTTTCTCCTTTTGGGATTCTTTCTCTTTTAGTTTCTTTGTCCACTTTGTATCAGAGGTTACTGTAGGGGTCTATTAATGAGGGTGGAGTCGAAATTCAGGTTTCCTTTGGAAAAGATGAACTGATTAGCACAAAAAGTAATATTATCAGAGTCCCTGAGGAGAGCAGGAGTTGCCCCTTTACAAAGGAGACGTTTACTATGGTCCTTGAAGATGCCAGTCCTGGGCATCCTGGACAAAGGCGGCTCTTCAGCAGGGCCTATTTCTGTGATGGGGACAGACGTGCAGCGTTGCTGTGGGCAGTGCCCTCACCCTCTCCTGAACTGAGGACTGAGATGACATAGTCCTCTGCTGTTTCCCGTCTCCTTTCCAAAAATCTCTGAATCTTCACCCACATCTTTTCCTTCTTCCTCCATTTATAGAGAATGTCGTTCTCCTCGTGTAAGTGGAAGAGGCTCCAGCTTTCCAAGTTATAACACACGAAGTCCTGGCGTGGCAGTTATCTGGGTAAGTGAACGCAGGCCTGTTCCTGAACCTCTCCAGCCCGCCCCTTGCCCACAGGGCAACACACCCCTTGTCACTGCGAGCTGGGGTGTCTGGGGGTGCACTGGCCACACGGGGACTCCTCCAGCAACAGCTCTGCTCCGCTCCACCCAAGTCCTGAACACATGCTCTTCAGCCCTGTCTCCTTTGTCCTAAAAACATGTCCTTGTCCTAAACTCTCATTGTAGTTCCACCTTTAAGCTAGAAACCTAGTTCCTTATAGAAGTTACACTAACAAACACCTCAATATGTCCAAGATCTAATTCATCATTATTTCCCCATAGAGGTTCCTTTTTTGGATCTCCTTTTTCATTAAGAAGAAAAATCATATTGTTTAGTGGGTTGGTTCTGGTGTCTGTCAGCTGTTTTGTCTCTGAATTCTTGAAAGAAGAATTCCTGCCCCAAGACAGCATCTCACAGGTTAGTATATGCGAGTGGCTGTGAACATATATTCATAGTTAACAAGGATGAATAAGATGATGATGAAAACCCCATCATTTCCATGACTGTAAAACTGGGAATGTATGGGGTACTCTTAGTCTAATGCTTCATAAAGAAAAATTTGTAGCAGCTAATTTATGGTTGCGGTGTACAGAGGATGTGTCACTAAGCAACACGGGAGAGATGGCGAAAGCGGGACGCTGAGTTCAAGGGCTTCTGGCAGGCTACACCGGGGAGGCAGGCAGTGGAGGCGGGTCAGGCAGGTAACCAGGATCACTAGGATTACCTAACAAACACTGGAGAGAGTGTAGACATGAAATAAATTAAAACAAAAGCTACTCCCTATTAAATGGAAGCATAAATGAGAAGTAATTTCCTCTAACATTATGAGATGGAGTCTGTCACTCCAGAATAGCTGTATCCATAGCAGTGGCAGTGGTCAACTGATAAATGTGTCCTTCTGAACTGTCACGTCTTCTGATGATTGGACAGTCACGGAAACTAGCAGCATAAATGAAAAAAGACTCAAGACACGTTTGGAGAGACAGATGAAACATTTTATTTTTTAATCTTCAAAATCTTCTGCCATAAGACAGGAATGCATGATAGAAATGGCTCAACATCTTCACATGAAACACTTGGATTCATTTTCATTCACAAGTTTTTCTAAAAACATCTACAATTTCATAATCCCACCCACTTCCAACCATTATCACAGATTTAGTTGACTGTTAAACAGTAGTCGCCAGCAGTAGAGCTGGAACGCTTTCTGCGTATTAGTAGTGTCTTTGGAAACTACCACCCAAGATATCACGAATATAAATTTCATGGTACACAGCAACCCCAAAGGTGACTGATGTCCCCAAATAAACTCCCTGCTTATCATGGAGAGTGGTATCCCCCGGGTACTTAACGAAATGCTTTTTCTTCTCCTAGAATTACTTGTTCATCTCATAGTATTTTTCTTGCAGGGTATATAGCACATGCTGACCTGATGATTCAGTCACCACAGCTAATAGGCAAATATATATGCCTGATACTACTGCTGTTCTCTGATAATTATGTACAAACATACTGAAAAATGATGGGTTGCTTGGAGTCTACCTCCCTTCTTCTGAAGAGAACTACTTTGAGGTTTTTTTTTTTTTGAACAGTTGTAAACAAAAGGAAAGAGAAATACATGGACATATATCTATACACAGAGATAACACACTGAGTATTTTCAGTGTGGTGCATATCTTCTTATATAGAGATACACAGAGTGAGTGTCTACACTCACCCCTTCACACATACCCACACCCTTACATACAGCATGTGAATACAAATGTCGTGAGTGTCCTTGGGAGTTCACTGAAGTTTGTGTATTACCAAATGATGATGAAATACCTGATTTGTATTACTCCTGAGAAGACAGTAGAAGGGAATGACAGTTCTGATGCACTTTGGAATGGCACAGTCACGTAAACACTTGCATACTTAAGACTTTTGAACTCATCCAAAGTTTCTAAACATGATCTAACCAAAAAAAAAAAGATATCAAAACATTGCAAGTTAAAAAATAAAACAGTCTTTTTTTATAATCAAAGTATAAACAAATATATAGGAAATGCATATTTGTCAGTAATTATTTTGAAAATAGGAAACACATACTTAAGAAAAGCAATCATCTGACAAAACTTAAAAAAACAACTATCCAATGCATAATAACACATGCACTGCCCCCAAACAGCAGAGGATAGCCACATCAGAACTGCAAGGCTTACAGCAACTCCACCAGAGAAAGATCACTGTGTATAGCAGGTCTGTTAGTATGCAATTTATAAAAAATGCCTGTGACTATTATTCACACTTATATAAAAAAGAATTTGCCATTTGTTGAGTATTTTATCCCTCAATAATCTGTATAAAAATTACACCTAAACCAGTGAATTTCAAGCACCAATTCAATCATTTAAACTTTATTAATATTTCTGTTATTGAAGGAGCAAATTATGAAGGCAAAGCTAAGATTAGCCAAGTGTAATTTTATAGGCGTGCGGTTTCTTCTGTTCATTCACTTGAATGCCAAACATTTGAAAATGTTTAGGCCAGCAAAGGAATCCTTGGAGGAATCCATTATTTCGGAGTATCAATGGTTTAATATACATTAAAAGCTCTTTAACAAACCACTGCTTTCTTAGTTCTAAGATAAAATAGATTTGCACACAGGAAATTAAGGGACTTAGAAAAGGCAGCACCTACATGGTAGACTAACAAGCACATCTGGACATCTGCTGGCTACGTAAGAAAAGGGTGTTATTATTTAAGAAGGCAACACCACTGCTCATGGCACTAATGAAGTTTTTAACTAAAAAATTTCCACTAGACATTTGGGGTGGGAGGGAATCTCAGTAAGAGAAGGTTTTTTTTGGTTTTTGTTTTGTTTTTCTGATTTTCAGCATCAGGAAAAAAAAGTAGCACAGTCTGAGCCAGCAGATGAGTAACAGTGTTTGTGATGCCTCTGCTTGTTCCTGAAGAAAACCTGCTCAGATAATGAGGGGTTTATTTAAAATCTATACAACCGCTATTTTTGTTTCCAGTATTAACATCATACCACTCACGTACACAGTAATTTCCGAGACACAATTAATGTTTCAGTCTTTTCCTACTATTAAGTTTGGTTAATTTTCAACACACATCAAACCGAACCTTTAGGTCGACTGCATTTAAGAGACGGAAGATAAGACTATTGAAAACAGATTACGTGGAAACCAAAATCTCCGTCAATAGTGATTCTCCATCACTTCCTGGCCTGTTATCTGAAACTTTATCACAAGACCACATCATGCAGTTGGAGGAAAAAAGTGAGTCACGTGGAAGTCCTGGTGTTAGGACAGGGGTGAAGGGTCTTGCTGGTCCCCGGGAAGAGCGCCTTCGCTCTGCTCATCACTCATCTCATGGGCTGGCTCTTCATAAACAGGCTCACCAAGGTCTTCGCTGCCCCCCTCACTCTGCTCCTCACTGTGGTCTTCGCTGGGCCCCACAGTCTGTTCCAGGCTGTTCTCCAGAAGTGTGGGAGAACTGCTTATCCTGCTTTCTTCTTCAGCTGTCTCATTTAAGGGCTGGGAAGGAGGTGGTGTGGGAGCATCAGACTGCATGACACTTTCAATGGAAGAGATGGGGGCTTTGGTGAGCGCAGTATCTGCTACAACCTCATTTTGAGGCAAAGATAACTTTTCCACAAGTTTCCACTGAATGATGCTCGTATCTTTTCCACCAGTTGAAATCAGGTGACTGTCATTATGAGTAAAACTGACATTGGTGACATGGCTGCTGTGGGCACTGTACTTGTGACTGGGAGCCTACATGAAATAAATCAGATAGGAAAATTAAACTCATTCTTCACATGCCTACTTACAGCAATGGAGGTGACTAGGTTAGGGAGGTCATTCAGTTTGTGAAACAGGTAATTCAGATCAAAACCACAAGTCATTGACTCTGAGGAATAAAGCTAGCAGTAATTTTCTTTTTAATACCTATTTATGTGGGAGAAACAAAGTAACTGGACAGCTGTACTTTCAGACTGTAAAAAAAATAAATGTCTCTTCTGCATACTTGTTAGAGTTTAGTGACTATTCTACTGAGACGGCTAGGGGAGAATTTACTAGGTTGGAAAGATTAGAGACAATTTGGGAGTCATAATGTTGATCATGTACCAAAAATAAAATATTTTAATATGTTTAGAAGAAATTTAAAACTACCAAGGTATCGGGCTTCCCTGGTGGCGCAGTGGTTGAGAGTCCGCCTGCCGATGCAGGGGACACGGGTTCGTGCCCCGGTCTGGGGGGATCCCACATGCCGCGGAGCGGCTGGGCCCATGAGCCATGGCCACTGAGCCTGCGTGTCCGGAGCCTGTACTCCGCAACGGGAGAGGCCACAACAGTAAGGCCCGCGTACCGCAAAAAAAAAAAAAACAAAAAAACTACCAAGGTATCAAAATGAAAAAAAAAAGGACAATAAACAAAAATGAATAAAACATCATCAAGTGGCTTCTCTGTCTTCTCCTTTACCTTAATGAGGAAGGAAAAGACAAGCACTGCCTGCTTGGATGCTTACAGATGACCCTATTCCCTCCCCCCAAGCACTGTAGTATCACAGACAGTAATTAGTAACCCTATGAATATTTTCCCACCATTGACACAATATATTCCCAAACAAAAATTATCCCCAAACAAAAGGCCCTATAACACTAGTTTTCATTAAGTTGATTTTACCTTTGCTTTGGAGCAGGGATACTGAAACAGGTGGACTTTGCAAAAGTCATCAGCAACAGCTATCACCTTTCTATTGTGGGATCGCACCAGTGCATTGATATCTGTCCCATCAGATCCTTCTGGCCAGACACCTTTGATATGGAAACATGGTGGGGGGGGGGTAGAAAAATTAGCCTGAAAAATACAACTGCCATGCTACGTGTGTTTATTTTAGAATCTTAATTTTCATCCGTGTTCAAACTCTTAGCTGCTAAATTTCCCTTAAAGATTTCTTAGTGGCTCAATACTTCATTCAAATGATGAAATTTTATCCAAAATCTAATAATAAACTGAAATAACCTCAAGATGGAAAATTTAAGACTTTAAACTTTAAGACTCAAAAATACTCACTAGTAACCAGCAGGTGGTGCTAATAAATAATTTTAGTTTTAGCTTGTCTCACCTTGACCATAAGCTCCTCCTGTTTAAAGTTTCCAGTTGGAGGGGAAATTCTCAGTTATTTCTGTAGCACAGTGCAGAAACAATGCCATAGCACTAATTCTTCAAAGTGGACTCTGCTCCCTTTCAGGCAGGCACTTAAAAAAAACACCTCATAGATATTCTTAATGGAAATGTATAGGCCATCCACTAGTCTATCATGTTATCCATAGAAGTCTCCATAAACCATTACTTACGTCCAAAGGTTGACACAGCAAATTTAATTATTCTGAATCATTATGAGGCACTGGTGATCATGTTCAACATAATCAGCACAAACCTCTACTAGACTAAAAACATACAATATATAACAGTAGAGATGCTGGCCTCCTGTAGTTCAGTACTGCTCTAGAGAACAATTTTTTTTTTGTAAATTCACTAAAGATGAAACACTTCTTGACTGACATCTCTTAATAAGTAAATTAAATATTGTTTCACTAAAATAACAAGGTAAGTTACTAGCTATTGGCCACTGCTTCAGCTTCACCCAGAATAATGAATTTGTTTACGGACTAGTCAGGGTTATTTTGTTTTAATTTCTTCCAAGCCTGGTAGGCTTCTTCATCTCAGTAGCAGTTGTATTTAGAACAAGTACCCATAATGGATTATTTTTCTAATGCACACAGCATAAAGAAATGTTCAGATCTACCATCAGAGTGCAGGAGAGAGTCCAACTTTTCAGAAGGCAGAGATACACTGTTAATGGAAAAATATCTAATATTTTGGGAATTGCTTTAGGTACTGGTGCCACATCCATATCCAATATTCTAATTAGAGTATAACATCTCTTTTTAATCCTAACTTTCTCAGAAGGATTCCTACAGATTGGCAAAGACTGAGAAAACTGTCAAAGGACAGATTTCTAGAAATGTCCAAAACATGAGGTTAGGAATGATCTCCACATTTTATCTTTAAATAATGTCTACTGAAAATGCCTTTATATGTCAGTATGGTACTGGGATAATTGGACACCCACATGCAAAAGAATAACAACTGTTGACAATGATGTGGAGAAACAACCCTCGTACACTGCTGGTGGCAGTGTAAATGGTGCAGTCACTTAGGAAAACAGTCTGGCAGTTCCTCAAAAGGTTAAACACAGAGTTACCATTTGACCCTGCAATTCCACTCCTAGGTATAACCCAAGAGAATGAAAACATGTCTACACGAAAACCGTTCACAGCAGCATTATTTATAATAAAAAGTGGAAACAACCTAAGTGTCCATCAACTGATGATGAACCGAATGTGGTATAGCCATACAAAGGGATGTTATTCAGCCGTAAAATGAAGTACTGATACATGCTATAACATGATGAACCTTCAACACCTGTGCTAAAGGAAAGAAGTCAGTTTCGATGGATCACATAGTACATGATTCCATTTATATGAACTGTCCTGAATATGCAAATCATTAGAAAAAGAAAGAAGATCAGTGGTTGCTGGGAGGTTGTGGAAGGAGGAGGGAGAGAGTGACTGCTAATGGGCAGAGTTTCTTTTTGGGGTAATGAAAATGTTCTAAAGTCAGATAGTGAAGAGCACAATCCTATGAATATGCTAAAACCACCAAATTGTGCACTTTAAATAGATGAATTATATGGTATGTGAATGGTATCTCAATAAAGCTGTAATTTTGAAAATGCCTTTACAAATTTGAAAGCTTCAATTTTCACTTGCAGGAAAAAATTGTGAAAGGCAATCTATACTATTATGTAAATGCCTTTCCTTTTTAATTGTCTTTCATATTTATTGGGGACCAAAAGTCTGCTGAATTCTGCAGAGAATAAACCTCATATTGGTTCAATCGTAAATACATTCAGTTTCTCTGAACTGTGCATTAATAGTGATAACACTAAAGAGTACTAAGTGAAGTGAGTCAGAAAGACATACTATATAATATCACTTATATGTGGAATCTAAAATATGACACAAATGAACTTATCTATGAAACAGAAGTGAGAGAGTGGCATGGACATATATACACTACCAAACATAAGGTAGATAGCTAGTGGGAAGCAGCCGCATAGCACAGGGAGATCAGCTCCGGAGATCAGCTCCGTGCTTTGTGACCACCTAGAGGGGTGGGATAGGGAGGGTGGGAGGGAGATGCAAGAGGGAGGAGATACGGGGATATATGTATATGTATAACTGATTCACTTTGTTATACAGCAGAAACTAACACACCATTGTAAAGCAGTTATACTCCAATAAAGATATTTAAAAAAAAATACACTCTGCATCTCTATTAAAAAAAAAAAACGAAACAGAATGAGGGACATAGAGAACAGACTGGTGGTTGCCAAGGGGGAGGAGGGTGGGGGAGGGTTGGATTGGGAGTTTAGGGTTAGCAGATGCAAACTGGTATATACAGAATGGATAAACTACAAGGTCCTATAGCACAGGGAACTATATTCAATGTCCTGTGATAAACCATAATGGAAAAGAATATGAAAAAGTATGTATATGTATGTATAACTGAATCACTTTGCTGTACAGCAGAAATTAACACAACATTGTAATTCAACTATACTTCAAAAATAAATTAAAAAAACACATGTAGACTATTTTTCATTTAGAAATTTAAGTATTATACATAAAAACACCACAAATCGCCTTTTCCCATCAAGTGCAATGTCCTTACCAAAGACTTGAAAGCCTAGCACACAGGTGTATGTTGTCCAATCGATGTCCTTACAATCTGATCGATTCCTGATTAGTTTGCAGCCATTTGGAATGTCCCCTTTAAATTTAGAAACAGGAAGTATAATCACAGTGCTAGTGTACAAATGTATTTGAAAATGCATCTTGACTCAAACTAGCCACGTTTACTTGTATTTATAATCCATACACTGAAAATGTTAAGACACACTTGAAAAGAAAGTGTTTAACACGGTTTATAGAACTATAAACTGTTTCCCACTGAAGTTGTTTTGTCTTTAAAATGCATAAATGCCCATCCATTGTACTCCTTCCTGCCTCCAGGAAAAGTTGTTAAATACAGAACCATTCAGAGCAGGATCAGTCCCCCTGAATAATTTCTCATGACATTCAAGTGAACTCATTACTTTGAGATTCTCATTCCTTAGCCAGCTCCAAGTAGCACATGCTTCTTCAGGTTAGAGGGGCCAGTGTGCAGTGGCTGCACAATTCAGAGTCCATGCAGCCTGCTCTTTACTGCCCCTGACAGACACATCTCAGCCGTATGTAATCATTCATACTTACAGTACAGAATCTCATAGTCTCCCGAGTTAGACATTATGTACTTGTTGTCTGGAGACCAGTCAAGGTGTGTGATATAGCTGGAATGTCCCTAGGAAGTAACACATCAACTATTAGAAAGCGTTTAGAGTTCTGAATGATAAATAGTCTCATAGTAGCCAGTACTGTCTTCTGAGTAGACATTCACTGGGAATTCCTGAAGTAGAGAGAGCAGTACCACGGCCTCTGGAACTGAACAGGGCTCAGAACAGGTCTTTGGTTCTTTTTCACACTATCTTGTTGGGAGCTAGAACTGTGGAACTGAAGAGATCTGACCACAGTGGAAATGGTAGGCACTTGGAACCTGGGAGTATCCTGCTGGTCTCTCCATTTTGATACCAGCACCTAGTACTACCTGTGCTACACTTCCAAGAAAGACAGTCTCTTAAAAGACACTGAAACAGATACCACAACCTCAGGCCTTATTTCAAGTCACTAGTGTCCCTAATTAGAGTGACTTCCTTTTTGATAATGAAGTATTGGTTCCATGTTGTGTACAAAAAGAATACAGTTTTCCTGGGCTGCTTCTTCAGTACCCATGGCACATGGAGGTCTAAAAAAACTCCTATCTCCAAAGAATATTTTTTGGGAAAAGTTATCCAACATCACACTCCCTCCAAACAGCTGGATCCAATAATCATCTGACTCCTTAAACAAGAAGACAGTGATCTTTTTCTGCCTAGGTTTTTACTAACACCAGGAATTCAAACAAAAAAATTACCAAATGCCATATTTTGTTGGCTTCACATGTAAGCATTTGATTATTTCCAATAAACTGCAGATAAATCACACAGGTCTTACAGTTTACACCAAAGCTGACAGAGCCTCAAAAATCACTTTTATCTCCTACACTCTATATTAAAACATTTAATTTCAATTGTACATTTTGAATTACTAGCTTTCTGCTCACATGGTTTTTATTTTATTTTTTTTGCGGTACGCGGGTCTCTCACCGTTGTGGCGTCTCCCGTTGCGGAGCACAGGCTCCGGACGCGCAGGCTCAGCGGCCATGGCTCACGGGCCCAGCCGCTCCGCGGTATGTGGGATCTTCCCCGACCGGGGCACGAACCCGTGTCCCCTGCATCGGCAGGTGGACTCTTAACCACTGCGCCACCAGGGAAGCCCATGGTTTTTATTTTTAAAGTTAATAAATTCAAAATACCTTAGGTGTAGTTTTCAATGATTTTCACAAAGTATTTTAATTATTCCAGTAGCCTTCTGAAGTCAAATGACATATCCTAAAACCTCTCTGGAGCTATATCTCCACAAAAGTGCTGCATGGCAAATACCCACATTTATACATTTAAATGAATTTAAATGATGTGAATCTGAGACCTGTAAAGCTTCCTGAAGTCCCTGGAGATTAGCTGCTATGTCAGCAAACAGGTTGGGAGTCACTTGCGAGGCATGTGGGAGACCTCCCAACTTAACAAGAAATCAATTTCAATGCCAGAAAGACACATGTGGTTCTTGGGTATTTTCTGAATATGGCAGGAGGGTGGGGTTCACACAGATCTTTTCCATAGTGTTCATGGATCTGATGCCTGGCTCTGGAATCCAGAGAAGCCAGGCTTCTAAGAGAAGAAAACTGGTGCTACATGAATGAAGGATTTAACCAGATTAATCATGTCAAAGTGTTTGAACCTTTGAAAATACTTTAATAGTATTATTTAGAAAAGCATCAAAGGCAACGTGTGGATACATAACATGCGTGTAATTCACATCTGTGTTGGACACAGCATATTTAGATGGTAAATCAATATAAAGGATTCTCAAAGAGAACTCGAGCAGGAAAAGCCCCCAAATTTAGAAAAGACCTTCGGGAAAGTTATCAATTTATATTGGAAAACGAAGTGAGTATTTTTTCGCTGATGTGGAGTCCAATAAAGAAGCAAAGAAAAGAGTAGATGCAACTGTCTGTCAGGAGTCTATGGTGCTGCCTTCCCAGACCACCTCAGAGGACCCTTGTCTCACCCAACTCTTAGGCCACGCAAGGCACATACAAGACTTGGGGGAAAACACCCTCAAACGTCACCCCACAGGCACAGACACAGTTGGGAGCAAAAAGTACACCTCGCTGAACAGAAACAGAGTACTCTTAAGCTGATACTTTCATCACTGCCTTTAAGCAGCTGAATGGTGTAACCACAATAACAATCACAAGTGATGGTGCCTAAGAATAACTCTGGAAAAATAAGAAATATCTCAGCTGAATCTTTGTTAATCACATGGAAGGTTGTCATCTGCATCAGTGGTTTGCAACCGTGGCTGTATATTAATATTACCTGAGGAGTTTTCAAACAAGTACCAGAGGCCTTCAGTTAGGGGACTAACTTTTTTCCTAAGTAGGTATCCAGGTGTCCCCTCACCCTCTAAGGCAGTGACATCCAATGGACCTTTCTGCAGTGATGAAACTGTGTATCTGCACAGTCCAATGCAGAAGTAACTAGCCACCTGTGGCTTCTGAGTACTCAAAATGTGGCCAGTGCTCCCAGGAAACTGAATTGTATTTAATTTCGTAAACAAAGTTGTGGTTAGTAGCTGTGATGCAGGCTGAGAAGAGTCCACTGTCTCTCTACTGATTTGAAATACCTAAACTTCCTTATAAACAGAGATTTGTTTTTGGACTCTCTTTTCTGTTCCATTAGTCTATCTGCCTATTCCCAGCCAACTGTGATAGTTTCGTGGTATGAGGAAAATTTCAGATGAACTTTAGAACCATTTTATCAAGCTCATAAATATTGTGCATCAAATTTAGAGAATAGTTTGTAGAGAACAGACATGTTTATGAAGTCTTTTCTTCTAGAAATATGTTATGTCTATTTTTTCATTTCTTAGTTTGTGTTTCAGCCATGTTTCACATAGCTTCCTGTGCTTTTCTTGCTAGGTCTATTCTCAAAGCATCACAGTTTTTGTTACTACTGCAATTAGGATTTTTTTCCCATCACATTTTTGACGTGCTTTGCTGGTGTGAGAGAAAGCTGACCTTTAGAGTGTAGACTGTAGAGTGTAGCCTATCCAATCCAATCTTTAGACTGTAGATTTGTAGAGCATAGTTTATCCATTCCACATGCTCTTAAGTGCCCAGCTAAAACACTGTTATTTCCTAATCTCTTTTGCAGCTATGGGTGGCAGAAGTCACTGAGTGGGGCTTCCAGGAAAACTTTAAAAATCGACTTAGGAGGAAGAGTGTCTTTTTCCCCCTTGCTCTGTCCCCCTAGAACTAAGATGGGATGACTGGAATTCCAGCAGCACCTTATTGAGGATGATGGAGTAGAAAGAAAGAAGGACCCTGAGTCCCTGATGACTTCTTTTAAATAGGAACACATCCCTCATTTGTTGAAGCCACCAAGTATTGCAATATAATTCCTGTTATGGTAATACTGAAATACGTACTGCATTAGTTTTATGGGTAATTTTCTTGGAGATTTCTAGGTAGACAGTTTTAAAAGTCTTTTACTCTTCTCTTTCTTATATATATTTTCATTCACCAAAATCCTGACCAAAACACACTTATTTTACCAGCACTTCTTGCCTATTCTAACAGACTCTGTAATGCTTTTTTAGTATATCACTACAACTTCATTACACTCCATCTCCTGGGCTAAGATCTTTTGAGTAGCAGTGTTAAAGGTATACAGGAACTGGAGTCAAACACAGAGCTATTATGTTGGCACTCAGGGACAGTTTCAACTGCTTGGTTACAATTTATTAGAGGGACACTTCCTAAAGTTCTAAGCCCAGTATGTTTCTGAAGCTATAGGGTCACTTAAATGTTAACTAGTAACAGGAAATATTGGAAACAAAAGAGAAAACAGCATTTGTATTTGGAACTCTGAGAGTAGGTCTAGTTGCCACATTTTAATCTTTACAACAATCCTATGAAAGTAGGAACTATTATAATCTCCAGTTTTAAGATAATAAAATTAAGACTCAGAGAAGTTAACTTGCCTAAAGTTGCAAACTAGTAAGCAGCAGAGCCAGCATTAACCCAGTTTTTTCTGTCCTGTATCATAGCAGACAACAGATAAAAGGAGTTAATATGAGACTATAAGACCAGCTGGTGGAAGCAGACAGCAAGAAGTGAGAGCTGGAAGCAAAGCACAGAACAGAAGATAATTAGAAAAGCAGAGTGGCTGAGCCTTTCATTATAGCCTCAAAGAGTACTATAAGCTTTAACAGTTCCTGAAGATATTTCAAAATACTACTTCATATGCTCTAAAGATAAAAGCTGCCTAACTGGAGAGGGCAAAGTGTCATGCAATTGATAAACTTGGCAGTTCTCAACACTTCCAAGGTCGTCTCATTATCCCGTGTCTAACACTGCTCTTTCCTTTCTGCATCAGTTGCTGTACTCTGAAAGCACAGTACACTGATATACACACTGAAAAATCTGAGGCCTTTTTGTACCTTGGGAAGTCTGCTCTACTAAGAGTTAGGAGAACAGGGTTCAGGACCCAGATCTGCCACTATGTCAAGATGTGACCAAGGACAAGCCATTTATCTTCTCCGAAACTCAGTTTCTTCATCCGTAAAATGAGATCTAAGTTAAGTGCTATAGTGCGACCTGTAAAATTTTATGATTCCACAAGATTAAATTATATTTGGTAATACTCTGTTTATTAAGACACGGACTTTTTTAAAAGGTTGGGGTAAAAAATAATTAAGAAAAATTTGGTGCCTGGTAGGGTAAACTTAAGTAATCTGAAAATTCCTTTCAGTGGAATATTTCATTTGATCATGCTGTACAATGAGGCACTATTATACTACTATTCCCAAGTATTAAGATAATAAATCGATTAAAAGATGTATTTAAATAAATTAATGGATATTGATTCATAATTTTTGTCGAAGTAAATGAAAATATTTCGGATAAATTATAAAACTATAAAGTTGCTTGTAGATCAGTTTATAGGCTGGTTTTAGCACATGGTACAAAATACGCCCCATCCCCCCCCAAAAAAGCAAAAAGCAAATAAACAAAAAAAAAGCAGTAAGTCTCTTCTCTGAATAGAAAATGGCCTGGGTTTTACTTATGTATATACTTTTAAAAATTCATTCTTTTATTCATTCCCCTAAAACTCTTTTGTCTGTTAAAGGGGGATTTCCCTGGTGGTCCAGTGGTTAAGAATCCATCTTCCAATGCAGGGGATGCTGGTTCAATCCCTGGTAGGGGAACTAAGATCTCACATGCTGCGGGGCAACT
Source organism: Orcinus orca (assembly GCF_937001465.1). Classification (NCBI taxonomy): domain Eukaryota; kingdom Metazoa; phylum Chordata; class Mammalia; order Artiodactyla; family Delphinidae; genus Orcinus; species Orcinus orca. The sequence goes on from NC_064571.1 coordinate 57,507,147, forward strand.
AAGCCCATGTACCACAACTACAGAGCCCATGTGCCGTAACTACAGAGCCCACGTGCCACAACTAGAGAGAAGCCTGCGCACCACAACTAGAGAGAAGCCCGCGTACTGCAACTAGAGAGAAGCCCGCGCACTGCAACCAAGACCCGACGCAGCCATAAAAAATAAAATAAATATTAAAAAAAAAAGACTGTTAAAGGATCTGTGCCACTAATTCATCAAGTAATTTGCTAATCCTAAATTGACTGGTAACATAGATACCAACTACCTCATTTTCTATAAATTCATAGTTAACATATACTGAGTACTTTTTATTTGCCAAGCACTATTTTAAGTATTTTATATGCCTTAACTTGTTTTAATCCAGTGAAGTAGAAAGTACTACTATCTTCACTTTACAGATGAGAAGACTGAAGTAGAAGGTTTAAATAACTTGCCCAAGGTCACATTTGTGGGTGGTGAAACAAGAGTTAAAATCCAGGTAGTCTGATCCCAAGTTCATGCCCTTTAGCCACTATGCTATACTTCCTGCCTCTCTCATCCTGTTCTCAGCTTGAATGCGTACTTTTTGAGGACCATGAGCAAATCTCATGCATATCCCCAGGGCCTAGAACATTCCCCTAGTTAGCAGACTGCCTGCCATAAGATAAGTACTCTGTCTAGAATTGAATCTAATCTTCATCTTAAAATGATAAACTAATCAATCAGAAATGCAGTAAATTAAAGGAAATATGCTTCTATTAATTCTCTTAATACAGACAAACCTCCATATAAATTATGTTTAGTGCTAGAGAGGTCACCTAGGAAATTGCAGAGTGTCAAGGATGGGCAGGATCATGGGACATTGAGATTAAAATGTTAGAGATACCCTTCCATTTCTGACTCACTCCATTTTAAAAAAGCATTGTTTTCTAAGGATTTCCTAAGAAAATAGCTTTGATTTAAGAAACTGCATTAAAACTAGTAGTCAGAGAGAGAGAGGTAACAATATTAAACTCTCATCAAAGGAGAAACCTTTCTAGAGCATACAGGGAACTGCAAGATTCTACTGTCAGGTAATTTCAGTTTCAAAGATAGAGATTAAATTTTAAATCTGCTAAGTTTAAAGGTGATACATCAATGTAAACATTTAACTCTCTTTTTACAGAAATAAAATTTTCCAACAATTTTATAGATTGACTTCACTACTTACAGTGCACTTTCCATGTCTGCTATACTTTCTTCCATTTTCTGAGACTACATAGAGGTAAATAAAGTTGTCATGAGACCCCACAGCCAGGAAGGTGCCATCTGGAATGAAACAGGAAAAAATGTTGAATATAGAAATACACTGATAGGTTTATTTACTGTCACTTTACTGGACCTACACCAAATGATATTTTACAAATGTTGTTAAATCTCATCAACTTTTCTTTGGTGTTTAATGAATGACTCCTTCCATCACTAAACATACTTGAAAACCAAATGGTCATCTGGTTGAGTACACAATCCCTTCTTGGAAATGCTCACGGGCCTTGGACTCTTCCCTTAGTCTCATCTCCTTCTAGTTAGCGACAGACTGGCCCCAGGGAGGTTAACCTACTTTTATGGGTCTAAGTATACAGTATTCATATGGCAAGCTGAGTGTACAATTGCTCATTTCAGCTGAGGACATGTGATCTCTCCAACTACAGGGTCCATTCTCTTGGGAAAGGACCATATTCTCTCACAAAGGACCATTGTACTCACCACGTAACAGATGGTCAATAAAGTCCATTTGATCTTTGGGTTTTAAATGCTACATCTGCAGTAGTTATTTGCTATTACAGCATTGAAAAAAGCCAAACCAAGACAGAAAACCTTTTCTGCTTCAAGACAACTCTTGCCAAGCTTAGAGCTTGAAGCAAATACTTTTCCTTCCTTGTTCAACACAGAGAATAGCATTCTGAGCTTCCTCTGAAATGACTCAGAAGAAATCAAAAAGATCATTTGGACTCCACACTGACCCAACAACTACTGGAATATATTTTTGAATATAAGAAAATGTCACTCGAACTAACTCCAGGGAAGAATTATGTGGATCAAAACCATATTAATAGCGGGAAAAAGGAACCGACTATCATGGAAACTTAATTAACATTTTGAATAAAGTATGAAAAGAAGTATTCAAAGTAGCTAAACGAATTGATCAAATTCATGAGTTGCTGAGTACTTTATCTAATTAACAGACCAATCATTACTATGTAACCAGTAAAAATCAAACTAGATTTTAAAGAACTTGAAGGGCCTATAAAATTTGTATATTTTGAATATTATTATAATTTATTTTCTATTATCTTATATACAAAGAAAAGGTTGCTAAATAGATTAACATTCAGCCTAATACAGTACCTATTCAAAATTCTAAGTATTTGTAGTTCCAAAAAAATGGGATTTGATTGCACTGTATTCTGTTTTCAATTGCAAATGCAGTTGTAACAGTTTGTTCTAAATTTATGTTTGCTTGATGATTTAGAATGTTGTTTAACTTTAGCAGATCTTTTGCAGTTTCCTGCAGCAGAATTTAATCTAATGTTGGGGGAAACATATTCAATACTTAACAACTCTAGAGAGTAGAGAAAAAAGTAGTCAGCTTTACTGGAAGTGAAAATATGCAATTACAGAGAAATGCTGTAAATGCCAGGAGTGGGAGTAAATCTGCCTACCTAATGAGTAGCGCATCACAGAGAGCTGTTCATTCCCGTCTGTGTGGATAGAAACTAGATCTCTGGTTTCTGCATCCAGAACAAACCACCTGTTAAGAAGTAAAAAATCAAAATTTTTCTCAGATATTATAGCATTTATAGAAAAAAAAAAAGGTTGCGGACTTTTTCTTCCTTTTAAAAAAGAAATTCTAATAATGCCCTTAAGCTGGACATGTTTCCCTTTTCTAACAAAGGATGAGTGCAAAATGTTGCGAGATACAATATAAATATACTTATACGGGCCTAGGCATGTTCTCATTTCTATTTAGGGACTGAATGCCGATGATGTCTCTTTTCGAGGCACTGTCCAAATAGAAAATGACAGGATTATCAGTGTCCTTGAAGATTACACTAGAGCCAGGAAAAAGGAAATGAGCCAATTAAAACAACGATTAAGCGCCAATCTCACCGATGGTGACTACATATAGCAGAAGAACTCACAGAAGGGAAATGAATAGCAGACAGAGAAAAACCTTCGGGGAGGATGTAGAATATGAGTTGAGCTGAATGTTGAGGGAAAGAAGTAGAGGCAGTTGAGGCAGGAGGAGTGACAGCTGCACTGCCATGGAGGTGGGAAGGAGCATGGACAGTATGATGGTGGGAGGGAAAGGCAGAGGGCCATTCATTTGGTGAGAGTTCAAAGGGACCAGCAGGGGGCACTCCTCCTCTCCAGTACCCCCTGCACATGCAAGCTCTAAGTTCTTTGAAAAACACGTCTTCATTCACATTTACAGGAAAAGTCAAAATGTAAAAAGCCTCTGGACAGGTAAAACAATGACTTAAATCCAACTACAGAATAAGTGACTCTTATCAGGCCCTGTTCTAAGAGCACCTGAAGGAAGAGATGGTACTTCAGAAGAGCATGGTGAGATACTGGGTACAAAGCAAAGACTGGGAATTAAGGAAGGACAACTAAAGGATAGATAAGGGAGAGGAGGGCAGGTTATGGACAGCACACACAGTTGGAGGAGTTTGGAGGTGAGCACTGCCTGGCTCAGAGCAGGCACTAAAATAAATATTTATAGAATGTACAAATGAACAAATAGAAGATAAGTCTCGAACCTGACAAATGCAAAGGTTTAGCAAGAATTATGTGGCAACAGTGCAGTGTGTAGGAAGAAGTGGTTGGGGTGGCAACAATGGAACAGGAGCAGAAAATTAAAATCACTGTCTTAATCTCATGGAACTGGATGGGACAAAAGAGCAGCAAGTTTTGTTTCTAATTATTCAGATGGGAAAAATTCCACCACTAAATTCAGTAACAGCAATCATAACGACAGTTCCTTTTAATTTTGAAGCATTATAAATAATATCTGGACAGAGACCACTATGCCTTCAGATAAAAAGAAGTATTAGGGCTTCCCTGGTGGCGCAGTGGTTAAGAATTCACCTGCCAATGCAGGGGACACAGGTTCGAGCCCTGGTCCGGGAAGATCCCACATGCCGCAGAGCAACTAAGTCCATGAGCCACAACTATTGGCCCACGCGATACAACCACTGAAGCCTGTGCACCTAGAGCCCGTGCTCCGCAACAAGAGAAGCCACTGCAATGAGAAGCCTGCGCACCGCAATGCAGAGTAGCCCCCGCTCGCCGCAACAAAGACCCAACACAGCCATAAATAAATAAATAAATAAATAAAAGAGAAATTTTAGGAGACAGTAAAGGGCTTAAAAGAATTTAAAAAAAAAAGAGAATAGTGATGTTGCTTAACATGCCTTCGTATATTCAAGGTAGAAGATAAAAAACTAAAGGATCCTGACTCTTCACCTATCACTGAAATCCCTTTCTAATTAAACATGTTCATGAATGAATTAGTAATTTGTGAGTTATGGGTTGAAACTTCTATGTAGCTAACCTAATTCATAAATTCTGTCTTCTACTCGGGTAAGAGAAATAGCTTCTATCTGTGAATACCTGAGTTTATTAAAAGCCAATTATTAGCAGGAAACTGGCACTTTGAAGCCCTGCGCTGAATGTTTGATCATTTCCACTTCAAAAGGTGCATGAAGAACATATCTTATTGCAACTGGACAGCATCCACAGATTATAGGTTTCTTCTGAGAATGTAATTCATTAATCAGTTTTTATGGCTGCCACCATGGAACTCCTAGAGCCAAGAAATGCCAAAGCTGATGCCAAGTGAACCACCTTTTCAGAGTAAGGAAACAGAATATTCCAACTTGGACTGAACAGACATACCTAAAGAACAATGAGACACAGCACCGCTCTGTAGGTATGAGGTTTCAAGTTTTTAATGAGTTTATAGAAACTTTACTATACTTTCTTAGGCATTTAAAATCACCAATTTTTATTCTGGAGAAGCCTCAACTGATACTGTCTATTTCCAGTTCAGTTTAATTTTCCTATGGAAACTGCAAACAATTTTATCTCTTTGAAAACTCCCTTTAAAAGTAATAAAAAAAGGAATTCCCTGGAGGTCCAGTGGTTAGGACTCTGTGCGTCCACTGCAGGGGGCACGGGTTCAATCCCTGGTTGGGGAACTAAGATCCTGCACACCGCACAGTCAGCCAAAAAAAAGTAATGAAAAAACCCAGAATGTCTGTTGGTATAATATGTAGAAACCTAAAACTCTGAGTCATTTACTGGTTAGAGATGGCAGCTCTCAAAAAAGAAAAAAAAAACCAACAACAAAACCCTACCTACTTTTTCTATTTCTTTAATTACATATCAGAGATTAATTCTTCCACTTTTGGCAAGGAATTTTTAGTAATAATAACTTTGCTGTTAAAAGTATACAACTTCCATATGGATCCCCAGCAATAATTTTAAAGCTCCCACCCTTTTCACTGCATGAATTACGTTCTACCTTCAGAAAAGACTTTCTGGCTCAGGACCTCTATCCTTAACAGAAGTATGGAGAGGATTACAAATCCTTTAGCAAAGGGAATTTTCTAGAAATAAATATTAAGTTTTCACTGTGCTCACGTGCATTCTCATTCTAGTCTAGATTATACACATTGAAACCAAGCTTCTGCTTTAAGGTAATTTGCAATCATTACGGGGCTCTACAGGGCCTAAAGGACTTAAAGAATCTTTCTAAATGTCGTTGCTCAGCATCAGAGATGGGAAATCTTTGGCCATATATTTAAACTAATCTGACTTGTGAGTCAAGTACCCATACACAGTACCACCATTAACTAGATGACTTTTTAAAAAAGACACTTACTGATTTCTTTAGTGGCAAAAAGAGAATCATAAGATTTCAGAGCTGGAAAGTATCATACTTTACAGTCCCTAAATGAATATATATGTGTTCATAATATGAGTTAAAAAATATTCATCATAATATAAAGTGTATCCTCTGGGTGGCAGGTTTATAACTTTTTCCCAACTGCTTTTATGAAGCTTCTCCTTATAAGAATAGGAATGTGGCTTTTATAATCGGAAAAACATAAAGTCAAAGTCAGGGGAAAGAAAAGCCCAATTCAAGCCCAATTCAACCCTCTTATTTTACAAATAAGAACACTGAAATCCCATGATGTCAAAACGCTTGGCCAGTCATCAACCAACTAGTTAGTGGCAGAGCCAGGATAGAGCTTCTAGCCCTTGGGCTTTTCACTACATCACACCAGGGAAGGGTGTGATCCCATGGAAAGTGCTCTCTCTGCCTGAGCTACACTAACATTCAGGATCTAGAGAAGAAAGAAGTCAGCAGAGGAGGCAGAATTGGCGTTTATAACCCAACAGGGGAGACGGAGTGAGTTCATAAAGTGGTAAATAGTTTAAAGTAAAATGAATGACACAAGTTAAGGATTATGAGGTTTCAGAGCAGGGAGCAATCACTGAGGATGTGGGTGGTCTTGGATTTCATCACATCAAATGTGGCAAGGAGAGGTGGGATATAAATAGGTGGAGAGGGATAGGTAAGAAACTACAAAAAGGGCTGAGGTGTATCTGAAGGACAACGACTTAACCATTCTCGCTGGAATGGTGAAGGGAAAGATTTTTAATGGGCTTTAAGGGCCAGGCTAAACAAGTTTGGATTCCACTGTTTAGCAATCAAGAGGCCTTTAGGAATGTTCTAGTCCAGTTAGCTCATAGTTTCTTGTGTTTGCTCAATCCATTCCTCCTGCTTGATATAAGCTCCTAACTCTTCACTGCCTCTTCAAAATCTCAGAACTCCGTCAAGGCAGGACCAATTCCACCTCCTCTGTGAAGTGTTCTCTGACCACTCAGGCTCACAGTAATTTCTCTGTTGATCTTCAAGCATTACTGCCTGTTTATGCAAGTAATACTTATGCAAGTAAACTACTGATATGACATGCTCTATATCTTTTTATGTAGTATCTAATTAGGTTATAAGCTATTTGGGGTAGAGACCATGTCTTATATAATATTTCTTTGTGCCACTCACTGCATCTAGTGCTTTACAACTTGTAGGAGCACAGAGTGACTCCGAACTGGAATTATAACAAGGCAGAACTCAAGGAGATTCATGCTGATAGAGTTCAAAGACACTGTACACCCTGGGAAATGAGCTCAGGAGTACCGATGGGCCAAGTTCAGCAACATCAAATTACAGAGGGAAACAAGCTATTCTTTTCTAATTAGAAGTTTTCTCTTTTAATTATGTCTAAGAATAAAGTCTCAGCTAGTGCTAATATGTCTTTAACATCTCCCTTTTGAGCTAAAGGAGCATTTCTTACACTCAGAACCTTTCTAGTCAACAGTAGAATTTGGTAACAGTACTTCAGCTACATTGCTGGTTTGCCAAGGTTACAGTCATCATCAAAACTAACCTTTAAAAACTGTATAAAAAATTCAAAAAAAATGATGAGTAGAGCTGGATCACTTAAGTCTCTCTAGGTCTAACGTTCTGTAATTCCACATCGAAAACTAAATCTAATTTTTTACCTTTCTGCTCACCAGGTGCATTTTCCCAGCTTGCTCTTCCTTGTCAAAGCTGTCACTATAGATCAGAAACTTTGGGGTCTCTTTTGAAGTCACCTCTCTCAGTCTGCCCTCTCCCCTTTCCATTCCAGTATGGTTATATATAGTATGTTTTATATACTGACTCAAGTCCACGGATTTCTTTCTTTGAAACAATTTGAACTTTAATCTTCGCTTTTTATTCTCCCTACCATCATTTCAAGTCTATTGATTTCCCTACCTCTGGGTGTCTCACCTCCATTTACCAGTCTATAAAATGACTATGGCAAAAACTCCTTTCTTAAATAGTGTATGGTGGTTTAGAAATAGAAATGGGTCCAACGAGGAAAAGAGTAAAGTTCTGTGCAAACTGCTTGGGGAATTTTGTCTGAGCTGACACCTGACATCCTGATGGGATGGCAAATATATTTGTGGTTTCTCTAAGGCCTGCAAGTGGTATAAAGATTAAAGTGCCTTTTGAGAAACTAGTTTCAAAAAAAAGGAAGGGAGGGACTTCCCTGGTGGCGCAGTGGTTGAGAATCTGCCTGCCAATGCAGGGGACACGGGTTCGATCCCTGGTCCGGGAAGATCCCACATGCCAGGGGGCAACTAAGCCCGTGCACCACAACTACTGAGCCTGTGCTCTAGAGCCCGCATGCCACAGCTACTGAAGCCCGTGCTCCACAATAAGAGAAGCCAAAGCAATGAGAAGCCCACGCACCGCAACAAAGAGTAGCCCCCGCTCGCCGCAACTAGAGAAAGCCCATGTGCAGCAACGAAGACCCAATGCAGCCAAAAAATAAATAAATTAATATATACATATATAAATATTTATTTAAAAAAGGGAAAGGATGATTAATTGGGGTCTTGGAAAAATCAAGCAGAATGTATTGTACCAGTAATTCAGAGATTATAAACTTTCAAATTCATAACGGCTCAGGTTCACATGTATTGTGAGCTTCATGAAGAACTTTAAATTCCATCAAGAAACACAAATTTAAAAAAATGGGAGAATGTTATATTTGAAAATGTGTGGTATGCCTAAGTGCAATTTATTAATTAAATGGCTTATATAGTCAATGGTTCAACAAATCTAAAATTTCGATAACTAATGATTAACAATTACCAGTATATACTAATTTTTATCCATTTGTATGCTTTAAGGCTTCATTTCGGTTTAGGAGATATCAGGTCTTATTTAAAGCCTTATTGAAGTGCCAGTATTACCCTGGCAAAACCAAAGACATCACAAGAAAACTACAGACCAATGTACCTCAACAATATAGATGAAAAAAATCTTCAACAAAATACTAACATACTGAATCCAGTAATATATAAAAAGAATTCTATGCCATGACCAGGTAGGATTTATGTCTGGAACACAAGGTTGATTAGACATCTGAAAATCAATTAATGTAATACTCCATATTAATAAAGGACAAAAACCATGTTATTTCAATATACTGGAAAAGGCAGCTGAAAAACCCAACACTCTTTCATGATTAGAAATTCTCAACAACAGAAAGAAAATTTGTCAATAGGATAAAGGGCATCTATGAAAAACCCACAACTAACATTATACTTAATGGTGAAAGGCTGAATGCTTTCCCTCTAAAATAGAGAACAAGATCAGGATGACCACTCTTGCCATTTCTATTCAATATTATACTGGAGGTTCTAGTCAGGACAATTAGGCAAGAAAAAGAAAAAACAATTCAGACTGGAAAGGAAGAAAACTATATTTGCAGATTACATGATCTTGTATGCAGAAAACCCTGAGGAATCCACTAAAAAAAACTATTACTAAGAAAATAGGTCAGCAAAGGTGCAAGATAAAAGATCAATATATAAAAGGTAGTTGTATTTACATATACCAGCAATGAATATTCTGGAAATGGAAATGCAATTTCATTTAAAATGGCACCAAAAAAATGAAATACTTAGGTGTAATTTAACAAATGTGCAAATTTGTACCCTAAAAACATCTTTGAAAAAAACTGGAGACCTAAATAAATGTAAAACATCTCCTGTTCATAAATTGGAAGGCTTATTAAACTGTTAAAATAGTGACATTCCCAAATTGATCTATAAAGAGAAAAAACAATCCTTATCAAAATGCCAGCTGGCTTCGTTGTAGAAATTGACACGTTGATCTTAAAATTCATGTAGAATTCAAGGGATCCTGAATAGCTAAAACTGCTTTGAAAAAGAACAAAGTTGGAGGACTCACATTTCCCGATTTCAAAACGTACTGCAAGGCTATAATAATCAAGACTGTGGTACTGGCATAGGATGGACAGAGAGATCAATGGAATATAACTGAGAGTCCAGATAGAAACCTATATGTTTATGGTCAATTGATTTTTGACAAGGGTGTCAATATGATTCAGTGCAGAAAGAAAAGTCTTTTCAACAAATAGTGTTGTAACAACTGGATATCCACGTGCAAAAGAATGACGCTGGATATCTATACAAAGATTAGCTCACATCATATACAAAGATGAACTCAAAATGAATCACAGACTTAAAGGTAAGAGTTAAAACTATAAAATTCTTAGAAAAAAACCATAGGAATAAATCCTGAAGACCAAAAGACAGAGGAAGAATAGATAAACGGGACTATATTTTTATATAGTAAATTTATATAAATTATATAATTTTTATTTAAAACTTCAGTGCAACAAATATTACCATCAAGAAAGTGAAAAGACAACCCTTGGAATGAGAGAAAATATTTGCAAATCATGTTACCTGATGAGGTACTGTATCCAGAATATATAAAGAGCTCTTACAACTCAACAATAAAAAAACAAATCAATTCAAACATGAGCACAGGATATGAATAGACATTTCTCTAAAGAGGCTACACAAGTGGCCAATAAACACATAAAAAAGATACTCAACAGCATTAGCCATCAGAGAAATGCAAATCAAAACCACAATGAAAAAGTGCTTCACAGCCACTAGGATGGCTATAATCAAAACACAGGCAATAACAAGGGTTGGCGACGATGTGGAGAAATTGGAACCCTCATACTTTACTGGTAGAATTGTAAAAGTGTGTAGCTGTTGTGGAAAACAATTTGGAAGCTCCTCAACATGTTAAACATAGTTAACTCTACTCCTTGGTATATACCCAAGAGAACTGAAGACATATGTCCATACAAAAACTTATGTATGACTATAACTCAAGTGGTTATTTGAGGTATATCCACACAATGGAATATTTGGTGACAAAGGGAATGAAATGCTGACACATGCTATACAACATGGATGAACCTTCAAAACATTAGGTTAAGTGAAAGAAACTAGTCACAAATGACCACATATTACATAATTCTATTTATATGAAAGGTGCAGAATAGGCAAACCTATAGAAACAGAAAGTAGATCAGTTACTCAGGGCTGGAAGTGGGTGGGAGCAATGAGGAGTGACTGCTAACGGGTACAGGAATTCTTTTTGGGTTAATGACAGTGTTCTGAAATTGAGCTTGTGATGAAGGTTGCACAACTCTGTGAACGTCTTAAAAACTACTGAATTGTATACTGTAAATGGGTGAATTTTATGATATATGAATGATATCTCAATAAAGCTGTTAAAAAGACTCCTTACTATATGAGGATTAGCAATGTTAAGGAAGTACTATGTCCACTTAGGGCCATGCATTGAATTTTCTTCTCTTAGAAATATTAGTAACATATTCTTTTAAAATGATATTTTTTTAAATCACTGTGATAATTTATTCATACTTGTGCTTACTTCTTTTTAATTCTTTTTTTAAAACTAATTTATTTATTCATTTATTTTTGGCTGCATTGGGTCTTCATTGCTGCATGTGGGCTTTCTCTAGTTGCAGCGAGCAGGGGCTACTCTTCGTTGCGGTGCGCAGGCTTCTCACTGTGGTGGCTTCTCTTGTTGTGGAGCACGGGCTCTACGCACATGGGCTTCAGTAGCTGTGGCACATGGGCTCAGTAGTTCTGGCTCGTGGGCTCTAGAGCACAGGCTCAGTAGTTGTGACGCATGGGCTTAGCTGCTCCGCGGCATGTGGGATTTTCTTGGACCAGGGCTCAAACCCGTGTCCCCTGCATTGGCAGGCAGATTCTTAACCACTGCGCCACCAGGGAAGCCCTTACTTCTTGACTACAAGAAGTAGAAGATTTCTACATATGGACATGAAGACATCTCTAAACATTTTGCTAGTCAGCTTTTCTGGATCATGAACAATTTGGACACGTGTTGTATTAAACTAACAACAACAAAAATCCTTGCCCTAAGTGTGACTTTTTTTAGGCTTAGGGTCAGTGATAATAATCTGAATGGCTACATTGAGGAATTTTCTGTTTTAGACAGTACAGCCACATATTCACAGATCCATGTAAAAAATAATAAAGGAGAAAGTTCTCTAAGAAACAACAGACTAACCAGATGTGAAACCAAAGACAGGAATTAAGTATAAAATGAACATTGATAACTACATCTCCCCTAGATTTTAAATAATCCCCAACTCCACACCAGAAAGGATTTTTTTCCACTTTTTATTTAGTTATCATATCACTTTCATTCATAAGGTGTTTTCTACTCACAACTCCAGGAGGAAACAATTGGCTTAGCTTTAGCTTAAGTCACTTAAAGTAAGTGACTTTTCCTGTTAAGCTTGCTAATGATGACTTCACAGTAACACTAAATGCTAGAAAGTAACTTCAGTGCAATTTAATTACAAATTGGGGCAAACTGTATTTATGTGTATGTATATATTGCACATTCATCCAATGAAGTGGTGAGTCTTAATGATTCAAGTCCTTCTAACCCTTACTACTCCACTTGGTGTTTAACTCCTTCTTATACACAGTAAATGCTTTTAAAATACTATGTCAGCCAGTGATTTAACCTTCAAAGATAAACTTTCCTTATATTTCTAAGTAATGCTACAAACACCATAAGCACATCTCAAAGAGTACTGGTGGAGTAGTGGAAAGAGACAAGCTTTGGAACTATAAAGAACCTGAGTTAAATCCCAGCTCAATCACAAGTGATTGAACCTCTATGGATCTTGGTTTCCTGTTTGTGCAAAGGAGATATTAATGAACATTTTGTTGCATTCTTGTGAAGACTTAAAGTACTATATGAAAAGAATTTAGTACAAGGTCTGTCATCAGATACTGAATATAGGGTAGCTCTTATTCTTACTACTTCATTGATTTTAGCATTTGTGATATTTGTTCAGCTGCCCCCAAAACAGATCTGACCTGCCATATGCCTGTTTAGTCCAAGTTTAAGTAATAATCTATTACTGACATGTATTTTGGGGAAATCTGAGATAGTAAAGCCATCTGTATTTGCAAGTCATCACCAATTACTCTCCCAAGCAGCCTAATTCTAAAATTCCACTATTTCAGAACCACTCAAATAGCACCTCCAGTTACATGTCCACATTTCAAAGTTTATCTTTACCTTAAAGATCTATTTTTCCATGATTCTGAGCACTATATATGAGGAGGATTTTGAATATGTTTTGACTTTCTAGAGGTATTAATTTGTATCCAAGAGCCAAAGGGGAAAACTTGCTACAAAAAAACTTCACATTGTTAAATTTAGTTAGAATTAAATAAACTGGCTGATTTGAAATATTTGTTACATAAATAAAAATATTTATATAAGTGTGTTCACAATATTTTCACTTCATTAGAAATCAGCATTCCATATTTTCTATGGGTTTAACTTTTGAAAATTTACTTTATCTTTTTCCTCTGCCTCTTTAAAAAGGAAATTAAGTTATTTGTGATGAGGGCTACTTACCAGCAGAGGCAATAAAAAGGACTCAATTAAAAAATACAGATAATAATATATATTACCTAATAACCTTGGAAAGGTACTATACAATGTCTGCAAAGATAAGTAATTAATAACAATTTCAGGAAACATACCTTTATTTATCTACCTGTGTAGCATTTAAAAAAGAAAAAAGCTATAGCACAAACAAAAGCTCAACTGGGTTATTTCAGGTTCATTTTCCTTCCCTAAAAGATAACAAGAGAAATTTTCGATACCACAGAAAATTTCACAAAGGAGGTCAAGTCTGCTGAACTGTCACCTTCCTTAATGAAGACTATTCTGACCTTCCTATTTATCGTTTTGCAACTGCACCCCTTCCAGTTCCCTCTTCCTATGCTCAACCCTCCCCCACCATAGCTCTTCATTTGCTAACTTAATTAGTTATAATGCTTATTTTTCATTCTGCCTCCACCCCTGACACACACTAAAATGTGGGCTCCACAAGGGCACGGATTTTTGCTTTGCACTCTGATGTAGCCTGAACACCCACAATAGTGTCTAACAAACGGTAGGTGCTCAAATAATTACTGAATGATTAAATGAGTATACATAAAAGAAAAGAACAAAAAGCATAAAACTGTGCCACTTAAAAGATTAATTTTCCAGATCAGACAGAGAACATTCCTGAATAATGGTTAAACATCCCACCACTGAGATTACTCAGCTCACATTTCCCTTAAAGACCCTACCTGCCTGAGTGCGTTCCTATGGCCACCACTGTGCCACTTGGATGAAAATCTGCACAGTGTCCTGGTTCCTAGAAGAGAGACAGACAACTGTTGGGGAGTACATGAGAAAGTCTCCCTAGATCTACGGGAATAGTGGCAAAACATTTGAAACTAACGTGTTTCACATAAACATGAAATCTCAATCAACCTTACTGTAGCCAATGGTAACACCACATGGACTTAAGAGGAAAAAGGATTTCAGAGAAGGAAGGGGACATGCTGGCAGAGTGGTGAGGGGGAAGGACCACCAGCTTGTGGCTAGGCAGTGGAACAATGGTAAGGATAACAACAAACATTTGTACAGTTCTTTAGAGTCTGCAAAGAACGTGTATACACCTTTTAGGCTAGAAAAGGTGGATATCTGGGTGGGGTAGGGAGAAAACACAGTAAGAGACCAACTCAAAAAGAAGAGAGCAGAATCTGTTAGTGGGCAGTACTTACTGAACCCAACTGCACCACCACCAGAGACCTAAACATATCCATAACAATTAATACTTCATAAAGATGTGAAATATTTTTTATTTTTACTACTGAACCTGACAGAAAAACTGAGCTTCTGTCCTGTTAATTTGCTACTTTGGAGTGGGTTCATGTACTTTGTGACTAAACACTCTCCCTCCACCCCTTCCCCTTTACTGAACTATAGAAATACACTTGGTTTTAACCAATGCTGAGTCCTATTTGCTTTGCTGCTACCATCTGCCATTTTAGGGAGATTCTGTGGGAAGATTATAATCACATTCTGTTTTACTCACATCTACGAGCCTGGTCCATTCCAGCCTGTGTTGCACTGAGTTCCACATGCACACCTGTCTGTCCTGAGCACATGTCAAGAGCAAATCTTTGAAGGGATGTGTGGCAAGACCCCAAAGCTCATCAGTATGACCCTGAAAATGAAATACACCCATTGTTATAAGAAACAAAGAGTATCATCAAAAATACTCAGTTAATGGTTAAAATCATACAGCTTACCTGTACTTCTATTTGGAAGCCATCATTAAACGTTCCCCGTAAAATAAAGTTTCGTGATGTGCCTACCAAAAATTGATCTGCCTTTCCTTCTGCTACAGCTCTGATTGTTCCATACTGATCAGGAACCTAAAAAAAATTTTGTAAAGTCACCATACACATACTAACATGCAATAATTACCACCTGAAGACCGTAGTTATAGCTGTATGCAATTATGTGGTAATAAATGACAGAATTCCAAATTTGAAAGTAATCTTATACTAATAAATTATTTGTTCAGACAATTACATTTTATTACACAGAAGTTATAATGCATTAACAACATTCTTTGGTTCAATTTTAAATTCATATTTTTATATGATTTCAAGAGTTAAGGATTAGGAGTAGGGGATAATGGAATAAGTTCTGATAGACCACATGAAGACTGTGATCTGGTTTTGTTACTTACTGGTTATATTATTTTGGGTAAGTCATTTAGCCTGAGACAAATTTCTTTATCTATAATATGGGGATATATCTTCTTGGAAATGAAACCCAAGAGCAGTACTATCAGAATCCTCTTTTTTAGAGAAGATTTTGTCTACAAAGCACGTTATGAGTAGAAAAGACTGAGCATAAATTCAAAATTTAAGTCACCAACAAACAGAAGCAATATTAAACTGAGTGAATTGCCTTTGCTCTGGCAATCACTGACTAAAATACTATTCTTAACCCATTTCACTTCCTGAGATCTCAGTTCAGTTAACAAACTTTCACTGAGCACATAATACCTGTCAGGTTTTATGGATACACTTGGTTCATGCAATGAAGCAGACACATATGTAGATAAATAGCAATTATCATTAAGCCCACTGTTATTATTTTCAAGTTTTAAAATTAAGCTGGTCATTTTGTATACCTTGGAGTAGGATATAGTTTTCAATGAATGTCTGTTAAATTTTAAGTTTACATGGTTATATTTTTGGGTCACTAAAAATATCATCTCAGAAATAAATAAGCAAATTAATTATTCTGCTGATTTTTCTTATTCTTTCAAACTATTTTGTTTAGTGAATAGTCCTTTTTTTTTTTTTTATTTTGAGGGAATGAAATGACAAGAATGTGCACCAAATTTCCCAGAAAAGTGTAAGTTATCTCAATGTGGGACAAAAGACATAAGTTTAGAGGGTTTAATATTTAAAAATTTTTATGTTCCGTTTTCATCCTTACCTCTATTTCTCTTTCAGGATTCAGATCATGATCCCACAGAATTATTTTTCTGTCTTTCCCACCTCCAGTTAATAACATACCATTTCTCATCTGACAAAGTGTGAACACACTGCCATCATGAGCTTTGATTTGTTTGCTGATCTGATAAACACCTAATATGATGAGGAGTAAAATAAGAACGTGAGTGATAACATTTTCCATCAGATTTTAGAGTCTTTTTGGAAGAAAACTTTAGCAGAACTGTAGAGTGATTGCTGAATGACTCAACAATCAAAAACCTATTTTCAGCAAGTCTTCTGCAAGGCAGGTAGTAAAGCTTTAATACAACCTTTTGCATTTATGTCAATAATCAGTTACTCTGAAAATATTTCAAAATACATTCTTACAAAAAGGTAGACTAAAGCAGTGATAATTCCACAGACAACAGAGGGTATATTAACCTCAGAACTTTACTACCTTTTATAATCATCTTACATGGTAGTTAGGGTAGGTATTATTACTCTTCTGATTTTAGAACTAAGGACATAGGTATAGAATTGGCTTAGCCAATACCACACAGTTAGCTAGTGACAAAGCTGTGACTAGGACTCAAGTCTCTTTACTCAATGTTCTTTTACGTTTGCAAAAAAAGCCTTCATTTCCTCTCGAGGCAACAGTCATAATATTTAACATTTAACCACTGCTGAACTGGAGGACTTCTGCTCTGTCAGGGATAGTAACCCCTTTTATTTGCTGAGATACTGGGGAAGGTGTGAGGCAGAAGAGGCACTGGCAGCTTGCAGCAGTGGCTCTTGACCAACCAGAAAAGTATTTTAAAAACTGATCCAGTCACACCAATGTGATAGCTGAATGACAGCCCAGTTTTCTTGTATGCTCTCAGCACTTCACAAGTACCCAGGAAGGGACAAGGCAGGTACGAAAATATAATCAGAGCCTCTTTCTTAAAGGTGAACATAAGATTTCATGATGCCTTACTCAGAGAAGCTCTTCATTCAGCTAGTGAAGCTGCTAGAGTAAGAGAAAAACTTTTTAGAAGATGAGAGCTTGCAGAATTAGTTACCAGGTTCAAAATGGCAAGGTAGAACCTGGTTTAAGTATGACCAAAGTCAGTTAATAAATACACCTTAGATCCCTTGGAAATGAAAAAAATTACAAGTTTAAAAATTGTTCAGTGGGGGCTTCCCCCACACTGAACAACGGGAGAGGCCACAACAGTGAGAGGCCCACGTACCACAAAAAAAAAAAAAAAAGAAAAATTGTTCAGTGGGGGGCTTCCCCGGTGGCGCAGTGGATAAGAATCTGCCTGCCAATGCAGGGGACAAAGGTTCGATCCCTGGCCCAGGAAGATCCCACATGACGCAGAGCAACTAAGCCCGTGCGCCACAACTACTGAGCCTGTGCTCTAGAGCCCATGCTCCACAACAAGAGAAGCCACTGCAGTGAGAAGCCCGCTCATCACAACGAATAGTAGTAGCCTCCACTCGCCGCAACTAGAGAAAGCCCGTGCGCAGCAACGAAGACTCAATGCAGCCAAAAATAAATAAAAATTAATAATAATAATAAAAAAGTTCAGTGGGGAAATGGGTGAAGGTGGTTAAAGGTACAAATTTCCAGTTATAAGATAAATAAGTTTTGGGAATTTAATGCACAGCATGGTGACTATAGTTAACAATACTGTATTGTACATTTGAAAAACGTTGCTAAGGTAGTGCATCGTAAAAGTTCTCAGAACAAGAGAAAAACCTCTACTGTATGAGGTGATGGTTGTTAACTAAACTTATTGTGGCAATCATTTTAAAATATATACATATATCGGGGACTTCCCTGGTGGTGCAGTGGTTAAGAATCCGCCTGCCAGTGCAGGGGACATGGGTTTGATCCCCAGTCTGGGAAGATCCCACATGCTGCGGAGCAACTAAGCCCGAGTGCCACAACTACTGAGCCCGCGCTCTAGAGCCTGTGAGTCAAAACTACTGAGCCCACGTGCCACAACTACTGAAGCCCTTGTGCCTAGAGCCCATGCTCCGCAACAAGAGAAGCCACTGCAACGAGAAGCCCACATACCGAACAAAGACACAACACAGCCAAAACTAAATTAAAAAAAATAAATGTATTAAAAAAAATGTGAACTGTAAAAAAAAAAATTAAAAAATATATATATCAAATCATTTTGTTGTATACCTTAAACTTACACAATGTTATATGTCAATTATACCTCAAAAACCTGCAAAAAAAATTGTTCATTTTCTAATAAAATTTTTCATCAACTTTAAATGGATAAACAAAATGTGGTATTATTCAGCCCCAAAAAGCAATGAGGTACTAATACATGCTATAACATGGATGAACCTTGAAAACATTAAGGTTCGACTGAAAGAAGTTGGTCACAAAAGACCACATATTCCATGATTCCATTTATATGAACTATCCCACACAGGCAAATCCACAGAGACCAAAAGCGACAAACAGTTGCTAGCGACTGAGGAGAGAGAGGAATGGGAAGTGACTCCTAATGCGCACAGTGTTTCTTTTTGGGATGATGAAAATATTCTGAAGTTAGTGGTGATGATTGCACAACTCTGTGAATATATTAAAAATCACTGAATTGTACATTTTAGAAGGGTGAATTTTATGGTATGTGAAGTATATCTCAGTAAAGCTGTTATTGAGGTTGTTCATTTTTACTCATCTATCTGAGCTGCCATTACATTGTTAAAATTAAAATTTGTAGAGTTTTGGTTTCCTAAAAAAAAATTATGCTACAGCTGACTCTCAAAATTACTCAGTGTGAGGCTGCTAGTGGTACAAATATTTAATAGATGGGTATATCTGGCAGGGAGAAAGGAACGGGCTTGCCTACTTTGCAGTAGGGCTTGCCTGATTCAGCAACGCTAGGAGCAGAACGCCAACAAACTTGCTATTCAGGTCAACTGCCTCGGCTCACATCAACATTCATCACGTAAAAATACTTTAAACATTGAACAACACAACTGTGCCCAGCAGGATAGCCAGCCAATTATCTAGCATAGCTCTGATGTGACCAAGAGAGAAAGAACATCTGAGAGATGTGAATTTTCTGAGAGTATTGCTGGCTTTGCTTGGGCATTTAAAAGTGGGGGGAAAAGTGGGGGCAAAGGGCTTATTTTTCTCATGCATGGTCAAATTAACAAGAGTAATCTGAAAGTACCACGGTACCATGTAAGAAATTACAAAACGCAGAGGTGTGGCATTTCATAGCTCTCTATCAGAACGCAGGAAAGTTAAATACAGTTTCTCTATTTTTAATTCAGTTTTCCCTACTTCTAAACATGACAAATACTTTGTTAAACACTTAAGATCTTCCTAGAAAAATGGAGTCTTAGAAAATGAAAAACTGAAGAACAAATGCTTCATCAAGAATAAAAATACCCTATATAAGTAATCAACATGGTGAGATACCCACTTTCTGCCTCCTACCACCCCAGGATAGTTATTTCCTGAGGAGGACCTATATTAATTTAGCTAAAAATATGTCTGTGCTTTAAATTTAAACAAGTTACCAAAGCTTGCTTTACATAGTATTTACCCACAAAATAATTTATAATCCAAGATTTCCTTCTCATGGGTCTATATTTCTGACACTTTAATTTAAGCCAAATAATGTCTGAAATACCTGCCAAGAAAAATAATTATCCTTGTATTACAAACCTATTGTACCTCCTGGCACAATCATGGCCAAGTCCATCCAAGCTTACTTGCAAATCCCCCCTTTCTTCTCAACTCTAGCAGAAACAAGCTTCCGTAAAAACCAAGTTTACCTTGACTGCCAAATAAAGATCCTTTGGAGGGCTTTCTGTGCCTGTTTAACTACAGAATCAAATATCAGGGAGACTTTGAAATTTATGTTATATTCTTAGCAATGCGCAAATGGGTCCATGTTGATTATTTGGAGATCAGGTAAAATGGTAGTGTTTCTTAAAGAAACCTGGCAAAGATTTCAGAATAATGAACATTTTAATGGTGGTGTTGATACTCTCAACTTCCTCTCCCCCACTTAAAGAATTATGAATTATTTCATATAAGAAAAATTCTGAACCATTTCCTGTATGTAGGAAATAACAAATACCTTATACCCACATAAGAAACAGAAAATACTGAAACAACCTAAGTGTCCATAGATGGATGAATGGATAAAGGAAATGTGGTATATATATATAATGGAATAAAAAAGAAGGAAATCCTGCCATATGCAACATGAATAGACTGTGAAGACACTATGCTAAGTGCAAAAAGTCAGAGAGAGAAAGACAAATGCTATCAACATATGATCTAAGTTATATGTAGCATCTAAAAAAAGTAAACTCACAGAAACAGAATAGACTGGTGGTTGTCAGAGGCGGGGGAGGTGGCTAGAAGAAATGGGTGAAGGTAGTCAAAAGGTACAAACTTAGAAATTTAACGCAAAGATGGTGACTACTGTTTATAATACTGTAATGTATATTTGAAAGTTGCTAAGGGAGCAGATCTTAAACGTTCTCATCACAAGAAAAAAAAACTGTGAGGTGATGGATGTTAACTAAACTTATTTTGGTAATCATTTTGCAATATATACAAATATCAAGTCATTATGTTGTACACCTTAAGCTAGACAAGGTTATACATTAAAAATGTTACAAAACTGGAAAAAAAGAGAACAGAAAATACTAATTACTTTGAAGATTCCTGTTAAATTACACTTAAGGTAAGGAAAAAATGGTTTGGAAGCTAGAGAGCTCCTTATGAGGCATAAAACACAGTTTTGGTTTGTCTCCTATTTACTAGAATAAAAGGATTAGCTGTGAAATTATACTTCTGCAATCCCTCAAAGTCCCTTTTTCAGATGCAGTATCACAGTATAGTCAAATTTTGGTTGATAAAGACTGCCATGGGTACAGAAATATCATATTAGGGAATATGCAAACTGGATTAATCTACTGAAATTTTGGGCAAGAATTTAAAAATGGAAACTATGAACATCTGTTCTGATCTGGGCTTACACATTTATTTCACTAAACTCACCAAATCCTTTCCAGCCATATTTACATACCTCAAAACCCCAAATATAAAGGGAGAAACAAAATTCTCATCAAGTTTGCCCATAATAGGGTCAATCATGTAGCAAATTTCATGTGCCCAGCAGTTTACAAGATTAGATTTTCTGTTTTCTGTTCGTGCATATGCAGATTTTCTCTGCACAAAGGCTAAGCCACAAGTTTTTCAGATGAAAACCAAAATAAAAACAACTTCTGAACCTCTCCCTGCCTCTCACCTTGCACATTAAGGCTAATGAAGGGTGCATTTATACCCAAACTCTGCTCAGAGTGGTAGGATAATATGTCAACAATTTAAGTCACTGTTTTGATAATATAATACTGTTCCTGGCATTTCTGATACTGAAAAAAATGTGCCCAGGAAAAAGAAAAGAGAGGTAAGTGGGGAGGGCAACTGATAATACTGTTCTTTCTTTTTTCTTAAGAATCCTTAACCAGGAGCTTCTGGGTTGGTGAACACATGGGGATTCGGGGAGAGTGGTGCGCCTGGGGAGGGCATGTAGGCTCTTGGCGGGCCCTTTTCCCTGGCCTTGCCCTGTGCATTTTTTCCATCTGGCTGTTCCTGAGTTATCTTCTTTTATCATAAACTGATGATCTACTTTACACTGGCTACAGCGCTCAGGCCAGGTGTCAGTACTGGAGGGAATTTGGTGTCCATCCACCGTGATGCCTCCAACGGCACATATGGCCACTTGCTCACACTAAGGATGACAGTGAAATACTTGGAAGATCATCAAACTGAAATCAGAGAACCCATTTCAACTGCTAGCTCTGCAGACTCTGGGCTAATTAATAAATGTCTTCAATTCTTAGTTTTTATGCATGGAAAAGGGGTGTGAAGTGGAATAAAGTGATGTCACAGATATAAAAAAATCCCCAGGGGAATGTCTCAGGAACCTCAGGTTGGTTCCCTGTCACCTCCTTTTTCTTTCTCCCCCTCCTTTTTTTTTTGTGGAACTCAGAGACTGACAGGCCTAGCTAGTTTTCTTTCTACTGCTACTACGTGCTACACTAATAAAGAATCTCTCTCTGCTCCCAGCCTACTGATTTTAGAACAAGGTCTGTAATTTTCCTCTCATAACCTTCTACTTTGAAGGAAGTATATGGTTCTCTGGATATTTTTTCACTTTTATTGTCCTTAAACAGAAAGGAAAAATGAGATTGAAAAAAAGCTATTTTTTTAAAATTTAATTTTTATTTTATATTGGAGTATAGTTGATTTACAATGTTGTGTTACTTTCAGGTGTACAGCAAAGTGATTCAGTGACATTCTTTTTCAGATTCTTTTCCCACACAGGTTATTACAGAATATTGAGTAGAGTTCCATGTGCTATACAGTAGGTCCTTGTTGATTATCTATTTTATATATAGTAGTGTGTATATGAAAAAAGACTATTTTCAATGTTTTTCCTCTCATTTTTTCATGTACCATAGAAAACGGCAAAGTGGACCTGTATATTTGGGTGCAAATGGGACTTGAGGATAAAATATATCTGTGTTTTTGAGGAAAACCAATTTGAGGTAAAGCTGAATGAATTCCAAGGCCCACTACTGGGGCTGGGAAGAGGAGCTGTAGTGAGAAAAAGAAAAAGAAGAAGGGGACTAACTATGAGTTATTCTTTTTGTCTCTCCTGTCCCATTTTACCATATGGCCATACACACTGTTCTTACACATATTGTATCTCCAGACCCAGCCCAGGAGACAGTAAAACCTACAGTCGGTTGCTATGTTGGGAAAAGGAGAAGAGAAAGGGAGGAAACGTAACACAAATGTAGTAATTGGGACTATCTTTCTATATCACAGATAACTATGTTAACCAACAGCTGTTAAGAAAAGGTCCTTGGAACCATCCTTTTGTGAGTTGATATGGATAATTTTAATCACTAACTATTTAGAAAATGATACCTCTAAATTTGTAGGTCTTTGGTTTTAGTATTCATTTATTATAATAAATCCAATTTCCACAGGCAAGTCAAAGGTTTCAGCTGGATTCCAATTCCAACAAGTAGAATTCTGAAGTAATGGAGTCTGATTATGTGATATTTTACTATATTACTATTCTTATATTATCCATTAACAATAAAAACTTCAACTTTTTAACAGGGAGCCACTTTTACTGAGAGCAATGTCATCCTGCATGACCTCCACCATTTAGCCACATGAGATCTCGGGATAGAATGTAGGCTATTACTCTTTTTCAAGGATAAAATCTTTCTTCTTACACTCAAACCAGTTATTCTCATCTCTCTCTCTAAGATTTTTAGTCTTTTTTCCACCACAATACCCAGTTTACTCTCAGGTTTTAGGCAACCTTAAAAAGACTACTGACTGATTCTAGCAACTTTGCCTTCCATTCCATTTTCAACTAGGATTCTCAAAATTCTCCATTTTATTATTATTATTTTTAATACATTTATTTATTTATTTATTTTTGGCTGTGTTGGGTCTTTGTTGCTGCGCACGGGCTTTCTCTAGCTGTGGTGAGCGGGGGCTACTCTTCGTTGTGGTGCGCGGGCTTCTCATTGTGGTGGCTTCTCTTGTTGCGGAGCACAGGCTCTAGGTGTGCAGGCTTCAGTAGTTGTGGCGCACGGGCTTAGCTGCTCCACAGCATGTGGGATCTTCCCGGACCAGGGCTCGAACCCATGTCCCCTGCACTGGCAGGCCGATTCTTAACCACTGTGCCACCAGGGAAGCCCAAAATTCTCCAATTTAAAACTGGCTATTCTATACTTAGCTGTTCTACGGCCTTAATGTTCTATTGAAATTGCAAGCTCCTTTGGTCTTTCCTTGGTTCTTATTCTTCTTGATCTCCCTAGAGCACTGAAACTCCTGGGAATTCTCTGCTTCCTTGTTCAGGCACTAAATAAAAAGTTCTATCTTGCTAACTTTTTTTTTTAAAAAATCTCACTTCTGTAACCCCTATAGGCTCTTTTCTGGTCATCTAACTGTGGGACTAAGGATCCTTGGCCTCACAGCTCTTCTCTCTTCCATGGTGAACTCAACCAGGTTTTAGGATTCTTGTGTATAACTCGGAAAATCTGTATCTTTAATCCCTATTTGAATTTTCATTGGCTTAGTATATATTAGTTTAAATTGATAAGAGAAACTGCAATTCACTACTATTTTTTAAAATTGTATTTCCTTCATGCTGGCTATCTCTTGTTTTTGTTAACACATGACAAGTTTATTCACACTATCCTGGATGTTTCACGTTCATAACCATCTTTGTCCCTGAACTTACACTGATCCCTAAGTGGGATCAAAGTTCCATATCTTTTGTAGTGTTGCACATTCATTATGGCTTAACAGAAATATCATTTCTTCTGTGAAGGCTTCACAAAATACTGAAGATTGGGATGACTTCTCTCTTAATCTTTACGGTATTTAAATTAACATGTATCTGTATCATCTCTAATAATTTTGTATTAACCTCCTGGAAGGAAAGGTACAGTGTAGTAAAATGTAGGTTACATATGCTTAATAAATGAGTAAATAATTTGATTTAAAGAAAGACTATCGTGAAGAACCTTAAAAACAAAATGTATGTTGGTGACTCTCATACTGTCTCCCTGCAGCTTTCTCTCTCCTGGTCTGGATAAGAGATGGGACTGCAATAGCAACATGCGCAAACTGAAAGGAATGACTTCAATATGAGAATACTGTACCTTTAGGCCCTTTCCCAGGTGTGGGTTCTACGGTAGTTTTGCTCCATATAAGTATGACTCCACCTGAGTCTCCAGTAAGAACATCTCCATTCCCCAAGAATGTCAAACACTGCACAAATTTTGGTTTTTCATATTTCTACAATGAAACAATGAGAATTTTCAGTTTTCCCTTTGGCATGATGACTTTATGCTTACTCAACAATTAAAAAATTCAAGTTTTATAATGAAGTTATAACATTCTGGTCCTTACCCCAAAAACTCCCTGTTTTCTTGTTAGTGAATTGCCACTCCAGGTCCAGAAAAAAATGTGAGATTTACCACAGGTTATTATAGTATTTGCATCTGTTGGATGGAATTCCACAGCCAAAACAACTTCATTTGTTGTCTGTGGAAAGAGAAATAAAGCTTTAGATGAATGTATATACTTATCTCCATTAAGTACCAATTACAGGTACTGATAATCAAATATAGGAAAATTTTTAAGGAAATGCCTTTTCTTCAAAGTTCTATTTTCCTGAAAAATTTTAATAATAGATATTTAGAATAATGATTTAAACTTGATGTCCTTATCCTATTATATCATCTTTTATGCTATCTATATATAATAACTGCACTAGGAAGACATTTACATGAATTAGTTTTAGGTTGTTTTAATTTCTTGCATATTCAAGGAAAAGTACTCTAAAACTAGCAAATGAAAGAGCAATGTACATGCTGTCTTAAAGACATTGCCATTTTGGTCTTAAAAAAAACAAAGCAGTCTTATCTTTATTTGTACCATACTACTGACCATTCATTAAGGAAAATATTACTGATTTAGAGATTCATCCCCATGCTGAAGACGTAAAAAGTAGATACAGAATGGTCACTACTGATTCCTACAGAATGAAAAAACAAAAAACAAAGAGCTTTTATGCTCTTTCCTCAAAAAAACCTAGGAAAGGGACCTCATTAAACTTAAAAGCTTTTGCACAGAAAGGAAACCATAAACAGAACGAGAAGACAACCCAAAGAATGGGAGAAAATATTAGTAAACAATGCAACTGACAAGGGATTAGTCTCCAAAATATACAAATAGCCCATATAGCTCAGTATCAGAAAAACAAACAAGCAAATCAAAAAATGGGCAAAAGAGAGACATTTCTCCAAAGAAGACACACAGATGGCCAAAAGCCACATGAAAAGACGTTTAACATCGCTAATTATTAGAGAAATGCAAATCAAAACCACAATGAGGTATCACCTCACACCAATCGGAATGGTCATCATCAAAAAGTCTACAAATAATTAATGCTGGAGAGGATGTAGAGAAAAAGGAACCCTCCTACACTGTTGGTGGGAATGTAAATGCGTACAACCACTATGGAGAACAGTATGGAGGTTCCTTAAAAAATTAAAAATAGAACGACTATATGATCCTGCAATCCCACTCCTGGGCATATATCCAGAGAAAACCATAATTTGAAAAGATACACGCACCCCAATGTTCACCGCAGCACTATTTACAACAGCCAAGACATGGAAGCAACCTAATGTCCATCAACAGACGAGTGGATAAAGAAGATGTGGTACATAAATACAATGGAATATTGCTCAGCCATAAAAAATGAAATAATGCCATTTGTAGCAACATGGATGGACCTAGAGATTATCATACTAAGTGAAGTAAGACAGAAGAAGACAAATATCATATGCTATCACTTATATGTGGAATCTAAAAAAATGATACAAATGAACTTATTTACAAAGCATAAACAGACTCACAGACCTAGAAAACAAACTTATGGTTATCAAAGCGGAAAGGCTGGGGGAGGGGCAAATTAGGAATTTGGGAGTAACATATACACACTACTACATATAAAATAAACAATAAGGACCTACTGTATAGCACAGGAAACTATACACTCAATATTCTGTGATAACTGTATAAGAAAAGAATCTGAAAAAGAATATATATTGTGTGTATATATATGTGTATGTGTGTGTATACATATGTATAACTGAATCACTTTGCTGTACACCTGAAACTAACACATCATTGTAAATCAACTATACCTCAATAAAAAAATATATAAAAAAGTACACTAGGGATGTAATGTACAACATAATAAATATTATTAACACTGCTGAATGTTATATATAACACTTGTAAAGAGTAAATCCCAAGAATTCTTATCACAAGGAAAAAGATTTTTTTCTATTTCTTTCATTTTCTATCTATATGAGATGATGGATGTTCACAAAACTTATTGTGATAATCATTTCATGACAAATGTAAGCCAAATCATTAAGCTGTATACCTTAAACTTATACAGGGCTGTATGTCAATTATATTTCAATAAAACTGGAAGGAAAAAAGAAGAAAAAGGAAAAGATAATGTGTTGATAACAAAGCAAAATTAGTCACCTCTCTTCCAGAATTGGAATCTTTTAAAAACTGATTCAACAGTCCTTAGTTTTCACTTGGAAAAAATCAAAACTACTCAACAGTTGGATCTTATGCCAAACCGATTAATCAAGGATTATAAAGCTAACTATAAATATTCCCAAGTACACAAACCCATGGTTCCAGTGGTAAGATATTCAAGATATAAACTGAATAATCTATGAAAATAAATCACTTTGGGTATGAGTGTGGCCTTACAGGGTATTTTATTTTAACTTTTTATTGATGTGTACTATATAATCAGAAAAGCTCACAAATCCTAAGTACATAGCTTGATAAGTTTTCACAAATTGAACACACCTCTGTACAGCATCTAAAGCAAGAAACAGAACATTACTAACATCCCAGAAACATCCCAGATCCCTTTTCTACTCACTATCCCCTCACTGCTGAAGTAACCATGATCCTCATTTGCAGTAGCGAAGATTAGTTTTGTCTGTTTTATTTAAATGGAATAATACAGAAGGTATTCCTCTGTGTCTAGCTCATTTTATCAATATTACATTTGTGAGATCCACAAATGTTGGTGCATATATTGTAATTTGTTCATTCTAATTGCTGTATAGTATTCCTTTGTATGGAAAGACCACATTATTGATATATCCATTCTCTTATTGATGGGCATTTGAGTAATTTTTTCTTTTATTTTTGATTACTTGTATATACTTCTTTTGGGTTTATACCTAGAAGTGGAACAAGATGGGTCAGAAGGTATGCATATGCATGTGTTCAACTTTACTAGGTAATACCAAACAGTTTTCCAAAAGGCCTATACCAATTTACATGACTAGCAGCAGTATACAAGAGTTCCAGTTACTTTACACCCTCACCAATCTTGGTGATTTTGTCTATTCTTACTGATTCATATTTCCACATATATTCAGCTTGTCAATGTCTATAAAAATCATGCTGGGATTTTGACTATGCTGAATGTATAGACCAATATGCAGAGAACTAACATCTTTACAATACCGGCTTCTATCCATTACTACTGTATAATCCTCCAATTATTTAGGTCTTCTTTAATATCTGTCAATAAGGTTTTGAAGTTGCCTTACTGAATTTTAAATATACATAAATTAACAAGTAATGTATTAAATCCCCAATCCTTGTGACATAAGCCAGGACAGAGCTTATCTACAGAAGAATAAAGTTAACACACAGGGAGAAGCTAAGAGGGGAGACAGAGAATCAGTGATCTAGTCCCTGAATCAAATCATTCCTGAGGCAAAATCTCCCTCTGACCTTTACTAGAGGTTTTCTTTAACTCCCTAAACATGAATCAATAAACTCTCGTTAAATTTGCTTTAGTTGTTTTGAAGTTGTTTGCAATGAAAGAGTTCTAATATAGATATTTGGGATACAGAGTTGAGTGAACTTGCTGACTGACTGGGTGTGAAAGTGAGGGAAAAGGAATCATGAACGATGCCCAAGTTTCCAGCTTGAGCAACTAAGTGCAATGTGATGTTAGTCACGGACAGGCAAACTGGTTGGGGGCTAACAAATATGATTAGTACAGATTTGGACACTTTGCTTGTGACTTGCGGGATTCAAACAAAGATGTCCAGCAGGCAACAAGAATTGCTCTTGTTACTCTGGGCTGGAGTGAGCTGATGTGGGACATGGCAGGTAGTAACCAAGGCCATGGAAGCAACAGGAGCAGCATATGATATCAACAGAAGACATGGGGTATAACTCTCAGGAACACCAACACCAAAGGTTCTGGAAAGGAGGTCCAGGAGTGGCCACTAGGAGGAAAACCATAAGACTTCATCCGGTAGCCTTTCCTACAAAGGACCAAAATTCACATATTTCACTTCAGTGTAACTTTCCTATGTTTCAATGTTAAATTACTCTGAATGATGGCTGACAGACAATCTATCTTCATTTATGTTTTTTAAAGTCTGAGGTTTCCTGATACCTTATATTCCTTTCAAGTACAATCAAATCTACTCTGCTACTTTCAAAAGATTAACTTATACTATTTAAAAGAAATAACCTCTTTTCATCCAACAAGCTGAAGGCTTGAAGCTTACACAAAACTAGGAGAGCGCACAATTGAAGAGGAATGTGACGTTATTTAAGAGTATAGCAAATATGTCACAGGCTTTTAAAAGCCATGCTGTCAGGACTTCCCTCGTGGTGCAGTGGTTAAGAATCCACCTGCCAATGCAGGGGACATGGGTTCGATCCCTGGTCCAGGAAGATCCCACATGCCGTGAAGCAGATAAGCCCGAGTGCCACAACTACTGAACTTGTGCTCTAGAGCCCGCGAGCCACAGCTACTGAAGTCTGCATGCCTAGAGCCCTTGCTCCGCAACAAGAGAAGCCACGACAATGAGAGGCCCGCGCACTGAAGAGAGCCCCCGCTCGCCGCAACTAGAGAAAGCCCACGCACAGCAACGAAGACCTAACGCAGCCAAAAATAAATTAAATAAATTAAAAAAAATTTTTTTAAACCCATCCTGTTGCTTTGAATCCCTTTGAACCTGTCAGAGGGAGGCCGTTTCTGAGCCATATGAATGCAGTTGCAATGCTAACCTCATTCCTCTCTTACAAGTTATAGCCTGCTCTAAACAAAAGGATTAACACTATTCTATAGCAACTATAAAGGCTGTAGTATTTTATTTAATAATTCCATACACATAATTAAAACCAAAAAACTTATCATTACATATGCTTTTCAGTTATGTCAGCCATATTCCAAAGGTTGAATTTTTCCTTTAGATTTTTTAATCTTTAAAGATTGAAAAAAATAACATATTTTGTTAAAGAAAAAGAAGCCAAGTAGAGTATACAGTCTTAACTTTGAGATTACACATCCAACTACTTTGGCATTTCAGTAGTACAATGTGTCTGAAATATCACTGAAAGTGGTTGAAGCTGCTTGACTACTGTATCTTAAAACTGACTACCATAAGAATAATGACAAATCAATAAATTTGATGAATTTGGCCAGCTGGTGCTTTCTTGAAACCTAAGGATATGCAATATACTTCCAAGGATTTACAAAATAAATAATGTATTCTAAAAGATAATACCCAATTAAAATGTTTTTACCTTTATTTCTGCTCCTTTTGATTTCTTCTGCCAATCCCATACAGTAAGCATATGCTCATTGGAGTCATCAATAACACATAAATGAACACCTGAATCCTAAAGAAAAGTCAGTTTAAATAGGCATTTAAAAATTTTCAGATAAGGCTGACTTTCTAAAAAGAAATACCATATTATTAAAACTGCCAAGTTTAAGATAATCCAAAATCCTTTAAGCTCATGGTTCCTTGAAATATAATGAATACACTATTTACTAAGACTGTATTTTCTTCAGAAATATAATAAAAAGTCTTTAAAAATTGTTTTTCCATTTCTAATTTTTTCCCCTAGGTTGATCTCCACTTGCTCTCTAGCCACTTTTATTATTCAGAGATAGCAAATAATTAATTTGGAGGACACCCTAGTCCCTTCTGCAGCTTAAAGTATTTTCTGCTTTAAAGTAGTCTGACTGCATTTAAAGTATTTTCCTTTGAGGTAGATGTGAAATGTATATAATTTTATAACTTTGCTCCTAAATTTTGGTAGTTTGATAGAACAAGCTAAAATTAATGGCTACTTTAAAGTTTGCCAATTTGTTTTCCATGATATACCTGATTTACATTAACATGAATAAACAAGATAAAAACATAACTAATGCCTCCCAGTTTAAGAAAAAGAACTGTGGATGATACTAAAAGATTGTTTTTTTCTAGTAGCATTTGTAGTATATGCCTTATGATGTCTATGGAACAAAGAAATATTGTGGTGATAAGTGAGAGGTACCGAGGAAGGGCAGAGCTTACTTTCCTCTTTATCTTTCTTTTATCCTGTATTGGAATGATTACCTAAATGAGGAAAAGTCAGAGTGTGAGGCAATCCAAGATACTCTTAACACTGTAACAATGGTATCAACAAGATGACAACAGTTCCTGCTACAGAAATTTTGGGGGGTAAAAAAGGTTTAAAAGTATTTCCCTTCTGTCCTCTGATCTCCTTTTCTAAATGCCTTTCTCCCAATTCCTGACTCATTATACCCCTTGACATTCAGTGCCTGCAAGCTAGTAAAGTTCCTATATCCACCCAAACTGATCTTTCTGCTCTAAAAATGTCCCTTGCTCCTCCATGTCCCACAAAACACTCATAATCCAGAATATAGCTGCTGATAGTTAGGAACTGAAGAGACAATATGAATACATAAATATATCCTAAAGCATGAATGAGGCCCAATAAAATCTGGAGGTATATTTGTAATTGAAATTAAAAATTATGATCCTAAAATAAAGAAGTTTTCCTGTATAATCTATAATAATTACATATAATTCAAGAATAAATAGAATGTTTACATGAGCAACATCTTGTTTTATTTTCACAAAATAAAGTCTCAAGGCTTAGGTAAGATTGCTAGACACTGAATTTTAAACTTAAATTTAAAATCATGCTGTCGGGGCTTCCCTGGTGGCGCAGTGGTTAACAATCTGCCTGCCAGTGCAGGAGACACGGGTTCGAGTCCTGGTCCGGTAGGATACCACATGCCGCAAAGCAACTGAGCCCGTGCGCCACAACTACTGAGCCTGTGCTCTACAGCCCATGAGCCACAACTACTGAAGGCTGAGCACCTAGAGCCTGTGCCCCGCAACAAGAGAAGCCACCGCAATGTGAAGCCTGCACACCGCAAAGAAGAGTAGCCCCCGCTCGTTGCCACTAAAGAAAGCCCGCACACAGCAACGAAGACCCAATGCAGCCAAAATTAAATACATAAATAAATAAATTAATTTAAAAAATCATGCTGTCATCAATTCAGAACCAAAACAATTCATGATTTTAGTGAACGCAAAGGTCTGACTGTTTCCTTTACTCCAATATGACATTAAGAAAAGACAATACTTGTGGCAGAACTGGCCAAGTTTCATGTCTGTACATTTTCTAAATAAAATAGATCTCCATGATTCAAGCTGAAGCAAAAGCACATCTTACTGCTTGTTTCAATTTTACTATGCTACGTATGCATTCCTTTAACCATTTCCTGCTATTACGTTAGAATCCTATTTCAGGACAGAACAAAGTTAAGTATAATTAAGCGAAATATCCTGGATCCTATCTAAACCAAAGTACTTTAGCACTTAGGTTAAAATGCTGGCCACTGTTAAGCAATAGCTAACATCTAATTTTTCAATTCAATTATCACTTTCCATGAACACAGACACAAACAAAACTGAGCTTAACTTCTTTTCTGTGTCTTTGTGCAGCTGGCTAACTCCCTTAAATACTTACTGCTTTTGAAAAATCCAGGCATCCTACTCCACGCTCAAAAGTTCCAAGTCCAATAATTTGCAGTGTAGATAGACTAACTGAATCCCACACTCTGACATGGGGTTGCAGGGGCTGCAGAAACAAGGGGAAAAACACAAGACAGCAAGACAACTAGTATTTAGGTAGATGAAAATAAATACCACTCCCACAAGAACTGTTTACATATGCCCCCAAAGAATCTTGAGCAGGTATTTTCTTCTCATACCATGAAAGTAAGGAAATAACAAAAGTGATAACAGTAGCAGCAAATGATTTGAAGTATTTACTATGTGTTATATACTATTCTAAGTATATTACATGTATTAATTCATTTAATTCTCACAGACCTATGGGTTAGGTGCTATTTATTATAACCACCATTTAACAGATGAGGAAACTGAAATGGAGATAATAACTTGTCTATAGTTATCCAGCTATTAAAAGGTGGAGTCAGGATTCTAACATCAGCAAATTTGCTCTGGAAATCCTGCTTTTAGCATTACTTTCATTCCTGAGAAAATAATACTTTTTAAAAGAATCAGTGTCCAATAAATTGCTAAGCAAACAGTCCTTAAATAGAATTTACAACTGGAAGGGTCTTAAAAGTCATCCAATATAACCCCTCTAACTCCTTTTTCTTTAAAGAAACTTTAAGTCGGAAAATGTCATGAGTAGTCATACACATGCTTATCAGTCATCATTAATATTCACTGTCGATCCTTACAAATAAGGGATTTGTTATGTAAGCCAATTTAACAGTACTGAATAATAACTGAAAAATTTTAAGTGTTATCATTTCTAGTCATA
Organism: Orcinus orca; assembly: GCF_937001465.1. Lineage (NCBI taxonomy): Eukaryota > Metazoa > Chordata > Mammalia > Artiodactyla > Delphinidae > Orcinus > Orcinus orca. The sequence continues at coordinate 57,540,811 of NC_064571.1, forward strand.
TGTAAAATCAAGGGATTCATCAATTTAGGGCAACATTGATAAATTATTCTCTGTTTAAAAAAATTTTTTTAACAAGCTTATCAGTTCTCCCATTTTTACAAGTAAATAGTTTCCTTAGGGAGAACACTTTTTTTTTTTGAAACAAAATTTTTACTTTGACTCTCTTTTGTTTTTTTGGAATGTTATTACATCCTAATATTTTTTTTCCCTGCTTATACTAGAAATCCCTTAATAATTAAATTTTAAGAGAATAAAATAAATGAGTTATGGTTAAAATTACAATCAATTCCATTCTAATATCAATATCACTAGGTACAGAATGCATAAAACTGTGCCACTCACCCTTCCATCCTTATCCACTCCAGCTATCTGTCCAGTTGCAATCCTAATTTTGTCAGGATGTATAGCAAGGCTAGAAAGCAGTATTAACAACAATTTTAAATACAGGAAAGACATAAAACAGCAGAAATATGCCTAAGTATCAACATTTTTCCAACAGTTTTTAATCATTAAAAAAATCTCAACGTGACCCATTTGATTTACTTTAGCAAATCAAATAAACAACAATTACCTAAAGGATTTCTTTCCTAAGTTTTCAGCTGTACTACTTCCTTGTTAAACTGAACAAATTATTATTAGAACACTAAATCTGAAGAAAATATTTACTCATAATTGTGGCATGATAAATTAAACTGTTCTCATTTGTTCAAGTTCCTTTGTAGTCCTGCACCTAGGAATAAATATTCACATGGTTTTATTACAGTGAAGATGCAATATTGCATTGTGTAATTTTACTTTATTAAAACATAAGCATTGGGCTTCCCTGGTGGCACAGTGGTTGGGAGTCCGCCTGCTGATGCAGGGGACACGGGTTCGTGCCCCGGTCCGGGAAGATCCCACATGCCACGGAGCTGCTGGGCCCGTGAGCCATGGCCGCTGAGCCTGTGCATCCGGAGCCTGTGCACCGCAATGGGAGAGGCCACAACAGTGAGAGGCCCGCGTACCGCAAAAAAAAAAAAAAAAAACAAACAAAAAAAAAAAAACCAAAAACATAAGCATTGGCTTCCCTGGTGGCGCAGTGGTTAAGAATCAGCCTGCCAACTTTGGGCAAGAAACTTTTAAGTACAAATTGAAAATACTGCAAAATATATGCCCACATTTCTCATGCTAAACATATGAGTGATGAGCAAGATTTTTAAAAGGATGTCTTCACATCCGTATCTAGAATTCTTCTACATCTTGCAACCAAGGGGTAAGCGCAACTGAGAATGTAATTTTGTTCTTGGTATGTATTGCTCATTAATCTCCGGAAGAGTAGTATCAATTTAAACTGTCATAAATAAAAATGTTTTAAAAGTGTCACTAGGGCTTCCCTGGTGGTGCAGTGGTTGAGAGTCCGCCTGCCGATGCAGGGGACACGGGTTCGTGCCCCGGTCCGGGAGGATCCCACATGCCGCGGAGCGGTTGGGCCCGTGGGCCATGGCCACTGAGCCTGCGCGTCCGGAGCCTGCATGTCTGGAGCCTGCGCTCCGCAACGGGAGAGGCCGCAGCAGTGAGAGGCCCGCGTACCGCAAAAAAAAAAAAAAAAGTGTCACGAAAACATCCCCATATTAAGAATTATACCTTTTAAAATGCCTTGATAATTTGATTGGTATAAATGGTATCAATTTTTTGGGGGGGGGCCACTCTGGGTCTTTCTTGCTACACGTGGGCTTTCTCTAGTTGTGGTGAGCGGGGGCTATTCTTTGTTGCAGTATGCAGGCTTCTCATTGCGGTGGCTTCTCTTGTTGCGGAGCACAGGTTTCAGTAGTTGCAGCACACGGGCTCAGTAGTTGTGGAACGTGGGTCCTAGAGCGTGTGGGCTTCAGTAGCTGTGGCACGCGGGCTCAGCAGTTGTGTCTCGTGGGCTCTAGAGCTCAGGCTCAGTAGTTGTGGTGCACAGGCTTAGTTGCTCTGCAGCATGTGGGATCTTCCTGGACCAGGGATCGAACCCGTGTCCCCTGCATTGGCAGGCGAATTCTTAACCACTGCACCACCAGAGAAATCCAATGGTATCACTTTATTTTCTTTTATTACTAAGGAGGCTAGAGTTTATCAATGTTTCTTTAATTCTATTTCCTCTTACTTAAATAGTTCACATCCTTTATTGTGGTCAATTATATTAAAAGTAATTAAAACCCTAACATTAACATTTTGCCATATTAAAATCCAAAAAAGAGGGGATATATGTATACGTATAGCTGATTCACTTTGCTGTACAGTAGAAACTAACACATTGGAAAGCGACTATACTCCAATAAAAAAATAATAATAAATAAATAAAAGTTGTGGAAAGAATTTAAATACAAAAAAACCCAATCTTTTAAAACACATTTTAAAAAGTGAAATTGCTGGACTAGGTAATATATATGCATGGTTCAAATATCAAAAGCTATAAAAACACATATTGAAATTCTGCTAAAATCTCATCTACCTTGCTATTATCCCTACTCCCTGCAACCCCAGGTAATCACTGTAATCAGTATCTTTTTATTAATAATTCTGGAAAAATTTTACATATGTGGAAGCCAACATAAATATTTATCTTCCACCTCCTTTTTACACAAATGGTAGAACACTACACACACATTTTCTCGTTCAAATTTTATACTTAGGAGTATGTCTTAGGGATCTTTCCATATTAATACACAAAGACCTTCCTCATTCTTTCTTTTTTAAAAAAATTTATTGAAGTATAGTTGATTTGCAATGTTGTATTAATTTCTGCTGCAGAGCAAAGTGATTCAGTTATACATATATACTTTTTCATATTCGTTTCCATTACAGTTTATCACAGGATATTGAATAATTCCCTGTGCTATACAATAGGACCTTGTTGTTTAACCATCCTCTATATAATAGCTTGCGTCTGCTAATCCCAAACTCCCAATCCTTTCCTCCCCAACCCCATCTTCCCCTTGGCAACCCCAAGTCTGTTCTCTATGTCTGTGAGTCTGTTTCTGTTTCGTACATATGTTCATTTGTGTTGTATTTTAGATTCCACATATAAGTGATATCATATGGTATTTGTCTTTCTCTTTCTGACTTACTTCACTCAGTAAGATAATCTCTAAGTCCATCCAACCTTATTCTTTCTTTATAGCTGCATGGTAACCTATAGGTACACCACAATGTTACTAGTCCCCAGCTAAAAGATATTTAGGCTGTTTCCAATCTTTTCTATCACAAATGATGTTGTAATAAGTAATTCTGTACACATATTATTCTTCTAGTGAAAAAGGCAATATTTTAATCATCTCTAAAAGTTTAACAATATCTATATAATATTTTAAGTCTAATATATATTAGAGTAATTTTTTTTTTTTTGCGGTACGCGGGCCTCTCACTGTTGTGGCCTCTCCCATTGCGGAGCACAGGCTCCAGACGCGCAGGCTCAGCAGCCATGGCTCACGGGCCCAGCCGCTTCGCGGCATGTGAGATCTTCCCGGACCAGGGCACGAACCCGTGTCCCCTGCATCGGCAGGTGGACTCTCAACCACTGCGCCACCAGGGAAGCCCTAGATAAAGATATAGTTGCCAGAATAGTACAGACATAGAAGAGAAGATTTTAAATGTTGGAAAATAATGAATCTAAGCAATAGATAATTAAAGTTAACTAAGAAGTAGTAAAATTAATTGAGTACTTTAAAAACATGCCAAGTATATAAAAGGAGTTCTCACTTTTTACAGTTTGACACCCTATGGGATACTTTAATCCTTATTCAGCCATGATTTCCCTCTCCCCCCAAAAGCATCAAGTTCAAAATTTACCTACATAAAATAAATCCTCAAGAAATATTTAGTAACCAATAATCACTCTTAGAAATATGCAAAAGTCTAGAATGCCCCACATATATCTGATGTTATAGGCCAGAAGAAAAAGACCATAAAAGATGTGGGAAAGAAGAAGAGGTCCCAATTGAGATTTATAGATGATATGTTTTATTGCAGTGGATATCACACCAACCATTCTGGAGGCCTGTAAGTCTTTTTTTTCTTTCTGAAATTATCTACAGAATGCCCATAATATCCTTAAGTTCTGAGTTTTCCATAGGAAATCATTTCCAATAAAAATCCAGATTTAAAAAATAAGAGCATGAAATTAAAAAATGAACAAATGTTAAACGATACCAACCATTTCACACAGTCTGTATGACCCAGGTAGTGTCGTTGAGTTCTCTCCTCATAATTAAATAGTACTACTACTGATGCTATGAAATAAACGATTTCCCCGGTAGGAAGAAGGTAAACATTAGCTCGACAGTCCTTTCCTCGATAACCATATCTTAAAAGAGTCAAGGTTTTTAATAAACATAATTTTCAAAGTTTAAATAAACAATTTTTTCATGGATACTTAAGGGAATCAGGAAGGTATAAGAAAAGAGGACTGGAATGGAACTAGAAAGCTCATGTCCTGCCATTAGCCCTTGTGGAACCCCAAGAACTTTTAACATGCTTAAATCTTAGTTTCCTCATTCAAAAAACAAATACATATTATGCTCCTAGTATGTGTCAGGCACAGAGCTGAACACACACATCTGAACAAAACAAATGTAGGCCTATGTCTCTAGAGTTTATGCTTTACAAGGTGACAAAAATTAACACCAAATATATCATTAGAAATTGTGGAAAGAAAAATAACAGGATGCTAGGAGAAACCATAAAAGGAGTATCTAATTTAAATGGAGAGAGAAAAAGACAGAGATCACAAGAAGGGCTATCTGAAAAAGTGACACTTACGCTTGACCTACATGATGAATAAGAGATAGCCAGGCACAGTCTGATATAGGCAGAGTGTCCACTAAGAAGCTGTACAGAATAACAGGATTGGTGAGTTTTCTCAAGCTAATTTCTGCCAAAAGGAGGGACTGATTCAAGGGGTCGGGCAGGAGGATGTAGGAGAATGAAGGCAGAAAGCAGAGTTCAAACTATTAGCTCCTTCTGCTTCACTGAGAGTTTCTTAGAGGGTCTAAGAGAAATGAGACTTTCTAAGTGAAATAAGGAGCACTTTGTTTTATATACTCATTTTTTTAAAAAGCCTGGCGGTGAAGAAGTTAATTCTCAAATTAGAATCCACCTTGCTAATTTGAGCTCTTAATAAAATAATTCACATTATTTCACAGCTTACAAAATGCTTAACTGATGTTTTCTTACTTAATTCTTACAATGGACCTGTGAGATAGGGATTATTAACATCTTTTTATAAGTGAAGGAAGTAAGGTTCATTAGGGATAAGTGGCAGAGCCAAGGCTCAAACACTAGCCTTCCAATTCTAATCTGATGCCTCTTCTACCACACCACAAGCACCTGCCTCGATGTTTGTAGGATATTGCTTACCTTATCTGAAAATATTAATTTTGGTAGTTTTAAATTGCTAATAGCAAAATACATGTAATATGTGAAAGGATTAGAGATGACATCTCTTTACTTTCTCAAGTGGTTGCTGTGTTTATTACATTTACTTTTTTTGGCATAAAGACAATTTAGAGGTCAAGTAAACTAAATTTTCTTAAACTAAAGACAAAGCAAACAAATTTGCTGTCACAATAGAAAAGGATACACCCACTCCAGTTTGAGCTTCTCAGGAGGCAGCTCTGTTCTGATGTCATCATAGTTGTCAACATCAGAAGGAATGAACATTGTAATTGGTCGACCTCGCATAAACATTTTAATATATTCTCCTTCTGTTAAGACACAAGAAAAAAATTAAGACAGATGTATTTGCTGAATATTCATAGAAAAGCGTACTATTAATGTGATACAACAAAAACAGATAAAAAATAGCTACTTCAGAGTTCTAGTCTCATTATACATGATTGCTTTTGTATAAAGACCTAGTCCAAAACACTGTAGGAAAAAAACCATTGGTCATTTCCTTAAGTAAGAATAACTATTTTCATAATTAAAATATAATTTATCTATGAGTTGACACATTTCAACAAGACGGCCAGGAAAGTTGAGGTACAGAAATGAAAAGAAAATAATTTTGTGATGGCAGTTTCTCTGACAATTGAAAAAAGATTGTCAGAGTAGAAAACAACCATGTCCACCACACTACCTGATCAACCTACTGACATTTAACGGCATACAAAACATGGCCTCAGAATACACCATGAGGAGTGAAGTCAGACACCCTCATAAGTCAGGAAGGGGAGAGAGACTAAGCGCTCTGCTACATAGGGCAGTGACCAGAGCTGGATGGAAAGAGGACCACGGTCCCCTACTTCACAATCATGCCTACAATCAGCCTTGAGTCTAAGCAATTAAACTATAATACACTAACATTTTAAAGACAGTGCTAGGAAACAGTTTTCGAGTTAGCAGCAAAAACATCTTTTATTTATATAAACCAATAGCTGTTTTTAAGATGTGCAACAGTCTAAAACTAAAAATGTTAAAAAGACAACTCCAGAATCAAATCAATATTTATTGTATACCTTTTACAAATGAAAACAACACTTAAGTGAACAGATGAGACTGTTTTATGTCTTAAAAACAAAACAATACTTAAGTGAAAAAATGAGACTGTGTATGAGACTGTGTTGGGATCCCTGGTCGCAGCATCCCAACCTACATACAGACAGGTTTAATAAATGTTGATGGTGGTCGTGAAATGTTTACAAAAGAACCTAAGCAGGAGGGAGAAAATAAGGGACCGAGTACAAAGGCATAGGCAATGTCTAGAACTTGCTAACTTGTCTGTTATATGAAAATCATGTTAAAAACAGACTGAAAATGTGATCATCAACCAGAGGCTGATACAACCTTAGGACCTCTAATAATGACCTAAGCTACTAAGGAGAAGAGTAGATAATCCAATAGCTTATGTAATGCAAACCATGGAAGAAGGAAAGAAATTATTTGCTGAATGTCTGTAAATATTTCTTCAGAGTCAGATTTTAAAACTCTGCTTGTTATGGGTTAGAAGTTCGCATTATTTTTATTATTATTACTCATAGTGTGTTCGGCCTCAGGGTTTGATCTAAGAACAGGCTAAGACCTCCCACGCCATAGTTTTAATACCACATGATGTATGTCTCTATTACTTCTGAATCTAAGAGTGGGCTCTGCTTCCTGATGAGTTGTAGAATAGCTGGACTTTGATGATAACTAAATGATTTAGTTATCAGCTGTAACTATTTCCCTTCAGCAATCATCTTTATCTGTATCTCCTTGTCATTTTTTGTATAGTTCACTTTCTTATAGGTGTCAATTTGTTACCTACTTTTCCCTCTAGTTGTTGTTTTTTTTTTAAAGAATATGAATTCTTTTTTTTTTTGCGGTATGCGGGCCTCTCACTGTTGTGGCCTCTCCCGTTGCGGAGCACAGGCTCCGGACGCGCAGGCTCAGCGGCCATGGCTCACGGGCCTAGCCGCTCCACGGCATGTGGGATCCTCCCGGACCGGGGCCCGAACCCGTGTCCTGAACCCGTGTCCCCTGCATTGGCAGGTGGACTCTCAACCACTGCGCCACCAGGGAAGCCCCAGAATATGAATTCTTAAAGGGAAATATCCTGTCCTTTGGAATTTCTTCCAAGATCATTGATCAGAGGTGTATAGCATAAATGCTTTCTGAATGGAAAAAAATAAATATTTAATAGATGCTTCTATTGCCAGTTAGAAGAGATTATATGTCCAGCAAAGGGACTGGGTTAGGGATAGCATCAAAGAAAAAAAAAGCCCTCTCCTTTGCTAATAGAGACAGCTCAGAATACTGCACTGATCCCTTTAGCAACTGTCAAGCAGCACAAGCAACTAACTATAAGCAAAGGAACTATGCATCTAGCGCCTGTGAACTTTTCTAATATAAAAATGGCAATGCATGTTAGGATGAAAATGCTTTTCCTGCCGATAAAGTGGCAGTATGCATGCTGGACGCAGAGAATATAATCTAGACACTGGGAACAATTCCTGAGACTGAGAGGGAGGCAACACATTACAGTGGAAAGAGCAGGAGCTTTGGAGAAAAAGACTGATTGGGATCTGAATCCCAGCTTTACCCCTTCCTAGCCATGTGACTTTGGCCTCATTTTCCTAATAAATAAAATGATAATACTACTTACCATTCAGAATTATGACTGAGTAAATATCACACTGTAAAGTGTAAGGTCTTTGACAAATATTTATTCCCTTCCCTTTGTGAACGATTTATGACCATTCTAAACACTGTCTAGGAATTGCTTGTAATACATGATTTAACACATGGTAATCTCTCTTCATAAGCTTTAAAGTGACTGTCCACAGAACAGCAAGTGCAGCAAATAAGTTAGAATTCTGAGGGTTCTATCAGGTACACTATAATACATGGGTCACAAGTTCAAATATCTACAGGCCCAGGCAGGAAATGCAAAATGAGAGCAGTGGGAGAATACAGGATGACTGGTTGGGGTTCGGGCACTGGCATACACCAGGCCCCATCTCAGGAAGGCAGCAGTTAATCATTCTCAGGAAAGATGTGAGCCCAGTGCTGCTAGATCTTCTCATTTTTCAAGAGAAACAGAAAATCTATACTTTATTGTGAAATCTCCCAATTTTTAAACGTTTACTCCCTTGCCAAAAAAGGGAGAATACCATGTGAAAACACACCTTTGGCCTGCATGTAGCTCACTAGTTTGCAACGTAAGAAGAGTCTTTACCTTGGGAATTAGGTAAAATATATAGATGAAGAAGAACCTCTTTCCTCCTCAATCACTGTTGAGTCAAATTCTCACTGCAAACCGTTTTTTGAGGCTGTCAGGCTTATTGATCTTATAGTCGAATGACTTAACAATTTGTTTTACCCAAATGCTACTTTCTGGCTGTCTTCACTGTATACCAGCATGAAAGTCAAGGGGAAGAGATGGGCCATGGGACTGGTCAAAGAAGAGTATGAGATCAGTAACACTAATTAATACATTAATAAAGTCTGGTGGTCCAGAAAAGTAATGAGAAAGAAATGATTAAATTATCTCATAATAATTAGTAAACACACTATAGGGCTATCTGTATTCAATAGTGAAGCTGCTGCTTCTTGAAATGTAATGAATCTCAACATTTTATCTCCTATTTTGACACTGTGAAAATTCCTGGGACTGAGAGGGAGGCTATACAGTATAGTGGAGAGAACACAAGCTTTGTGATAAACGCAGACCTTGTTTGAATCTCAGCTCTACCACTTACTAGCTTATGCTCAAATAAAATATTCTTAATTGAATCTGATCAATGCTTAATTATAAAAGAAGAAATTCAGGGAATTCCCTGGCGGTCCAGTGGTTAGGACTTGGTGCTTTCATTGCTGGGGCCCAGGTTCAATCCCTGGTCGGGGAGCTAAGATCCCACAAGCTGCATGGTGTAGAAAGCGAGAAAGCGAGAAAGCGAGAGAGAGAGCGAGAGAGCGAGAGGGAGAGAGGGAGAGAGGGAGAGAGGGAGAGAGGGAGGGAGGGAGGGAGGGAGGGAGGAAGGGAGGAAGGGAGGAAGGAAGGAAGGAAGGAAGGAAGGAAGGAAGGAAAATTCTGGGGGATATTGTTGATACCATAAATACCATAAATTTTATTAGTTCATTTCTCTAGACATATATAATGCTGGAACTGGAAGAAATCTTAGAGCTTACCTAGTTCAAACGGCTACTTTTACAGAAGGGGAAACCAAGGCTCAGAGAGGTCAAATGAGTTCCTAGACTGTGTTCTGTTGCGAAATATTTTCATTCTAAACTATGTTCTAGATCTGCACTATCCAAAATGATAGCCACTGGTAGAACACTTAGAAGGCAGCTAGTGTGAACTGAGACATGCTGTAAGTGTAAAATACACAACAGATTTTGAAGATTTAGTATGAAAAAAAAAGTAAAACATCTCATTAATGTTTGTTTATATTGATCACACATTGAAATGATATTCTGGATATACTGCATTAAATATACTAAACTTAATCTTACCTGTGTCTTTCTATTTTTAAAATGTTGCTACTAGAATATTTAAAATTATATGTGTTATACATTATATTTCTATTGGACAGTACTGTTCAGACAGTGGTGATATCTTTAGGCTCGTCCACATAAGTCCAATTACCTGACAGTACAGCTTCCTTATAATCCAAATAGTATTAGCTTGAGCTCTGGATCCCAACAACAGGAAATCAGAGAGTACAACAGAAGAGGAAGATGTTTCTGCTCTATTATCTTTTGGAAGAGTGAATGCTAGGCAAAAATTTGAAATACTGTATTTCCATGTCCTTCTTGCACACCTCTTAGTCCTTCCCCTTCAGCCTCCTCATGTGCTGCTACTTTAGCACCTCCCCTGGGCTGTCCTATCCTCCAAAGTGCTTCAAATTGCAAAATGATCATTATATTCCCTAATCCAAACTTTTTGGCATAGTTATTCTCAGGTGTTCTGAGAAAAGCAGTATTGCTGAAATAATTCATACTGATATAAATAACTGGTTATTAACATTATATGTTTAAAAGATGCTTATCAAAATTTATTAATCTTTCACAGATTGTAACAAAGCAAAAGGAAAAATTCAAGGAGAGTGTAGAAGAAAATTAGTACTGGGCATACTCTGCTCCAAGATTGGTTCCTCCTGTGCTTTTTTTTCCTTTTAAATAGCTTGCTCGATTTCTGCACCTAGAGATTTAAAAAAAAAAAAGCCTTTCAAAGGCAACAGCAGAGCTTCAAGGGTCTGGACTATGACTTGTACTTGTTTATGTACTGGGTATTGCTTTGTAGAAAGCCTTCTGAACTTCTAGAATGCTTACAATTTAAAGCATCTTTCTCCTGAAGTTTTCACTTTAGGAATTCATTTTTATATTTTACGATCTTTAGAACTAAAGAGCTCCCCCCACAACTGACTTTGAATTTTATATTTAACTAAAATGTAGCTAGCTGTGAGATGCTACCTAATTCCAGAAAACAAACAGAAAATTTAAGAATCTTTACTTAATTTGAGCTTTTTCTCTGATACTACCAGTTCCATTCCCCAAAACCACAGAGCTACAGAACAGGCTGGTAAACAAGATGCTAGAAATACTGTCCACAATTTTACAGTAGAAAGTGACAAAGACCATTTAAGGAAAGCTAAAATCTTTTCTTGAAACTCATTTATTTTTAAACAAAGTATTTCAAGTCCCAGTTAATGATCCAGTTACACTCGAGTAATAATTTTAAAAATTCCAATGAAACAATGTAATCTGTAAGGATCTTTGAATTTTGAACAAGGAAATTGATTTGTGCTATAATAAAGTCTCAATTTCACCCCTTTCAAATGTCTAGCTGTAAAAATAGATCATAAATGTAGACTCCAAAATAAAAAGGGGAGTCATGAATTTAGAAGGATATATAATCTAATCTTATTGTGCTCATTTAAAAAATTCCTAATTGTGCTTGCCAAATATTATGTAGTTAGTTTTACTGGCTGGGACAAGAACACAGTTCTGAAAAATCTGACCGAATACTAAAATGCTACCTTAATTTTCATTGTTCTATAGGTAGAGTTCTACTAGCTGGTAAATTTTATTGAATTCTTAATTACATGGGGGTTGGGTGAGGGTATACAATGAAGATGTAAAATGTGTTAACCTAGCCTCTTAGGAGCTTAGAAGACAGACATAACCAAGTCTTATGTATCTGCTGGTCAACACTTATCTAATTACAGTAACAAGCCAATTTGCAGTTAAGTAATTTTGCAGTTAAGTAACTTTCTTGAATCTAAACCTCCTTTAATCAGATTTTTCTTTGCTGTTTTGCTTTTTGGGCTTTTTTTTTTACAACTGTGATTGTTATAAAATTACTTGAAAGTATCAGACATGGGACTTTGCGTAAGAATTTTAATTATTTTTACTGCGTGAAAAAGGCTTTCTTTGGTAAAAGATGGGAAATACGTCTATTCCAACAATATAAGGCACATAAAACTTCTGAAAGATTTGCTATACTGCTGAAAACATTTCTGAACTAAGCAAAACATGGTTGTACTTTACAAAGTCCCTCAAATCACTCATTTATATCCCCAGGAAAAGTTATCTTAAACACTAAATGAAAAAAATTCTTCATTTTATCTGAATACACCAAGTTGGATTTAATTTTTTAAAAATAAGAAATTAAAAAAAGAAACTTCAGATATCAAAATATTTATCCCTCTCTTTCTCAATTAACTATAGCAGAAAGAAAATCAAGAGGCCCAAGGGGAACAATAAAAACTTATATATGAAATTCTAAAGAGTATTAAAGAGTATTGAGAGATTTCATCTTTAATGTTTTATTTCTTTAAAAAAAAAAAAATAGGGACTTCCCTGGCAGTCCAGTGGTTAAGACTCCATGCTCCCAATGCAGGGAGCATGGGTTCGATCCCTGGTCGGGGAGCTAAGATCCCACATGCCTCATGGTGTGGCCAAAAAAAAAAAAAAAAAGTTAATTAAAAAAACCCCAAAACCCCAAAAGCCTGAGTCAAATAAAGCAAAATGTAAAGATCTAATAAATCTGGGTGGTCAGCATATGGGTGCTTGAAATATTATTTGCATGTATTTTTAGAAAGATGAAAATATTTAATCTTTAAAAAGTTTAAAAAGCATTATTTAAGGAAATAATCAATAGAATATTTTTGGTGAAATTGTTCCTTGGAGAATCAACTATGAGTATAGCTCAGGAATGTGACATGTGATTTACTATGCCTTTTCTTGCAGTTTTGTATATGTCACTTATCATTTGTACCTCTTTTCTGCTACACTAATCACAAGTTTCAGAATTCTTTTCAAAGTGCTTCAGGAAAACAGTAAACAGTTGATACAGTGAGCAACACATTGTGGAGTCTAATTGTGGTTTCTGGACAGAACGGATTTCTAACTATACTAGCTCAGTTAACTGGCATGCTTAAGGAATGGAGATTTTCTAGTTAATCACATTTTCTAGTTTAGATTTTTTTTAAAAAAAGTATGCCTACAGTTGTGAAAAGTTCAGTATGGGTGAAAAGTCTTCAACTGGAATAAAATAAATATGCACAAGACTAGGATACTCTCATGAAAAGTCATATTCTCCATGTTCAAAGGGGGCACTTGGGACTTTTTTCTCAGCTGAAAATCAGGAAAGAGGATGTCAAAAACACATATTCTTAGAAGTTGGGATAATTTATACTAAAAAAATTGGACAGCCTTTAAATACATTTTAATCTATAAGACTGTCACCAACAGATACCAGATCTCTGCTTAAAAAAATCTCCAACAGAGAAGAGGTTCCCCCTTTTTGGTCTCCTTTTAAATACAGGCAATACTTGGACAAAGCCCAGACCTAGGGATCCAAGTAATGATTATATATCCTATTTAACATATGCCAATAGGTAAATTTTAGAAGTGAGTGTATTTTTTTGGAGGTGCAATATTTGGTTTCCTGCCCTTCCTGCTTATTCACATTTAAAATAGACTTAAAGCTAGCACCCTTCTTTCTAAATTCTGGAACTGCAAAGTTTTGGATATCATCTCAGAAACAGCAAGGAAAGATTCTATCTGTAGCACAATTAAGGGCTTTTGACTTCTTTGGTTTGTTTCAAACTGTACACCCCCTCAGCAGGGGACAATATACTTCCTCTCAGTAGGTAACACAATATACAGACAGTGTCAGTAGGACTGCTATCCTATATTCTTACAGGTAAATTTTAGTTATTCTTTCAGATAAAATGCTCAGTTTACACAGATGTGATCAGGTTTTAGGACAGAACATGCCTGGAGCCAACAGGTCAGAAAACAATACAGGGCACTGAACAAAAGCCCCTGTATTCAAATTCGTTAAAGGTAGATTAAACATGAGTTAGTGAAGGTATGGGGGCTGCCTTCCATTTTCTATTTGCTGCAGGAAAGAGCTTTTAAAAAGTTATTAAAGAGACTCTCGGCAACGTCTAATCTAAGCCTAAGTATATGTAAGAAAACTGAGGTCCAAGGTCTCAAGAGTCATAGGGAAAAATTTATTATCAGATGAAGGATGTTCTATTTTTTTTTTCATAACTTCCTTTGGGAAATGAAATTTTTAGTTTCTCCCCAACCAACACTCATAATTTTAGTCATTGTAGGATTCTGATTCTTTAAACTTCTGTGATTCACCCCTAACTAGGTCTCATGCTTATTATTATTATTATGCTCTTTCCACTAAACAACTTTGCTTCTCTTTCCTAAGTGAGGTGTCTAATGACTCTTCTGTTGCTTAGAATGAATCCATATTTTATAAATGTAATGGTTAACAAATACAAAATTGTGTGCACACTACAATCAAGGACCTTCTTGCTGCTCCTAACACAGCAAGAAAGCTCTTGCCTCAGGGCTTTTGTACTTCCAGTTTTCTCTGTTCATGAAATTCTTTTCTCCAGATACACAAATTGTTCACTCACGTCATTCAGGTGGCTCAAATGTCACTTTATCACTTTATCAGAGATGTCTCCCCTAACCACTCTATGTAAAATAGCAATTGTCTACTCTCCTTATTCTCTCCCAATATGTATTACCTACTGACATATTAAGTATTTACTGTCTGTTTCTTATAGGTAGAATATAAGTTCCACAGAGATCAGACAATGTAACTGCTGTATCCCCAAGTTTCTGGGACAGGTCCTGACAAAATACACTCAATAAATACTTGTTGAATGAATCTTTAAAATTTTAAAAATGTGTATCTGATAAAGAAACAATAAAGAAACACATCAGAACTGTAATAGTTGTTAAAATGACAAGATTATTCAGTTTTTTTTCTTTCTCCACTTTTGTAAATGAGTTTATATTGTATATTTTTAGATTATTTGAATGACTGTTTGGCTAAAACAAACTACTGAAGGATTTTAGACAGTATGTATTTCAAAATGACTTTTAAAGTATTTTTCATCTGAAGCCATTTTGGACAGATAGCTAGGCAGCTAGTAAGAATTAGTCACCTCTCAATTTTCTAAGATGTTACAGTAATAGTTCAATCTAAATACACCTGTAGTTAAGCTACTACTGCACTGGTTTGGTAGTTAAGCAAGAATGAATTTAATCATAGAACAGTGAGGCAGCTCTATAAGAGGAAGTAAAAGTGTGATTTGGTGACTGAGGAGTTCTTTTCCTCAATTAAGCAGATTTCTCTCCAGTAGGAACCTGAATCATTCAGGTTCTCAACATGACCAGACAATTAAAAGAGTTTAAGATGTGACAAGAGAAAATTGATTTAGGATTACTCAAGCCTGAAAAGGACAGTTAACATGCAATAATTTGAAGACATTCAGGTTCTGCTCTGGAAATGAGGACATGTGACACTTATTTTCCATATTTTAAAAATGTAATATACTAGATAGTGATTATAAGATGAGCTTATGAGCTGTACTCATTTCATTACAAAATTTACCTAGTATATTATTTCTCTTGTGATGGGAGAGGATCCAACAGAATTAGGGAGAAGAGTAATGAAAAGGGGCTTAAGTTTCAAGGATCTGAGTGTAGATAAGGATCTAATTCAGTAAGAGCCTCTTTTTATAGGACATGGTGTAACATGTCCTTCCCCCCACATCTAGCCTTGGAGATTGCCCTGTGTACATCTCATTTCACCTCCCACTGCTTTCAACCATAGTTTACTTCCTTCTGTCTAAGTGCTGATCAGAATATGCAGATTTATGCTCTTCTACTCTGCTGTGTCTGAAGGACACAGTCATTTCAAGTGAAGTTTTCTCTGCTACCACTCACTTATATGTACCAAATATAAATCGCCTTGTTCCCAAAACAAAGCAGATGACTTACAGCAAGTCACACTTGTCACTGTCAAAAAAAAAGAGCTAAAGAATAAATCACATTCTAAAAAGACTGTCCAAAAATGACAGATATTTTTTTAAATGACATATTTTAGATTAATACCTAAAGTATAAGAAAATGTGCTGTGAAATATGTTATGCAAAATGAATACCAAACTTAAATTTATACACAACTTACATCAAGTGAAGATCATCTATTTAACGGTCATCTTTTCATCTTAACTCCATATATTTGAGTACAAGGTTGAGTACTGTCACACTTATATTAATAACTAAAATTTATTTGGTGCTATGTGCCAGGTACTACGTTTAAACACTTTATTATCTTTAATTTTTATAATAACCCTTTGAGGGTTTATTATTGTCTCAATTACAGATGAGAAAACAAAGACTTAAGAAGGTGAATTAACCTGCTTATGGTCACAAGCTAAGTAAATGGTGAAACCAGTCTTGACTTCAATTACACATGTTTAAACATCTACACTATGTTGTTTGTTACACACCTCTACGAGTAAATTAAGATTTATAAACAACTCAAGTGTAACTGTCCAAAACCAAACTATTCTTTTCTACACATCTACTCCTCCTCAAATGTTCCTTATTTTAGTAGATGCCTCTTATCTACTTTCAAGTTAGCCTTCATAGATTCCCTCCGTTCCTTATCTCTCATACCCTACCTGTAATCTCCTAAACCATCTAGAATCCATCTACTTCTTTCCATAGGCTCTGCCTCACAGGCAGGCCTGAATTATATAACAGGCTGAGGCACAAGAGTTTTCCTTCAAGATACACTCTAATGATAAATATAGCTGATTAAAATGGCAAAGGAACAGGCTCAAATTCCAAAAATAAGGCTTAATGCAAGCAACATTTGCAAGCAACAATTTTAAAATTCCAACATCTGGAACAATCTTCTTCAGCTAACAATTCTTGTACCAGAATTGAACTGGCTTTTCCAGTTTTTCATTTCATCCTTCTTCCCCACTTTAGTGATGCTTCTCTAGCAAAACCCTTCCCTTTTAAATACATTTACTTACCTGCCTATTTGAATGGTTTTGAAAATTGTCACCAACACAGAGCACTCACTTACATACTAATCATAAGTTAGATCCCTTTTCCTTCCAAAGGACATACCACAGCACAACAAAGAGAAAGATAGCCCTTTCTCATTTACCCTCTAAGGATTTTTATAAAATGTAAGCTCTTTGGCAAAACATATAATAATAGGAGCACCTTTTTATAGGTACAGTGTTTTCTGTTTTTAAAGTACTTTCATACGTATTATTTCATCCTTCAGCAGTCCTGTGAAGTAAGCTTTATAGTTATATTCTCAGATTAGAAAACTACCCAGAGATGTTGCCATTTTGCCTGGGTCACAAGGTTGTTATACAGTAGAGCCAAACACTAAACAGAGACTCTCCATTCACCGCTCTTGCCACTATATATCACTATCTCTCTCTTTTTAAAATGTTTTGACACATAATAAGAATTGTCTTTGTAAATAAAATTTCATTTGTCCTTAAGGTATTTCAACTATTACTTAATCTGTACTTAACTATAAATTATAAAAGAGGGAGTAAGACCTAACTGAAGGAGAACAGCAGCAATAATCAGCTTCATTTAGAATGTCTACGTAAAAACAAATGATCCAAAGAAGATTGCAAATACTCTTCTTATCAGAATCAAAAGTGAAAATCTACAGAAATCAAGTTAAATCTCTAACAAAAATTTTAACCACATTGTATATGGTTAATATAATAAATAACCCAGAAAATAAAGATAACTATGACACATAGAAATGAGCTGTAAAAAGCATGCACGGGAAGGACATGCTTTTATTTAGAACAGCATGCTTCAATTAAATTTGCAGGCAATTGAAGGAGAATGTAAAACTGATGTATAAATCTTACCTACTTTGCAATTAAATTAAGTACACATTTACAGAAAGTCTTCTTTCCTTTTTTGGGTCAGAACAAGCCAACAACAGCAAGTAGCCAGAAATTACAATTAATATAAAAGAAAAATTTAAGAGGAAATGGATTTGCTAGACTTATTATATTTTAAGTCTTAGCTTCAAGAAATGAGTGATTATTTGCAATGAAGTTGGCAAGACAGGAAATCGAGTTAAAATTTATCAATCTTTTAAATGGCTTTTCTAAGTACAACTTTAATTTTTTTTAAAAAGGGGGAAATTCCCCTTGGTATTATACCTCTTTGTAATGATATCTTTATTCCTACTGTTGACCTTAAAACTTCAGAGCTCAGAGAAATAGAAAAGTGGTTGGATTCACTGGTTCAAATTACTATATTTCCTTTATTAAGAGGAAAGTCAGGTAGTGTAAAAAATGAAAAGCCAAATAAGAGATCCAGGAAGAAATTAACTAAGAAGGCGACCAACTGTGTAGCTTATTCTTACCTTGGCTGTTTTTTTCACGGGTTGACATTTTTGCTGGTTGAGACAAAAATGACATATCTTACAATAAAAATTAGATAGTTTCTTAAATGACTATAACAACACACTTCTTTTTTATCACTGTGAGCTAATAAATAAAGTACACTGAATGAAAGTAAGTCAATATTCTTATCAAAAGAAAAAATTTAACTGATGTAGAAAAGATAAACATTTTTAAAAAAGGATTTTTAACTTACCTTGGTTGATGATGACATCTTTATGCCTACAAAAGGAATTCAAAGACATTTATTTTATAATTTTATTTGGCTATTATAATCACCTGAAGAAATTGCAAAAGATTCAATGTCTAGGCCACACCCCAGATAAATCTCCAGACATGAAATTCAGGCACCAGTATTTGTTAAAGTTTCTCACTGGTCTAAACTACTAATATACTGTTTCATAAAAGAAGGAATATTCCATTAGGATCAGTTAAACAACAAAAGCATAGAAAGAATTTATGAAAAATACTCAAATTTTATGAGATTATTGAAATTTATTATGAGTTCAGAAGTATTAACAGGAAGACAGCCCTTTCTAAAGACACAAAAGGAAAAATGCACTTCAAAGAAAAAAAGATATCAATACAGATTTTTAGAAATGATTTAAACGTGGCATATAATTGTACATGCAAATGTGATAGTCAAAGAATTAATAATTTTCAGATATAACTTAAAGTATAATACTTACTTGTCTGCATTTTTTATAACTTTTGATATTAATTTTGATGTTGAAACTGCCCTCAGCAATTTATTACGGCTATCGTCTGAATTTTCCCATGAATTATGTGACTTTTCAGCTGTTGGTGGTCGTTTTATGCTGGAAGAAACATATTAGTTTCTTAGAAAAAAATTCTAAGAGTAGCAATTGACAGTTTGACTAGAACATAAAAGCAGTAATTAACATTTTCTTAAAGCTAATCCAGAAAAGAGAAGGAAGGATTAGTTGAAAGTTTCTGTGCCTGGATGAGTCAAGGAGTTAAACAAGGCAATTACCAAGTCTGTTTTTTAATTTTCACTATTATTCAGAAGATTCACTAGAACAAATATTACTTGATCTAAAAAAAAAAAAAACCCATTTGCCTAAATATAAATAATTACTATCTCTCAGAATTTATGAAATTGCGTGAATTTGTGAAAAAACCTATTCAAAATCATTACAAGGCTGCTATTTTCATTTTTTATGTCCTCATGGAATTAAATTATACATGGTACAAATGACAATTTCTAAATAATTGTGGGACTAAAAGTAAAACTCTTGTTTATATCTTTTAGAGTCAATTTTATCCATGAAGTAAAAACAATTTAACACAAGAATGTTGTATTATCAAAACTGCTTCCACATATTCATAACTGAAATTTTTTAACTTATAAATGATTTTTTGGCTGCACTGCTAACTGTCCTACAACTCATCCAGCCTTCAATACTTCTTGTAGTAGTATATCCAAAGAGCAATTCAGAATGGCAAGCACATTTCCAAGAGACCTTAAAAAGCTGAAAAAAAGATCTGGGACAAAGAAGATGCCAAGTCAAATCAGAACCTTAAAGAGATTGATTATAAAATCACCACATACAATCCAAAGTTGCAAAACATTAATAAGCTATATCCAAGAAAAACTCCACATCAGACCAGGCAAAAGAATTACAAACCATTTAGATAGCATAAGAATCTGCACGAGACACACAAAGCATTTTTAAAATGTTAAAAACATGCATCAATCAAGTGAAGGGTGTTGTGTTTTCCCAAATTTCCATTAGAGATTTGAGGCAAAATACTAAGCTAATCAAATAAAAATATATAAATCTTTTAGGAATGGATGTCATTTATTTTTATTAAAATCCTAGCCAGTTCTGGGAATGGTTTATATTTTCCTAAGATTTCCAAGAGGAAGTATGATGATAAAATACATCTATACCTAATCATAAAGCTTGAATCAACATCCCTAAAGCAGGCAAATTTCATTAAGTTGGTCTAAATATTTGATTACAAGGCAGCTGTAGTGTTGAACTCCCAGCATGCAGGTTTAGATCCCCAATTTAGGCTCACACACATTGTTAGAATGTTTCTCCCTTCTCCCCTTCTCATAACTTTAAAATATTAATTATTATAGACACAGAGAGAAGCCCTCAAGCAAGCCTTTAGCATAGAAAAGATTAGGTGAAATGAATTCAATTCTCTACTCAAGCAAGAACTTATCCTCCCAAAACCCAAAACTGAAACTGAGATGCAGTCACAATGAAGAGCCATTTGTTGAGAAGGGCCCTTGCAAGCTGAAGGTTGTAATGATGCCAAAATATGGTGAGTATAACAACATATGGCAATTTTCTATCCATGGCTATAAATTTATGCACAGTTATATATAAATTTTAAAATATTCTATAATTTTACTATAAAAATGTTGTTTTGGTTTTAGAGTAGGTTACTTTTGCCTTCCTTTCATCAAATTGTTTATAACTTAATTTTTTTCCTCCAGTTTTAACTGATAAATATAACCTCAAATTTTCATTCTCCAATGTGTTAAAATACAGATTACAGCAACAAAGATGTAGGGGAAAAAAAGCCATCAGGCTTTTCTCTTGGAAACCATGGATAGCCAATTTTTTTCTCAAGTCACAGAATTTAGGTATCGTTACAACCATTCCCTAGCTCTGTACTTGGGGTCAGTTAAAACCTTTTGGTGGGAGTAGAATTCTTGCTTTCTTGAGTTTGTCTGTGTATTTGGAGAGGCTGTGAAGAGGGCTGGGGAGAAGGTGATGCTCGAATTTGTGGACTTTGATCATTAGAGTGAGATTCCTCTTTTTTTTCTCTCTGTCCTTGTGGTTTTTCTTTCTTTTTTTCTGTACCACTGTAAAATAAAGTATAACATGGAACAACACATATTTAAACAAAAAAGATATATCAAACGATGGAAAAAGTTACTATTATATAATTCAAAATCCTAAATCATACAGCTAATACAATTTATACTGCTTTCATTCAATAATGAAAATATTTCTTTAAAAAGAATCTTCAGTAAAGATTAAAATCTTCAGCAAAGAATTTATTATAATTCTAAGGCAACATATCCTAGGAAGATTGCCCCTTTGGACCAAATTGGCCTCTAATGCATTTTGCCATCTTGGCGAATCTGGAAGGACAGTAGAAGCTCTCTTAACTGACTTCAATTTACCCAAATCAGAGCATTAGTGACACTTTACCTCTGTAAGGCATACTGATGCCCAAGGAACACTAAATGTTCATGTTTTGTAGGTTATTCTCTAACTCCTGTTTCTTCTGTATACTTCTGCTTCCACCAGTTGAGTTTCACACTTACCAAGAGTCAACTGTGTTTTCTCCCCCGAACCTGTTTATACCAGTTGTACTTGTTATTTTAATGATTAAGTTAATAAAATACAAAGAAAACTGACAAAATGTACATAGGAAACAGAATGATAATTTCTATGTAAACTAAGCTGAATGCTTTGGAAAGACTCCATAAAAATGAGTTACTAAAAAAACTGCTGTTAAATTGTGTAGGTGACGCAATTATAAAAGATTATGTAAAAAAGTCATAGAAACAGATGGGTTCTAATTCATATTGTTTTGCAAGTTTCAAATTTCTTACTCTGTCTGAAAGGATGAAACTAAAAATTATAGAAAATGATTTATGGGTGTATTTTATGCAAGATAGTCAACAAGCAATCTAATCAGAGATGCATACTTAGAAAGAAAGAAGGGGGAGACTCAGCCTTTCATTAAAAAATTGACAAATGAACATATGTGAACATATTTTAGGTTAAAATATTTAAGATATATATGTATAAATTCTTATGATTCCACACTTTGACTCTTGATTAATGAAGCATCTCCTATTCCTGATCACACTGGATAAGAATCCTTATATTGCACAAACACTTATGACAGTATTACAAAGCAGATGGAATCAACGATTCCAGGGTTGAATAGGTATAAAACCATCAACTATCTACATTTCTTCTTCTTCTTTTTTTTTTTTTTTAATTTGGTTGCGCCGGGTCTTAGTTGCGGCTGACAGGCTCCTTAGTTGAGGCTCGCGGGCTCCTTAGTTGTTGCATGCAAACCCTTAGTTGTGGAATGCAAACCCTTAGTTTTGGCATGCGAACCCTTAGTTGTGCCATGCGTGTGGGATCTAGTTCCCTGACTAGGGAACTGAACTGGGAAGGCAGAGTCTTAACCACTGCACCACTAGGGAAGTCCCTACACTTCTTAACCAAAGGACATTTTTAAATTTGACCATAAGGTACATAAGCTACAAAGAAGTTTGTTTAAGAACATTCTAAACAAATATAAGTAGTACATACAATTTAATCACATGATAATAGTGAATAATGTTAAAATATAATTTTGACAGTAACATTTCTTAATCTGATTCATTCTGATAACTTCTGACCTCAGACTGACTTTTGACTGTCTTGCTCATATTCAGTTTTTTAATTATGTGCTGAGAAATACAATTCTACCTCAAAAATATCAGATTAACTTTGTAACTTAAAACTGAGTTAGAAATTACTTCTTTCTTGTTGGTCTTCAAACTATCCTAAATGCATAGTATTAGGCTAGTAGTCTTATGTGGGCCCAGTAGATTTTTCTTCTGGGTTATTTAGAAGAAAAACACAAAGCCCCTGCATCATAAATTAACAGACTTATCTGGTTTTAGATTGTTGAGTCACTACTGTACATAATACCACTGCACATAACTACAGCTCTGTAAGAAAAATGGGCTGAATCCAAACAATTACTGGACACAAGGAAGTTTATTATTAAAAATTGTATTAAAAATTTCTACTACATATTAGTTTTTCCATAATTTGTCCTTTTCTCCTGAAACTGCAGCAAAGGTAATAAATTTTGGCAGGGGATTTTTAAAAGGCCTAAATATCTTGTCATTTCTTCACCACTCCTGTAGTCAAATGTCTGGTTAACATCTGTAAATACACACTGTTAAATAATTCAGTCACTGGCATTAGTTTATTGAGGCAACCATTTTCCATCAGCACATTTTAAATATTATTCTATTACTGAAAGTTTTTCTTCAATCATTCTTTGAAGAAAACAGCTATAAGATTATGTGGCTGATCTCTTATGGTCTCTCCAAACCCTATATGGAATAATTTGCTGGGTATTACACAAAAGCAGAAAAATCCAGTAAGCAATTTTATTGGAATACACTGAATTAATTAACTGATGAAAAGAACATAGAGAACGTAGTCCACTGAAACTTTTATATTACAATATTTCCACTGCCCTCCTGCCCACCACCCCTAACATACTCACACGAACACACAACACAGTAATATAACATTTTGAATTAAGCCTCAATTTTATAGTCATGATTAAAAAATAAAAGTTATAGCATTTAACCTCCCACTAATATACATATATGCTGAAGATTCTACTCCTTTAAAAATGCTATATCAAATGTATCACTTGCCATGGAAAATTCACTTATATAATTACATTAAATATAGTGATGTTTATCGCATCAACAAACGCCTATTAAAAAGAAACAAAAAGAAACAAAACCAAACCAGGAAATGAAACTGCTTGCTGTCTTTAGTAAGAACCAAAAGCGTCCTCACACTACTCCATAGGTGTGATGAATGTAAACTCAGCAAGTACAGGCTGGATATCTCTGCATTCAGAGACAAAGAATTTAAAGGACATGCTCACCTGAATTCCATACAGCTCTATTTCACATTCTTTTCAAAAGCAGACTGAGTTATCACATTCAATTTTGCAATGTTAGCTTTTTTTACAAATGCATACCTTTTAGCAGCAGATGAAAGAGTTTCTTTTCTTGCAATTGAAACAGAGCTGGTGTGACTTGGTTTTCTGTTTGCACCACTCCCATTGGCTATACAGGACATGGAAATAGCTTCTCGGATGCCTGGCTGGCCTAGATATGGTTAAGAGAAAACTTTAAAACTCAAACTTCAAAATATTCCTCAAAGATAGGAGCTTAAAAAATTAAGTCCAATAGTGTTTAAGTCCATTAGTGTTTAAGTCTATTAAGTCTGCTAGTAAGCAGACTGTCCCCCCATATGCAGCATACAATATTATTATTTTTCAATAAGTGTTTATTGATATATAGATAAGAAAGGAATGAGCGCATAAAGATAAACATTTGTAAACTGAGACAATTCTATGTGGTATATATAAAGTTATAACGTATTTGGAAAAAGTAAATAAAAAGACAATGAAATACTTATTTCCTCTATAGAACAATGAACTTTGTTGACTTGTACACCCAACTTTAATTAGCTACATCTCCAGTGTGGTCTACAGTTCAAAAGGAAATGAATAAGATCTGGAGGTCCCAGAGGATTCCATCATGCAGCATACAATATTACTGTCTGAAGATTTAATCTCATCAAAATAGATCTATAGAAAAGCCATGCTAAATTAAATTGCTAAATTGCAACTAGGGTCATTCTCTAGCTAAACGGTTTGTTATTCACACATAGCAGCTTTAAAGTGCATGATTCAAAGCTATGCCTCAAGTAAACCACAACTCCCCACATATCAACAATTTTCAGAAATAGCTCAGGTTCTGTTGAAATTTAATTAGAAATCCTAGAAATCATAAATGTTGAATCTTAGAATATTGTTCCATATAAATAAAGCATAATTATGTAAAATAACCCGTTATCTTAATTTATACAGTAGAAGGTTTGGAACATTTATTCTAGTATTCCAATAACCCATGTGATGGATATGCTGCTATGGTCAGGAAGACTCACAGTCACAAGATAAAACAGCCACATCTACTAACGGGCAAGTTTATCTAAAAATTTGGGAATAAAGAATAATTTTGAATTTTTAGACTCAGTTTTCTCACATGCACACAAGAAAACCTAACTTTTATATATCTGGCTTTCATGTTTCTTTGTTTGCTTCACTTCATAAAAGCACAGAAAGCAAAAACATTTATGTATAGAGCCTAAAATATTTCGTACCCTAGAATGTTACATATATGATAGTATAGCACTGCATTTCTGACAATAATATGCTGTTGGGAGCCACTTATATCATAATCATCTAAAGTGCTTCCTTAATATTGAGATTCCTAGACCCTTCCTCAGACAGAATGAATCAGAAGAGAGGAAGGAAGAGACCTACTGTATTTATTTTTCAAACTTCCTAGGAAATTTTTCACATATAATAAGGTACAATAACCCCTAAATTAGGCTAATATCACTGGTCATTAGATCTAGTGCTAGTCTGCCAAATAGGTGACTTCTTGTTATATTGACTCTTTCTTTTTACTCTGGTAAAGTACTCATAAAATTTACCATTTTAACAATTTAAAAATGTGCAACTCCGTGGCATTTAGTATATTCACAACGTTAGGCAACCACCACCACCACCCAGGTCTTTATTGCTAGCTTTGGCTTTCTTTTTTTTTTTTTTTTTCCCTATTTCCTTAAGATTAAAGTTAGGTTATTGATTTGAGATCTTTCTTCTTTTTTAATGCAGGCATTTACAGTTATATGTTTTCCTCTGAGCACTGCTTTTGCTATATCAACAGCTGATTTTTCAAATACAATTTTTAAAACTTTTTGTTACACAAAAAACCCATCAGCCACTATATTAAAAACATATATAATCTAAAATCCACTTCCCATGCTCTCTTCCAATGTTCCAAACTTCATCTCAAAAAAAGAGACCAATTATACCCATTAGGATGGCTATTATAAAAACAAACATATAGGGCTTCCCTGGTGGCGCAGTGGTTGAGAGTCCGCCTGCCGATCAGGGGACGCGGGTTCGTGTCCTGGTCCGGGAGGATCCCACATGCTGCGGAGCGGCTGGGCCTGTGAGCCATGGCCGCTGAGCCTGTGCGTCCGGAGCCTGTGCTCCGCAACGGGAAAGGCCACAGCAGCGAGAGGCCCACGTACTGCAAAAAAAAAAAAAAAAAAAAAAAAAAAACAAAAAAAACCAAACAAACATATAGCACAGGGAGCTCAGCTCGGTACTCTGTGAGGACCTACATGGGTGGGATGGGTGGAGGGGGTGGGAGGGAGGTCCAACAGAGAGGCGATATATGTATATATATAGCTGATTCACTTCGTTGTACAGCAGAAACTAACACAACATTGTAAAGCAACTATACTCCAATAAAAAAACAAACAAGTGTTAGCAAGGATGTGAAAAAATTGGAATCCTTGTGTATTCCTGGTAGGAATATAAAATGGTACACGTGGTGTAGAAAACAGTATTCGCTGTTTCTCAAAAAATTAAACATGGAAGTACCATTTGATCTGGCAATTCCAATTCTAGGTATATACAATCCAAAAAATTGAAAGCAGGGAGTCAAGCAGATATCTGTATACCCATATTCATAGCAGCATTATTCACGATAGCCAAAAGGTGAAAACCACCCAAATGTCCATTGACAAACGAATGGTACATATATACAATGGAATATTATTCAGCTTAAAAAAGGAATGAAATTGTGAAACATGCTACAACACGGATGAACCTTGAAGACATTATTCTAAGTGAAATAAGCCAGATGAGAAGAAAAGGGCAAATATTGTATGATTTCAATTATATAAGGTACCTGGAGTAGCCAAATTCATACAAACACAAAACAGAATGGCAGTTGCTGGGGGCAGGGGTCAGGGGGGTGGGGCAAGGGAGAGGAGTGGATGGATACACACTTTCAGTTTGGAAACATGAAAGGGTTCTAGAGATGGATGGTGGCAATGGTTGCACAACAATGAGAATGTGTTTAATGCCATTGAACTGTACACCTAAAAATGGTTAAAGGGGTAAATTTTATGTTCTGTATATTTTACCACAATAAAAAATGTTAAAAAAAAATCAACATATCACCACTGTTTCTAAGCCCTACAGTTTACTGTTGAAGTCTTCAAATGCTTTCAAGGTATCCTGTGAAACTACCATTCATCTTCACAGGATCAGATGGCAGTGCTATGCCTCACAGTTTTGATCAGTCTCAGGAGGCTCTCTATTCTCTATTCTAGGCTCATCCTAAATACTTACTCAAAAAAGACAAGGTATCTTTTGATGTCTTGGCCGTTTCAAGGCCTATATATAATGGCTTCCTTTTTATTATTCAATATAAAGGTTTCCAACTACTGAGCCAGTTACAAAGTTTACTCTGTAGAGTAGTAACAATTGAAATGTTTGTGCAATTATCTAGTTATTTTATTATCTTTATTATGTAAAACAAATGGAAAAATAGAAAAATGAAGATGCTGATGTGAATAAAAAGGTAGGTCTCAAAACATAATATATGATTGAAAATTATCAAGTACTATATGTTGAAAACGACAAACCTTTAGCCTAAACTGAATTCTCATTGAATTTGGTTGACTGTATAGGCACTTGTGAAAGAAAACAAAATTAAAAACAACACTGAAGAAATTTTGGAGCTACACCACAGACAGAAGTACAAATAATTTTATTATATTTTATTTTCTTTATCAGACCCCCCCGAACATACGCACATGATGTAAGCCTTTCAGAAATTAATTATGCTTTAATGTTCTCTTTCTGAAGAACTGGAGTGTAGCAGTGAGATAGGCTGTGGATCAACAGTTACTTCTGAATTTTCTGTTTTAAATTATTTTAGATCCTCTCTTATAAACAAATATGTAAACAGAGAAAAGTTACTTCATGTTCTTTTACTTCAAGGAGAAAGAAGAGCTTGTATTTCATGCACACCAAGCTAGCAATTGTCTCCAACAGAAAAACACACACATTCTCCCAGTTAGTATAAATGGGATACTCTCTTCAGTTTCTAAATATTCTGTTTATGGTCACAATTTGCATGAGGAGTAATAAGTCCTCTGTAACTCATTTAGAATTTAATAACCTGTAGGTATTCTATTTGCTAAACACCAGCAAGTTACTGGCATTGTTCAACATATATATACATAATTCTGTATATATGTATAATTTATAAATACATACAGTTGTCCCATGGCATCCATGGGGGATTGGTTCCAGGACACCCCCCTCCCACATGGATACCAAAATCCACAGATGCTCAAGTCGTGGGCCAACTATACTATGCCATTTTAATATGAGGGACTTGAGCATCCTAGGATTTTGAGCATCCGCCCTCAGGGGTCCTGGAACCAATCCCCTGTGGATACTAATAGTGACTGTACACTCAAAATAACTCCTCGATTCTGTATTCCCCCTAATCACCCCACCCCTGACATATGCACCCACCCACCCCCATTCCAAGTCTAATAAAGTATTTGGAAAAGAGTCAGTGGTCTACACTCTCCTATCTGTACCTCAACCTTCTGCAATCTGGTTATCGTCTAACCACTTCACAGAAAGTTTTCTTGCCAAGATCACCAATGACTTTTTTTCCACTAAATTCAATGGGTATTTTTCAGTTCTTATCTTGTTCAACTTTTCTTCAGCATCTAATATTGCTGACTATTCAGGCAAGGACAGTATTTAGGTAAGGACAATGTCCTTAGTTTCTAGGACATTGCCCTTGCCTGAATTTCTTCTTAGCTCTGACCATTTCTTCTCTCATTTGCTGGATACTCTTTTCTTGCTCAGATTTTGTATCTTGACTCTTCAGTTATCTTGTTACCATCATACCCTTCTCATTATTTTTTATATCTAACTGCTATTGAACATCTCCCCATGAATGTCTGTGTCCTTCCTCCCACCAAACAAAACAAAAACTGGTACTCTGTGATATACTTTATTCTTGGTGAAAGACATTACCACCCATTCACTGTACAAACCAGAAAACAAGAAATCAGGTTTGATTCCTCCATTTCCTTACTGCCAACATTCAGTGGGTGACTAAGTCCTCTGTTGCATCTGTAACTCTTTAAAAAAATATTCCCCCCAGTTCTGTTGAGATAAAACCGACATACAATAAGTTGCACATATATAAAGTGTATGGTTTTGACATACATATATGTATGTTTTGACATACATACATACATACATGCCTGTGAAACAATCACCACAATCAGGATAGTGAACATGGCCATAAGTCTCGAAAGTTTCCTTGAGCCCCTCTGTAATCCATCTCTCCCTCCCTCACTCTTGTCCCCAGGCAACCACTGATCTACTTCCTATCACTATAGTTTGCATTTTCTAAAATTTTATATAAATGGAATAATACAGTATATATATAGATAGATAGATTTGCCTTTATTTATTTATGGCTGCGTTGGGTCTTGGTGGCTGCGTGCAGGCTTTCTCTAGTCGCAGCAAGAGGGGGCTACACTTTACTGCAGCACACAGGCTTCTCATTGTGGTGGCTTCAGTAGTTGTGGCGCATGGGCTTAGCTGCTCCACGTCACGTGGGATCTTCCCAGACCAGGGATCAAACCCATGTCCCCTGCATTGGCAGATGGATTCTTAACCACTGCACCACCAGGGAAGTGCAATTTTTAATGGTTTTAGTCCTCACACTGAGGTCTACAATCCATTTTGACTTAACCATTTATAATTATCTGTAATCTATCTGGAAACCTTACCTGTTTTGTGATCCTTGCATACATCCCCATGCTTAGCACTGTGCTTGAATCCTAGAAAGCACTTAATCAATATCTAAATGACTAAATGAATGCATCTTCACCACTACTGCCTCAAATTTCTCTTCCGGGTTATGTTCAGTTTCTCTATTCTCCCTTCTAGCAGTACTATTACCTTGCTCTTAATGCATTCTGTACACCATGCCAGAATATCTATCTAAAACAAGCTGTATATCTTTGAAATAATATGACATCAATTGTTATATGTACCATTATCACAAACAGCATTAGAAAGAAGTGTCACTTATGAGAACTGTAAGACATAATCAATAGCAAGATGCATTGTAATTCCAGAGATGTTAAAATGCAAGAAATATAGCCATCTTAGAATTAATGGATTAGTGTAACTCTACCTGTCATTCTTCAATTTAAAATCCTTTAATGGAGCTCCAGTCTCCTCAGGATAAAAACTAAATTCCTTAGCAAGGCATAAGAAAACCTTTCACTATGGGTCCTCTCCACCAGTTGAGGCTCACTTTTTGACACTCCCAACCTCACACCTCATGCTTCAGTTTATTCTGAACTCCTAAACTAAGTACTTTTACTCCCCTGCGCTCTGCACCTGGATGGTCCTTCTCTCTGGCATATGCTAGTCATCCCTGCTTGCCTAAATTAACATATATTCATCATCCATCTATCCATCAAATATTTACTCAGGGCCTATTATTATCCTAGTCTTTTGTTTTCAAGAGAATATAAGGGAGCCAGGGCATCAAGGAATTAAAATCTTGCAAGAGAATCACACTAGCAATGAAAACATGTGGTAAGTACAAGAACAAAGTGATCATAAAAGAAATCATCACAAAGAAAAGACACATAATTCTGTAAGGATGATTAGAGACACAGAGCTCAAGAAAGGCTTCCTAGAAAAAAATGCAGAACAAAGTCTTAAGGAATAAGTAAGAGATATCCAGGTAAAAGGGAGGTGATGAAATACTGGGATCTTATTCCAGTGTGTGTAAAGGAACAGAAAGAAGGTAACAGTAAAGTGGGGTATGTAAGTGTGTATGGCATGGGGGCAGGGTAGACAAAAAGCTCTTTATGTGGTGAGAACGCAGAACAAGAAAGGGCAGAGTCCAGATGGTAGAGGAAAGTCCAGATGGTAGAGGTAAGCAGGAGTTAGATCATGGAGATTTTATCTATAGGAAATAGAGACCACCAAAGGGTTTTAAGCTGAAAAAAAGACTTCAATTTACGTTTAGAGAAATCCTAGTGTCTATGTGAAGAGCAGATTTCAGGGCAGTGGTCTAAGCATAGCACGATGGGGACCTGAAACAAGAGCTAGGTAGCATAAATGGAAAGGAGGAGGCAGTTTTAAGAAATATTTAGGTCTTAAAAGATGATTTCAGTTTGGGGAAATTTTACATTTATGAATTCTGAGGGACATACAAGCAGTACAATCTAATAAGTAGAAAGATAATTCTTAAGTGCTCAAGTCTAGAATATAGATTAACAATTTGGGAACTGGCACCAATAAGTGGATGTTAAGACCATGAAGGAAGATGAATGGCTGATTTCATCTCCTGCAAGGAACCTTCAACTCCAGTTTCGGTTAGGAGCTCCCACAACACCCTAAATTTACCTTTTTAATGCCAATTATTATATAGTTTTATAATTACTGACTTAGCTGTCTTCTCACTTTACCTAAGGCCCTGTGGAGGCAAAAGTGAGTATCTTTTATTTCTTTAATCTCCAGCACCTAAAACAGTGCCTAGTGCATTGAAAAGATGAAGGAAAGGGACAACTGTCAATACAGTAAGTGATGTGAAGTAATATTAATTATCAAGCACTTGCTGAGTGCTAAGCATTGTTATCCTAAGTACTTTATAATTAAGTCCTTTAATCTTCACTATAATCCTGAAAGGGATTTACTATTATCATTCCAGTTTTGCTGATGAAAAAAACTGAAGCCTAGAGAGATTATTAACATGCTCAAGGTTATACTGTAATAGGTAGTGAAATCAAGATTTGAGTCCAGGAAGAAGGAATGGTAAGTAAGTGGAAAGAAATAATTCTGCCTTGTGGAGAGTGACATTTTGAGCTTTGCCGGGATAACAGATAGGAATTCACCAGATGGAGTAGGGGGAAAGGAAATTCTAAGCAGAGAGCAGTATTAAATCATCAAGGTCCCCAGATATTTACATAAATAGCCAGAAAAGACCAAAATAAGATTTTCATGGTCATTTTCCATCCTACAGTTTAATTTCTGATAACTCTCAGTACTGGGAATCCTTAGTATTTGGATAAAAGAGTGAATGATCTCCCAAGGTAGAGGCAATGAGTTAAGTAAAGCAGGTGCAGAAAACAAAAAGGAACGTGGGTGAATGATTGTTTGTCACCTGAGAAGTCTAAAGTATATTCTTTGAAATTTAGAATATTAGGAACCTAACTGGAAGAAAGGAGCGTAAAAATGATCATGCAGTACACAAACATATAACTAGAATGCATCATTAGCTATATATATCACATGTATATATGCTTGTACATATACATCCCTCTCCCCCAAGCCTTGGGCATTATAAAGTCTGAGCCACAACGCTCTCAAAGATCAGCCTGCAAGACTGGAAGCAACAGTGACCTCTAGTAACCAAAGGTACAAAAGTAGTTCAATTTCTGAGCAGCAACCCAGCTGAAATAAGAGAAATTTAGGCTAAAAGTCTATAAACCAGGAAGGTACTAATTTAGTTTTAATCACAGTTTGTTTTAACCATTGTAAGGCCAGGGTTGAAGGCCAATGATAAATTTTATACTTTATCTTACTTTATCATGAAATAAGAATACTAATCATTATTGTTTATATTCCTTGATGATAGACCTAAGCAGATGAACTTTCTGATACCTTAGCCTGACAGTTCCTAAATGCTAATGAATTTCACTGAACTCCAGAATCACACAGTAAAGTTACCACTAGGGAATGTTGCATATGTTGCAAATCTGAAATCCATCTTGCTACCCTCATCTGTAATATCCTCTTATTCTTGCATCTATCCCAATCCCTCCATCCAAAGAGCAATTTTTAAAATAACTTCCTACTTCTATAACTTTCTTTTTCCCACATTTAATTCAACAAACATTTATTGAGTCATTCTAAGGCTAGTTATGTAAGAAACTGTCCCTGCCTCCAAATAGTTTATAATCCAGCGGGAGCAACAACTATATATACCAAAAGAAACATATAATAAAATTTTAAAACAATTCTAACAAGAGACAAAAAATAGATCATTTTCAGGAATTAATTTGAGGCCCTAAAGAATGGGAAAATTTATTAGGAGAAGGGTAAAGATGGTCTATGAAGGAAGAACTTTAGTTAACACTCAAAATCTTTTTTCTCAGATTCTCTATCATATGCCCCAGAGCTCCAACTGCATACCTCTTCCACTCTCTTCACATTTTCAAGCTCTGTGCCACCTTTTTCAATCTGTCAATTACTTTGCTTCATTCTTTGGAAATATTGAGGACTACATGTACTTCATCAAATTTTATCTTTTCCATTTAGAGTTTTATGTGTACTTTTCTCCTTTCCTCTTGTTTCACAGGAAGGTGTACTTTAGTTCTCTTGCCTCATTTTTTTAAAGTATATTTTGAGAAGAAATGACCAAAGAGCATTTGACTCTCATAGAGAAATGGAGCTCTGTAAATGGTAATTGCTGCCTGGTCTGAGGCAATATCCACCTATTTACTGTCATATACAAAGAGCAGCTTAGAAGTCTTTGATCTGTTGTCAAAATAATAAGATACTCTCCCACCCCCTACCATAAGTATGAATCATTTTATCCTAAGGGCCCCACCAAGGAAATTCACACCTTCTAACCTGATTAATGTAAT
This sequence comes from Orcinus orca, assembly GCF_937001465.1. Taxonomy (NCBI): domain Eukaryota; kingdom Metazoa; phylum Chordata; class Mammalia; order Artiodactyla; family Delphinidae; genus Orcinus; species Orcinus orca. Next base: position 57,574,420 of record NC_064571.1, read on the forward strand.
TTACTTATTAACAACACTTACAGCAAACTCATGACAATCCCTGTCTTCTCCCAAATGTTATTTGGAGTAAGAACCAAATGATACAGATCTGTGCCTGTACACTATCCCACAGTCTATATAATTAGGAATATTTTTGGGGGGAGAACTGACATCCTCCAAATTTAAATTTTTCCTCTGGGTTCTCTCATTTCTCAAGTAGCAGTTACAGTGCTTGATATTTCTGGTTTACCAGCAGCTTCCTGGTTTAAAATGACAGTTTCCCACCTTCAGATAATTTGACTCCTGTGCTTTTATACCTCTATGTACTAACAGCTTGTCTTCACATATTGCCACTGGGTTGTATTCTCAAATTACATTCATTTGGTCACCCCAAGAGGTCTTAATGGGTTTCCCAGGCACCAGCTGTGACATAATTTGTCTTCCTGGCAGTTAAAACTGCCAGAGTGTTCCCTGGGCCTTCCCTTTTGCTCCAAAGTACAGGTAATTTTTTTTCTTTTGGCAAGGATTCAGCTGCAACTGGTGCATATATTATGAACATATGCCGTCAAAAGGAAAGAATTCTCCAAGAGAAGAGAAGGTACATGAGAAATTTAAATGACTGGCCACCTTAAAAACTATTGGGAAAACTTTCTACCTAAGTGTCTGATATAATATATTCAAGAAAAAATGGGGTTTAGCTTTTAATACTGCTGGCACACTGGAGAGGACAAACTAAAAGAACAGAACTAAAAATACTGAAATGACTAGTTAGGTGTGTTTCTGATTTTGGGATTTACTGAATGGCAATACTACTATGAAATGACAGAGAATGTCGTTAACCCATTAGCATACACATTTAGTTTTAGCCATACCTGAAGCCAAGTCATGTTTCCATATCACCACCACCTAGCAAAACTGTAATACCTGTCTTCATCAATAAGGAAGCTGACCTATACTTTTAAGCACAGCTTCATAAAAGGTTTCCACCTATTTACCTATGGTAGTTTAGTCTCCCCTCTAAAGAAAAATCCTCTAGAAATTCTAAATATCTTAAGAAGATGGTAGTGATTACTGTCCTGTCAGTAATTTGTGTGAAAGTGAATACTACAAATTCTAATTTCACAAGGGACTAAAACATTTCCATATAAAATTCTTCTACAGTATCAGAAATGATTTTACTTTTTTTTTTAAAAAATTGACATATAACATTATATTACTTTTTTTTTTTTTTTTTTTGCAGTACGCGGGCCTCTCACTGTTGTGGCCTCTCCCGTTGCGGAGCACAGGCTCCGGACGCGCAGGCTCAGCGGCCATGGCTCACAGGCCCAGCCGCTCTGCGGCATGTGGGACCTTCCCGGACCGGGGCACGAACCCGTGTCCCCTGCATCGGCAGGCGGACTCTCAACCACTGCGTCACCAGGGAAGCCTTAATTTACTTTTTAATTGAAGGAGAAAATACAAAATCCCTGCAAAATAATTTCATTGTTTTTAAAAAAAATTTTTTCAAAAATATTTTTTTCATTTGTTAGAAAATACTTTGCTTAAAGTGTTTATTCCAAATATTTATACCATCAAAACTGATGGTTGATCTTTTTAAGGTTACATACAAATGACAATAGTGAAGAATCACTTAATATTTCTTTTCCAATTACTTTCTATAGTATACTATATATAAATTTCAAGATAAAGCTGTTTAGAATTGCAAATAATAAAATTAACAAAACTTTAAATATGTATTTCTCTTGATGTGTTAATATCAATATTACAGAACATAACTGGTCAGGCAAGTTTTTTCACTAATGGGAAATCCAGTGGTTAATCCTTAATGAATTATGCTCATTTCTTAAATAATGTTTCCCCAAATTATTATATAATCAATCTTCTCCCCAGCAATCCATTTTATATCCAGCAATTCAAAGTCTGTGTCTAAGGTAACAAAGTAACTTAAAGAATATTCACTAGTGGACTCCATTTCAAAATGTGAACCACATCAGCATATTATAAGAATGGCAGTCAAAGTAAACTTACGACATAGAATTAATGGAAAGGAACTTAGTATCTCTCTAATTAATAAAGTTATTAATAAGAAGTAAGAGCCGGTACTATGTGGAAAGAAAATGTTCCAATGTAGAAGCTGCAGGTGGCTCCAGAACTGGATAAATCTCCACTAAAGAGCCTGTAACAAAACTGTTTCTAAATTCACTTTACAGACAAAGGATTTATGAATGACAACTAGAAAAGGACAACTTACAGAAAGTATGTTCCTAGGGGATAGGAACTCCAGCTATTTAAACTGTATTTGTACTTCATGAAACTGAAACAGGTAGGTGCTAAGGAACTGATGTGTCATACAAAATATCGTCTGCATGCCAAATTAAAAAAAGAGCAGTCTTTAAATTTCTCTATAAATATTTCTTTACTGAAATACCTTAGTAAATAAACAATGAGAGAAAACGTTTTTTTCTCAACACAAGATTATAATGTACTACTGTTTTAGCGTAATAAAATTTTTTTAAATTGTAGGTTAATACAAATTATTTAAAATAAGCTTTTAAAATGAGATAATAACCAAATACTATATCATTTTGTCTTATAGGATTTAAAAATACTTTAATATAGAGCCAGAACCTGAGGGTACACATATTAATTATAGAAACCTGTTCTTCTCTCTTTATGTACAGTTTACCTTCCCTGTAAAGCCCGTATACAGTAATACTCTAACAACTCTAGAATTCTCTTAGAAAAATCAATTTATAACCAAATAAGTTTTTTTTCCTGGCTTGATCTTGGCAATCCTCAAAGTTGGTTCTCAAAAAATTAAAAACTCACTTATAACATTATTAACCAAAGTGGTTTCAATCAAGTCTTTTGCCAAACTCTCAGGTCCCTTACTTATCCCATGCCACTGACACATTTATCCTACTAACCAGTAATGGAAAAGAAGCATCCTGCTATCTAACTCTCCACTATTAACACAAAGGCCTGGAGTGCTGGAGGGTGGGAGGTATGAGAATGGGAATCAGAAAACCAGGCAGAATGAATGCCCCTCCCTCAAAGTTTCACAACTCGGTAGCCAGTACCCTCAGGGTCCCTGAGCATTTCTTTCATGTCTGTGGCCTTCCATTTTCTACTCTCTTACCATTCCAAATGTCGACTGCCTTTTTTTTTTCACCAGCAAGGAACTGCCTTACTTTCCTGAACGGCATCACTATCTCCTGAGGAGAAAGTGATAAGGAATGAAACTTCTAGCCCTGACAACTGTGAATATATATCAATCTCCACTTAGTTTTATCTCTTTCCATTCTATTGGAATGGATATCTCAATATTCAGAAGTAGTCTTTTTTCCATCTAAGACTAATAGTTTTTAACTTGCTCTAACATCCCTTCTCAAACTCTCAGGAAACTTGCCTCAATTACCACCACCCCTCCCTCAACAACATCATCTTCCTCTCTGCTGCCTTTTTGTCCTCAATGTATTTTTCTGCTACAGTCTATAACGTCTTAAAAATAAAAATAATTAAAACTGGTCTTCGATTTAGCATCCTCTTCTACTACTCTCTTCCCCGCTCAGGTTAATTTTCTGAAAAAAGTGGCTGGCTACAGTTGCTGCTCTTAATTCCAGAGTTCTCCTCAATTCCTGCTTCTCAAAATACTGCAATTAGATTTGTAATCCTATCACTCCACTAAAATTCCTTTTGGAGAGGTTTCTAATATTCTCATAAATGTCAAATCCAATGGTCACCTCTCAGTCTTTGTTTTACTTGACCTTTTTGTAGCAGCTGGCAACATGAATCACTCTTTCTTTGCTATGCTGAAATACTGGAGCTCCTGAAAGAACTACCCTGAGCCACTTTCTTGTTTTACATCCTCCTTCTGTGGCTTCAACTATCATCCATAAGCTGAACATTCCCAAATTTTTATTCCTAACCAAGACTAGCCTGAGCACTAGACCTATAATTCAGCTATCAACAGGTATCTATCTATACACCACACATACCTCAAACTCAACATTCGGAAACTGAATTCATAATCTTTCTTCCACATCTGCTCCTCATATTCTGGTTAACTATCTAATCTCCAGCTAAAACCTAGAAGTTATGTAAGACTCCTCCCTAGGTTAATCATCTGCGTTGACATATTACAGTAGAGAGGTAAGCTGATGAATCTTTTCCTTTTCCCATTGCCAAATGGGGATAATCATGCCTATGTCCATCTACTCTTCTCTACCAAGAAATCAGTGAGATATATGAAATGGTATGTTTGACTGTTTGATTAATGTTAAAGAATTTAAGATTCCTTCTGGGTGGCTGGAAGAAGAGAAAAGCTACATGACATCTGCTCCAAACTCAGAGTAACAAGGTCCTGATAACAGTTTATTCCAGTCTGTGAAAATCCCCAATGTCTAGAAGTTAAAATTTCCATTGAACTGGGGTTGGCAGTAAGTTTCAGAGTTTAAATTAAATTCTTCATGATTCTGCTGACTAATGACCACAGGCTTAGAATGAAGCTATATGAACTATAATGCTTTAAATCCTTTCTGTAATGATAAGAGAGTTCATTTAAAAAGTATGAGTGTCTACCTGCTATGTTCAACATACAATGTGAAGTCTATGGGAGACACAAAAAGATGATCCAGTTCCTGCCCTCAGTAAATTTAATTTTGAATTTAATTTTATTTTATACAGCAGGTTCTCTTTTTCTTTTTAATTAATTTATTTTTTGGCTGTGTTGGGTCTTTGTTGCAGTGCACGGGCTTCTCATTGTGGTGGCTTCTCTTGTGGAGCACGGGCTCTAGGTGCGTGGGCTTCAGTAGTTGTGGCACGAGGGCTCAATAGCTGTGGCTCACGGGCTCTAGAGCACAGGCTCAGTAGCTGTGGCGCATGGGCTTAGGTGCTCTGCAGCATGTGGGATCTTCCCAAACCAGGGCTCTAACCCGTGTCCCCTGTATTTGCAGGCGGATTCTTAACCACTGCGCCACCAGGTTCTTATTAGTTATCAATTTTATACATATTAGTGTATATATGTCAATCCAAATCTCCCAGTTCATCCCACCCCTTCTGCACTCAGTAAGTTTGTTATGTAGTTGAAAGATACTAAATTCACACAAACACTATGACATAAAAGCCAGTAAGTACAATCAGTGGCATTACCCCAAAATTCCCAATTTAAAATAATAAACTTTCAGAATTTCTTACGGATGAAGAAAAAGGAAATGGAAAATAAACTATAGTCATAAGTAATCCAAAAGAGAAACTATAGTTTTATATTCCCAATCTTAATGTCACTGAAAAAATACACGTTTAATATATTATTTCAAAGAAAATGTTGCAAAAAGCAAAACTTTTCCTACTTACAACACACTTAATTACCTTTACTTGGGACTGATTTTTTCACTGAGGCTACATGATCTTCAGAGATTGTAAGACGCCTCAAAACATCAGCCAAAGCTGCCTTTAGCACAGTGATTTCATCTTCTTGTTGTTGAACTCGTAACTCAAGGGCTGAGAGGCGATCTTGAACATCAGAAGTACTTGCAGCAGAAATACTATCATCTATAAAGAAAAGAAAATATGGAATATTTTTAAAGTAAACTTCTTAAGAAAGAATCTAATGACATATAAGAAAAACTATACCAGATAAGTCTTTTAAAAGATGAGAAAAATTGAAAAAAAAATTGTTTTTGCACAGATTAATTTCTGTAAAGATTTTCACAGCTACTTGAACTAATTTAAAATAGTAAAAGTTAATACAGCTGACATGTAATTAAAATTATGAAAATTTTCCCATAGTCAAATTTTCCATATATTATACCATCACCTTAGTAGTTTTTTCACCAAAATGTTCCCTAAATATATCACTCTGTAGACATTTGGGAACTTGCAAGACTGTAAACTATTCAAAGCATCCTTCTTCTTTTCTTTTTTTTTTTTTTTTTTTTTTGCGGTACGCGGGCCTCTCACTGTTGTGGCCTCTCCCATTGCGGAGCACAGGCTCCGGACCCGCAGGCTCAGCGGCCAAGGCTCACGGGCCCAGCCGCTCCGCGGCATGTGGGATCTTCCCGGACCGGGGCACGAACCCGTGTCCCCTGCATCGGCAGGCGGACTCTCAACCACTGTGCCACCAGGGAAGCCCAAAAGCATCCTTCTTACTTATTATATCATTATCATAATTATTTATGAAAATAAGGAGTACAAATCACTTCAATTTTGTTTTATGTATCAGATTCAGCATCAATGATCAGAAAGCATTCTTTACTTCTATCTTTATTATTATACTCCGAATCTCCCCCCCCAAATATGGCTACATAATTAGTAAAAGACTTGTTGCTGCTCCTTCTCTCTCCCCAATGCCTCAACCTCTTTTAAAAAAAAAAAAAAAAAAAAAAGGTGGTTTCTATACAGCACATAGCTAATATCTGCCTTAGGTATGTAACAAGAACAACGACAAAATAAAGTTCGGCTGTAACACAGCAATTACAAACTACTTCCAAAGCTATGTAACTTGAGAGTACACTACTTTGTTAGATCAATCTGAATCCAAATGTTTATAAAAGATCAATTGCTATTGGCTAATTCACTATAAGCAGGAAAATTCAGGGGGGAAATTAGGTTCTCACAGAAGAATGGTTTGACCTAAGTGAGATATACTGGGTCAGTCATTCACACACATAGTGTGCCATTTTTCTCATATTGAGATAATGTGTCAGACATCTTAAGCAGACAATTTAACTCAAAGTTTGAGTTAAAAATAACAACAACAGGGCTTCTCTGGTGGCGCAGTGGTTGAGAGTCCGCCTGCCGATGCAGGGGACACGGGTTCGTGCCCCGGTCTGGGAGGATCCCACATGCCGTGGAGCGGCTGGGCCTGTGAGCCATGGCCGCTGAGCCTGCGCGTCCGGAGCCTGTGCTCCACATCGGGAGAGGCCACAACAGTGAGAGGCCCACATACCGCCAAAAAAATAAATAAAATAACAACAACAAAACCCTCAGCATTTTAAAACCAAAGTTATCACCCTTTATTATGGAGCAGTAAACATATTCATATTTAAGACCTTATATGCCTAAACATTATTCATATTTAAGACCTTATATGCCTACAGACAGCTCAGGCATACATATGTACTCTCTTCTGTCTTTAGAGGTATTTCAATGACAATATTTGGAGAAGTACTGGAATGGAAGGAAAAGTTGGGTTTTATCTTCAATTCAGACTTCAAATTCTAGTACCATAGTTAATCAGTTGTGTAATCTTAGGAAAGTTATTTTACCTCTTTGAACCTCAGTTTCTTTGTCTTTAAATATTGTTATGAGGAAGGTACCCAGGACATGTCCGACATTCAATAAATGTTTAACACACAACTTCAAAGTACAAAAAGTATCATTTGAGAGCTTTGGGCCCATGTATTACATAAAAGGCAGATATGTCAAACTTTGAGATGCTTAAGAAAAGGACTAATAAGAACAATTCAGCTTCTTCTTTTAGAAGTTTTTATATTTGAGGTCTTTTTCATTTCCAGAGTGTTCTAGCTGAATTCTAGCTAATCCATACTCTGTATGTGTGTTACACTATGGTTACTATTATATTTGTCTGCCCAGAATACTTTCCTATTTTCCTTCTTCTGGTAGGAGAACACCAGCTGTTTTGTGGAACTCCACCAGTTTTTGAGGTTCCATTAGGGCTGTCAATCTAGGATGCCTCATTCTCCTCTCTACCACCCTGCACTATTAATAGGTTGAAGCAAAGGAAGTGACCTTTTTAGTTGGTAAAAATAGGACTATTGGTAATTTCATATGCTTCAACCTAATACTAGCATAAAATGGTTGTGAGATATGGGTTAGGCCAAATGGAGTCCTCCCAAATTTCAGAGAGAGAGAGAGAGAGAGGTGTAGCCCATCCTTCTTGGTTTATCAACTATAAGGACACACAGACCTAGGGCTGTCAGTGATAAAGAGTCTTGTCTGCCCTGAGTTCCAGTTCTAGTCTCTGAAGCCCTGGACCTTCAATTCTGAGAGCTACTCTAATATTTCTTTTAGCTAATTATGTAACCTAATAAACTCTCTTTTTACAAGCCATCACTTGTAAGCCAAAGGTCCTGATTAAGTCAGTAAATTATACAGATATGCCTTTCTAAATTGTTCTTAATTTATGAAAGGTGGGTTATATATCTAAATTATAATCACAGGTAAAATATTTATGTGATTTTTATAAACACATGATCTCCTTAATTCTTTTGAGAAGGCAGCAAAGGCTAGTGGAAAGATTATCAGACTATAATGCCAAGGGTATAGTCCTGGGTTTTAGTTTTAGTACCAGCATGGTAACTAGCTTTTACTTTTGGTAAGTCACTTAACTTTTACAGACTTTGATTTTTTAAAAAATGACTAAAGTTTTTATTTTGTAAAACTTGGACAGTCACATGAAAGGTGGTTCAGCTTGTAAAAATCCTACCACAACCTGCTAGATACTGTGATAAGATACAAGGACAATTTTTCAAAGGCCATAACAAGCAAAAAGTTAACTATTAACAATGTCCTGCATTTATATAGTACCTTTCCTGTTTATGACCTCATCCCTCTCCTCAGTCTATCTGTATTTTGTATTTGAGGAAACAGCTTGAGAAGTTAAATAGCTTGCCCAAGGTCACCAAACTAGTCTTGATATCTGAAACTCAAACAGAGGACTCCTGACTCAGTTTAAGTGCCCTTTACTCTATTTCATGCTGCATCACAATAATCACAGGAGGACCGAATAAATATATTCCTTCACAAAGCCAGACAGGGTTTAAACTATGAAGTGATATAATCAGATTTCTGTTTTAAAAAGGTTATTTTGGTTTCTGTGAGAGAATGGATTGGAAGAGAATAAGAGTAAATGTAAGGAGAACAGGCAGGAGGGTAATGCAGTAACCCGTGTGAAAGGTGAAGGTGGCCTAGGCTAGGAGTAAGGTGTTCATGTGTCTCGATTTGTCCAGGACAAACATGTCTGCTATCTCAGTAAAAATATTATAACGTTCCTTCTTTCTCTCTAAATTTTCCCAGTTTGAATGATCAATTACAGGGTCACTCAAGCTAAGGCAACAGCAACAACAGAGATGCAAAGTGGCATAGTAGTTGATTATAGCCCTGAAACCCTGTAACATCTTCCTAATTTCTTGGCCCTTCACCTTTTCAGAGGCAAGTAGAACTGTGCATAAATTCTGGTGTTACACTGCCTGAACAAATCTGTTTGCTACTTACCAGCTCTGTGACTGGTTTCCTCATGTAATTTTTTCATGCTAATTAGTACTTATCTCAGGTTTGAGATTATTAGGTGAAATAATGCACAGCACTGTCATACAGTGAGGGTTCAGTAAGTTACTATTTTGTATACTGGTGTTCTTTACTACACTGTTTATTATTGCTACAAAATTGGAAATGACCTAAAGTCCCTGGATGGAGTTAATAAGCTATATGTTCACACCACAGAAAGCCATGCAATTAAAAACAATAAGTATATAAACCAGAAGTTTGAAAGATCTATAAGACGACTCAAGTGGAGTAAATAAGCAAATTGGGGAACAAAATGTACGAAATAATTTATTGAAACACACACACACCGAAACATACTTCTAAAAAATAAACAAAAAACTTCGTATTTATATATGTATATAATGTACACATAGAAAAAAGTCTAGAAGCATACACATCAAACTGGTAATTGGGTTACTTTTGACTTGGAAAGTGAGATTAGAAGGATAAGGGTAAAGGGAAATTTTTGCTTTTTAGTGTATTTCTATATTATTTGAATTTCACAAAAATGTATCATATGTTACTTTCATATGTTATTTAAACTTATATTTAAGCTAATATACAGTGCTTCTGAAGCTTAATTTCTTAAAGCAAGTTTCCTTCAGACACAGTATTCCAATTTCATAAAGGAACATATCAGAGCATAAGGCAATTAACTTAAATTTGCATTCATTGATTATAAAAGCTAGAACAGAGACTATCTTAAAGATCAACAGCCCCTACTGCCATTTTATAGATAAGTAAACTAAGACTGTGAAATTAGGTGAGTTACTCCTGGGCACGCAGCAAACTGGAGTTAGAGCTCCTTCCTCAGACGACTTGATAGAACCCATCGCTCTTGCTCTTTCCATTTTCAAAACTTTGTTATGTTTTTCTCTCCCAATCTCTAATGTACCACATGGGCATTCACAATAAACTTTTTAAGAATACATATGTTCAGTAAATATATATATTTTCTGGGGGCTTAATTCCACTCCCCCTTCTTGATGCAAGTACATTGATTCCTTTTCCTTATACTGTGGTAGTCTCTTACTTCCTTGCTCCTTCTCAAAATAGTTTCTAGCCTTGAGGGTTAAAATATGAACTACAAATAAATTGCCAAGGGTTATTAAACTCATTAAGGGGGGGAAATAAAAAAGAAAGGAAGAAAGAGAGAAAAGAGAAAGAAGTCCATAAACTTCTTTTCCATCAGTCTAATCTATTTATTGGCATAAGTAAGGTCTCTTTTATTAGAGATGCAAGCAAAAAAAAAGTAACTAGTAAACTTTCATATCCAATATGACAGTTTTAAAACTACAACAGTAGTCACTCATGCTTTTACTACAGTGAATCATAGTTAATTTGTCTTCTAAACTGTCAAGAAATACATGTTACCTTTGCAGAGATATTCTATTATAAATATCTAAAAGTTGGCTACCCAGCCTCACATCAGAACGAGGCATGCCTATACATTCTAGCATCTTTTGAATATCAATGGTTTTATGTAAATCTTTCTAAAATGGATCACTTATTTTCCTGTCTTCTTAACAAGGGCATATAATTATAACACAGCAACTTCTAGATGACTCAGTCTTCACTGAAAATATTACTTTGTGCTGCAAGCACTGTGATAAAATGACACCCTGGAGGCTATTATATTTCTAATTAAATAATTTAAAGTACATTTTCAAACTTATAATCTTTCTTCATACCTTTTCTGCTTCTTTCTTTGCAGTTAGTATTAACTATGACAGTCTATAGCAATACTCCTTTCTAATCTAATTTCCTACATTATGGGATATTGGATAACCAATCCTTTTGAACTGTTTATAAGAAGAAAAAATAATCTCTGAAATTAGGACCTCTTCTATTAAAAAATTTATATTATGTATGCATATTATATGCAAATAGATTATATATATGATGTATACAATTTAAACACAGAGGAAAAAAATGGACACAGCCTCAGGCCTAATATTTGTGTCACTGGAGTCCCAGAGGAAGAGGAGAAAAAGATTCTAGATGAAAAAAATATGTGAAGAAATAATGGCGGAACTTCCCAAGTTAAATTAAAATTCACAAATTCATTAAAATTCAGTATATTGAAGTCCCTATCTCCACCACACATGAAAATCAAATCCAAGCAGATTAAAGAATTAAGGGCAAAATTATAAAACCTTTAGAAAAATAATAGAGAATATTTTCATATCCTGCAAGTAGAGAGGAGGTTCCTAAACAAGATACAAAAAGCACTATCCATAAAAGTAAATATTGAGGGCTTCCCTGGTGGCGCAGTGGTTGAGAGTCCGCCTGCCGATGCAGGGGACATGGGTTCGTGCCCCGGTCTGGGAAGATCCCACATGCCGCAGAGCGGCTGGGCCCGTGAGCCATGGCCGCTGAGCCTGCACGTCCAGAGCCTGTGCTCCACAACGGGAGAGGCCACAACAGTGAGAGGCCCGCGTACCACAAAAAAAAAAAAAAAAAAAAAGTAAATATTGAAACTACATTAGAATTCAGAATACATGTCCACTAAAAGACACAGTAAAGAGAAAAAGCAATTCACAAACGAGGAATAGTTCTTACACTTACAAGTGATAAAGGATTAGGATCCTGAATACAGAATTCCTACAAATCAATCAGAAAGACAATCCTACAGAAAAACTGGCAAAAGTCTTGTCTAAACACCTCATGGAAAAGAAAACATAAATGGCCAATGAACATATGAAATGAGGCTCAAGCACCTCATTAATAATCTTGAAAAGGAAAATTAAATTAAAACCATATGAAACACTATTTTATGCTCACCAAACAGGCAAAAAATTTTAAGCATGACAATATCAAGTATTCCCTAGGATACAGAGTAATGTGAATTCTCATATATTACTGGTAGGTGGTAAACTGTTTCAAGACTTTGAGATTAAAAAACAAAAACAAAAGTAACACCAACTTTGGCATCATCTGGTAAAACTGAAGATGCACATATTCTATGACCCAGCAATTCCCCTCCTGGGTGTATAGACCCTGACCTACAGCAGGGTTGGCAATCTTTTTCTGTGAGGGCCAGACAGTAAATATTTTAGGCTCTGCAGACCACATCATCTCTGTAGCAACTACTCAAATCTGCCTTTGTAACACAAAAACAGCTATAAGTACGTAAATGATTGTGTGGTTATGTTCCAATAAAACTTTTTTTATAAAACAGGTGGCCTGGAGGGGCTTTCCTGGTGGCACAGTGGTTGAGAGTCCGCCTGCCGATGCAGGGGACACGGGTTCGTGCCCCGGTCCGGGAAGATCCCACATGCCACTGAGCGGCTAGGCCCGTGAGCCATGGCCGCTGAGCCTGCACTCCGCAATGGGAGAGGCCACAACAGTGAGAGGCCCACGTACCACAAAAACAAACAAACAAACAAAAACAGGTGGCCTGCCAGGCATAGTTTCCCAACCTCTGCTCTTGCATATATACACCAACAGAAATGTTCAATAATGTTCACAACAGCAAAGTTCACAATAGAAACAAACTGGAACTATAAAAGTTCACAATAGAAACAAACCATTAACTATAAAATGTGTAAATAAATTGTGATATAAACATTCAACAGAATACTACAAAGTGGTAAAAATAAACTATGGCTACATGAAACATCATGTATAAATCTCAGGAATATAATAATGAGTGTAAAAAGCAAGTCGGACTTTACATAAAGTTCAAAAAATACAAAAGTAAATAATATATTGCTTAGAACAAAACCACAGAGCAAGGGAATGACATATACAAAATTTATGACAATAGTTACTTCTAATGGTGTAGGGCAGGGGATAGTACAGGGAGGCCTCCACGGGTAATGGAACATCTATGTCATAAAGACAATTAAAACATATATTGTATTATACTTTTTTGAGGTGGAAGTTAGTGATTTTTCTCTTCTGAGAGAGAATGGGAAACGTGGATGACTAGACTATATAATTACTCACTTTTTTTTTTTAAGAACAATGAAACCATTTTTGCAAATTAAATCCCAAAACAGATAAAACAGATAGAGTTGTACTTCCAAAGAACCCTGAGGTTCTGTGTCATAAAAACAACTAAACCAGGTGGTTTTTATGACTGCTTTGAGGGCTAATGGAATGACCGTAAGATTAGCTGTTACCTATGAACCTTTGGGGAAAAAAAAGTCCATCTCAAAAAGGTATATGATATGAGATGTAATACCATCCAAAGAACAAATATTAAAAAAAAAATTAAAAACAGTCTCTGATCTCCCCTTCCTAAAGCACTTATGTTAAGACACTGGGCAGGCCTTAATGGGTAGAATGGTAGTGGCGAGGATTAGAAGAGCTAATATGGGTAAAGAACCATGAGAAACTAGTAACAACACCATGCATTGTTTACAGTTAAAAAAAGTGAAGGCACTAACCTAAAGGACTATCAATGGGGAACTGATTAAATAAATAGTTGTATTACGGTACACTACGGAGCTCTTAAAAAGGATGGTATATATTTAAAATCGTAAATAAGAAAGTTAACTAGGAGTAACAACATACTATAAAGAAAAAATTGCAGGCAACATTTATAGTGTAGTTGTATCTGTGTACAACTGTATATCCACAGGCATACATACACCTACAGATAGATGTATAGAGAGACTGGAGGTATGTCACTGGCAAGTGGGATTTCAGAGGATTTTGCTTACTTATACTTTTACTTTAGATGAATTTTCTGCAAAAAAAGCAAAATTCTTTGTAAATAAAACTTAAACTATTGGGGCTTCCCTGGTGGTGCAGTGGTTAAGAATCTGCCTGTCAATACAGGGGACACGGGTTCGAGCCCTGGTCCAGGAAGATCCTACATGCCACGGAGCAACTAAGCCCATGCACCACAACTACGGGGCCTGCGCTCTAGAGCCCATGAGCCACAACTACTGAGGCTGCACGCCTAGAGCCCATGCTCTGCAACAAGAGAAGCCACCTAATGAGAAGCCCACACACCGCAAGGAAGAGTAGCCCCCGCTTGCCGCAAACAGAGAAAAGCCCGCACGCAGCAACAAAGACCCAAGGCAGCCAAAAATATAAATAAATAAATAAATAACCAAAAAAAAAAACCTTAAACTATTTTCTCAGTAAAGAAAAGCAAAGCTAATTCAGGCTGTGATGTAATCCTACTTAGTAACGCACCCAAATTTTCAATACAAGTTTGGTTAACATGTAGATTTTTATGCATAGTGAATGAAAACATTTCTGTAAAAGTATACATCTCATAATGTTTGAAAGAAATATTCTCAAGCTAATAAGAGACACAAAAATCAAAACAATACACCCTAAGGAAAATCGGGTCTTTAAACATCATTTCTTCAAAAGAACAAAACAAAATCACAACTGATTTGTCACATTAGTAAATTCCAATCAGAAAGCATTTAGCAACTTAAATGGTTTTCTCTTTGTTTTAAAATGGAATTAGATACCTTCAAATATTGTCTCATCAAGACAAATATTTAAGTATTATATCAAAAAGTTATGCATTATGTATTCTAGAACAGCTAAAATCTACTTTTGGAAATAAACCATAAGAAAATATTCATAAAAACAGCTCATAAAAAGATATATTTATGCAGGAATTAATGTTTCCTATTTATCTTAATATTCTACTTCTAAAAGTCAAATTTTTCTCTCAAAGAAGTTTTAATTAAATAAGGCATTTTAACTGTTAAAGCTTGGATATTTTATTTCTGTAATAAATGACAATATTAATTACCTCCACCTAGCAATATTATATGAAAATAAGACTAATTTGTCTTCAACTGAATAACACAAACAATGTTGACTTATATTTTCTACTTTTAAAAACTTAAGTTTGTTTTTCCTTGTAAGATATTCTTACTAAAAATTCCCCTGCTGGCATAAATTATATAAGAAATTGTGTTAAATAAAATATAAAACCACTTTTGCTACAGCACTCTGGACATGAAGGCTAGTCCCAGGGAAGGACTTTACTTTGTTCTATCACTAGGATTCATTCACAATTAAGACTTTTTTCAAAGTCTCACTTAAAACAAAATTAAAAACAGATAATCGGATAATTCTGCTTTTGATGTTTTTTGGTTAGACTTCACAGAAGCAGAAGTCAAGCTTAATTACACAATTCTGATTTCTTATTATTTGAGAGGCGCTTTTATTTTTTTACTATTTTCCACTAAAAACTGTTTTAATTTTTTTCCTCACAAATAATATAATGACTGTCTTTTGGGGGGCGGGGCGCAGGGAAAGAACAAGTTGAACAAAGCCCATTCTGCCCTTACAACAGGATATATTTGCTTATAAAGGGGGTACAGTCTTAAGTACTTTATAAAAGTAGGTAGGCAAATATTTATGTCATTATTGACACATACATTTAAAGGAAGGAGGAGGGGAGGGACAGAAGAGACCTAGATGCATTCCCACATCCTCAGATTTCTTTTGTCATGAGTAGTAAAGTTTGTGACACAAGTCTGAATCCCCAGGAAAGGAAAGATACGTTACCAGTGCAGAAGCTCCTAAATGTAGAGGAAGCACACACTGAAGCGAGACCAGGCAAGCGGTCTTCCATTCTTGCCACCTACGTTACAAGCAGTATAAACCAGTTCTGTCTACGTTTCCTGCTGCCTTCCCAGATAGTTCCAGAGCAAATCCCAGCTCTCTAAATCTCACGACATACTTTACATTCTGAGGAAATCCTCCCGATCCAGATGGCCTACCACCAAGCACTTCTATGTTGGCACAAATAAAAACTTCTTAAGATAGTTCTCCTGCCCCTTTGCTCTCTGATCTAAAGAAAAGTTTTCTACTTATTTATAAAGAGAGACAAAGAAACTGAAGGAGAGAGAGGAAACAGAGCACGCAGGCAAAAGGAGGGTAAAGATACAGAAAAAAAAACTTGGGCTGCTTTGGGGAGTGGCTAAATTCCAGGCACAGGCAGAAACACATTTTTAATGCACCACATGAATATTTACTACAATTATTTGGTTGTCCTCAGGCACTACTTTTCTGATCTTCTTTCAATTGGTTAAGAGTAAGGTACAACTGCTTCAAATGCAAAACCCAGTTTTTGCTTTCTGAAACTAAAACATATTAAATAGTTTCTATAAATAACAGAGTTAAAGCCCCCCAAATGAGTATTTTTCTCTACTAGGAAATTAAATAAACAATGTGTGTGCAAAGTGGCAAGTCACATTTCCTTTTTCCTTTTGCTTTTGTTTAAAATAAAATGAAATCCACATGAACTGTAAAGAAACTAAAAGAATGATCACTTTTCATTAATTTTTAAAACCTAAGTGTAACATGTCTGATTTATTACAACCATTTCACTAGAGTAAGATAATGAATACAATTAACAATGAGAATAGTCCCTTTTCTTAATTCACTAATTTTCCAAATTATTTTAAAATAATACAACTGTATTAGTAGTAACCTATAATGATTTACATCTGGTCAGATATTCTGATATCAAACCACATATGCTTACAATAATGTAAAAGTATAAGGGAACTGAAATTATAAATATCTTTAGTCTCTCTTATAAAACCATGTAAAAGCAGGTGAAAGTTAATGAATGAAACGTGTATTTATTCTTTTGATAACTACTTCTAAAGCTAATTAAAGAACAAATACATGGAGATAAGTGTCAAAACAAAGCTACTGACAGATCATCTCTTCAGTTTGTTGCTTTTAAGCTTTATATTTATAATTAAGAAAAGCAAATTTAAACCAAAGTAAAACAGAAACAACTGGACTACTATAAACACACACACCCACACACACAATACTGCAAAATGGATAAAACCTAAACCAAACTGAACATTAAGAGCTATGCTACAAAGATTGAGATGAGGATAAACTAAAAGCAAAGTTGATAAAAGACAGAGGAATGAAGCAAAATGACCTAGATTAATATTTACAGAAGAAAGTGGGAACCATCAAGAGTGTTTCCTAAAGTGAGACTTGGGAAAGTTCTTCTCTATAGATTAATACCTGGTACAGATTCATCAAAATACAGGAGCTACTTGGAAGATTAATAAGAATTAAATGGGCTGGGGTGTGTGTAATGTGTCTGAAACAAATAGGGGATACCAAGTAGGATGAATAAAAGCAGACAGAATGGGAAATATAATGATACAAAGGAAATGTAATGCTAGGCACAGACTAGGACGGAGTTCAAATTCTTGCTATTGATTGGTGAGAAGCTCTGAAGCAGATTGTACTTTATTGTTTCTCTTCAGTCAACAGACAAATATAAGACTATAGTTTTATAATTTAGGTTTCAACTACTCTTCTTTACAACAAATGCAGCCCAATTAAATGACTGCTCACAGACTCCTAAGGTTAGAGAAGGACTGTCAAGAAGTTCTGCAACCTAGTGCTTTGTAATTAGTACGTAACGAAAAGGCTCCCCTTATACATACACTACAGTACATGGGCTTCTTTTTACCACCTCCCATTCGTAAACTGCTACTAATTTGTAGATTATATATCTTGGGCATTCCTTTCTTCTCAAATCAAAATTTGATGTCAGGCCAGAAAGTATGTGGTTCCTAATCTCAGCTTAGTTTTTCTTTGCTCAAGAATCATCTTCTCTCTTTACTATTACAGTCAATCTTTCCAAAACACTTACTCATACATTCAAGTATTTGAGTACTATGATGTACAGAATCTCTTCGAGATGCTGAGGTGAATTAAAAGGAATTTTACCTACTAGAAATTAGAAATTAAAGGATGCACTTAAAAGATGCTACTCAAGATGCAGGATTGATGGAATATGGTCACTGACTGGATGAGGGGATGAAAAGTAGGGGAGGGTCTCCTTGTTCTATTTGGAATAGTGAGCAAATGGTTAGATAACATTCACTGAGCTAGGAATAAAGGAAAAGAAACAAGGTTGGGGGGAATGAGGAAGTAGAATGATGAGCACTTTTGGACCTGCTGAGTTTGAGGTCACTGCAACAAAAGTATAACTAGGTCTTGGGCTTAAGACAAAGGCCTAAACTAGAGACTTTTTTTTTTTTTTTTTTTTTTTGCAGTACGCGGGCCTCTCACTGCTGTGGCCTGTCCCGTTGCGGAGCACATGCTCCGGACATGCAGGCCCAGAGGCCATGGCTCACGGGCCCAGCCGCTCCATGGCACGTGGGATCCTTCCGGACCGGGGCATGAACCCGTGTCCCCTGCACCGGCAAGCAGACTCTCAACCACTGCGCCACCAGGGAAGCCCGAGATGTACTTTTGAAAACTGTACTGGGATATAATTGATAGCTAGAGTCACTAGAATTGACTGGGAGTGAGAAGAGAATAGGGCCAAGGTTATTTTTAGGGCAGCCAGAAGGAAAGGAACGTGCAAATAACACAGAATAAAAACTGTCAGAAAGGTAATAATAGATTCAGGAAAAGAATAATAATTTCGAAGACTGAAAGGACATCAAAAGACAAGGACTGAAAATGGTCCACTGGATTTGGCAATTATTAGGAGACCTTTACCAGAGAAGTTTCAGTGGAGTGATGGGGAAAGAAGCATGACTGCAATGTACTGAATTGTGACTTGGAGGTAAAGAAGTCTTTTTAAGGAATCTGGTTGAAGATGGAAAGGGGGAAAATGGAATGAGGTGGGGAATGAGTTGTGCAAGGTTGTTGAAGGGGTTTTTGTTCAACATTTACAGGGTTTGGGGAAGGAACCGATGAGAAAGTGAGCTGTACTAACACAAGAGGGCATGCAGCAAAGCTCTTGTGTTAGAGACGATGTGAAGGACTAGAGTAAAAAACACAGACCAAAGGACGAGCCTTAAGAAGGGACAGCCAACATTGTCCTCAATGGTGAAAAACTGAAACCATTTCCACTAAGATCAGGAACAAGACAAGGTTGCCCACTCTCACCACTATTATTCAACATAGTTTTGGAAGTTTTAGCCACAGCAATCAGAGAAGAAAAAGAAATAAAAGGAATCCAAATCGGAAAAGAAGTAAAGCTGTCACTGCAGATGACATGATACTGTACACAGAGAATCCTAAAGATGCTACCAGAAAACTACTAGAGCTAATCAATGAATTTAGTAAAGTAGCAGGATACAAGATTAATGCACAGAAATCTCTTGCATTCCTATACACCAATGATGAAAAATCTGAAAGAAAAATTAAGAAAACACTCCCATTTACCACTGCAACAAAAAGAATAAAATATCTAGGAATAAACCTACCTAAGGAGACAAAAGACCTGTATGCAGAAAATTAGAAGATACTGATGAAAGAAATTAAAGATGACCAAATAGATGGAGAGATATACCATGTTCTTGGATGGGAAGAATCAACATTGTGAAAATGACTATGCTACCCAAAGCAATCTACAGATTCAATGAAATCCCTATCAAACTATCACTGGCATTTTTCACAGAACTAGAACAAAAAATTTCACAATTTGTATGGAAACACAAAAGACCCCGAATAGCCAAAGCAATCTTGAGAAAGAAAAACAGAGCTGGAGGAATTAGGCTCCCTGACTTCAGACTATACTGCAAAGCTACAGTAATCAAGACAGTATGGTAATGGCACAAAAACAGAAATATAGATCACTGGAACAGGATAGAAAGCCCAGAGATAAACCCACGCACATATGGTCACCTTATCTTTGATAAAGGAGGCAAGAATATACAGTGGAGAAAAGACAGCTTCTTCAATAATTGGTGCTGGGAAAACTGGACAGCTACATGTAAAAGAATGAAATTAGAACACTCCCTACACAATACACAAAAATAAACTCAAAATGGATTAAAACCTAAATGTAAGGCCAGACACTATCAAACTCTTAGAGGAAAACATAGGCAGAACACTCTATGACATAAATCACAGCAAGATCCTTTTTTTGACCCACCTCCTAAAGAAATGGAAATAAAAACAAAAATAAACAAATGGGACCTAATGAAACTTAAAAGCTTTTGCACAGCAAAGGAAACCATAAACAAGATGAAAGGACAACCCTCAGAATGGGAGAAAATATTTGCAAATGAAGCAACTGACAAAGGATTAATCTCCAAAATTTATAAGCAGCTCATGCAGATCAATAACAAAACAACAAAAACCCAATCCAAAAATGGGTAGAAGAACTAAATAGATATTTCTCCAAAGAAGATATACAGATCACCAACAAACACATGAAAGGATGCTCAACATCATTAATCATTAGAGAAATGCACATCAAAACTACAATGAGGTATCACCTCACACCGGTCAGAATGGCCATCATCAAAAAATCTACAAACAATAAATGCTGGAGAGAGTGTGGAGAAAAGGGAACCCTCTTGCACTGTTGGTGTGAATGTAAATTGATACAGCCACTATGGAGAACAGTATGGAGGTTCCTTAAAAAACTAAAAATAGAACTACCATAGGACCCAGCAATCCCACTACTGGGCATATACCCTGAGAAAACCATAATTCAAAAAGAGTCATGTACCAAAATGTTCACTGCAGCTCTATTTACAATAGCCAGGACATGGAAGCATCCTAAGTGTCCATCAACAGATGAATGGATAAAGAAGATGTGGCACATATATACAATGGAATATTACTCAGCCATAAAAAGAAATGAAATTGAGTTATTTGTAGTGAGGTGGATGGACCTAAGGTCTGTCATACAGAGTGAAGTAAGTCAGAAAGAGAAAAACAAATACCATATGCTAACACACATATATGGAATAAAAATTTTAAAAAATTCAGAAGGACCTAGGGCCAAGACGGGAATAAAGACACAGAGAATGGACTTGAGGATACGTGGAGGGGCAAGGGTAAGCTGGGACAAAGTGAGAGAGTGGCATGGACAAATATACACTACTAAATGTAAAATAGATAGCTAGTGGGAAGTAGCCACATAGCACAGGGAGATCAGCTCGGTGCTTTGTGACCACGTAGAGGGGTGGGATAGGGAAGGTGGGAGGGAGGGAGACGCAAGGAGGAAGAGATATGGGGACATAAGTATAACTGATTCACTTTGTTATAAAGCGGAAACTAACACACCATTGTAAAACAATTATACCCCAATAAAGATGTTAAAAAAATGCAAAAAAGAAGGGACACTGTTTTATTTAAGAATGAAGGGGAGAAGATGAGAGCAGGCCCACATATTTGTGTGTTTTTTTTTTTTTTTTTTTTTTGGCGGTACGCGGGCCTCTCACTGTTGTGGCCTCTCCCGTTGCGGAGCACAGGCTCCGGACGCACAGGCTCAGCGGCCATGGCTCATGGGCCTAGCCGCTCCGCGGCATGTGGGATCTTCCCGGACCGGGGCACGAACCTGTGTTCCCTGCATCGGCAGGCAGACTCTCAACCACTGCGCCACCAGGGGAAGCCCCACATATTTGCTTTTATACCTAAATTTTTATCTTGTGAAGCAGGAGACAAGGTCACCTGCTAAGCCGAGCTGGTTAAAGCTTAAGCTGAGTGGCTAAGTGTGGAATTGTTTATACCATCTGACTCATCACAACGCAGGATATTATAATCATCTTTTAACAAAGTTACATTTTAAATCCCTAATTAGATTGTAAAGTCCTCTAGAGAAGAAGTTATTTCTTTTTTGTTTTCCTCTACACCTGGAAGTACCACATGTAGCCGTAACTCTCCAAATAGTGGTTGATTTATTGTGGCTGTACTTTAGAACCAGCGGCAAAGACAGGATAAAACAAAGGACGAGATAGAAACCCCTATTACCTTAGTGACATGCAGAAGACGGAGGATGCTTTAGAAGAACAAAACCCCCCACATGAGAAGTTTCATTGAACTGGGAGGAGGATCTAGAAGAAACAATTTCAGCCAATGGCTACATGATAGAAAAGATAGGCATCTCTCTCCTATTTTCTTCACTACCTTAAATACTTCTTCCTTTTTCAGCTTCTTTTTCTGAATACCCCCCTTCCCTCTTTTGTAACTGGACTTTGAGACCATCTACCTACCTACCTACCTACCTATCTCGCTGCCTTTCCTCCCCCTCCTCCTCCTCTCTCTGCCACAACATGCCTAAAATGAAGTACATTTTTGTTACTGCTGTCACAGTTTTAGAGATTTAGCCTAATCAAAAGGTTGGATATTTTTGCACTACTGTGCCTCAACCCAGACGTATTTATTTCACCACTAGATGTTTCTTTTTCTTATTTTCATAAGTAAATGAGCTCAAATGCTTATATTTCTCTTTTTAAAAATCCACTTTATTCCCCTCCTTAACTCCTCTCACAAACTCATAGCTTTCTCCAGGTATTTAGTCCTAAATTTACTCACATTTTCTCTCTCTCAAGCGCACGCGCACGCACGCACACACACACACACACTCCTGGTAAATCACTGGCCTTGGTAGAAAATATAGCATGTCTTGCTTTTAAGAAAACTATTCTACCATATTAGTTTTTGTTAAAAAAACTGTTCCTGGAACACAAAGTTCATGTGTAACTGGAAACTAATTTGCATACTCTGCTTAAGAATATAATGCTGGGTTTAGACTCTATGAATTCAAAAACTGGCCTTGCCATTTACTAAATGTATAACCCTGGGGGCTTCCCAGGTGGCGCAGTGGTTAAGAATCCACCTGCCAATGCAGGGGACATGGGTTCGAGCCCTGATCCGGGAAGATCCCACATGCTGCGAAGCAACTAGGCCTGTTTGCCACAACTACTGAGCCTGAGCTCAAGAGCCTCCGAGCCACAACTACTGGAGCCCACGTGCCACAACTACTGAAGCCTGCATGCCTAGAGCCCATGCTCCGCAACGAGAAGCCACCGCAATGAGAAGCCCATGCACCACAACGAAGAGTAGCCCCCGTTCGCCACAACTAGAGAAAGCCTGTGTGCAGCAATGAAGACCCAACACAGCCAAAAATAAATAAATAAAAATAATAATAATAATTAAAAAAATAAATGTATAACCCTGGGCAAATTTTTAAACTTCTCCATGCCCCAGTTTCTTCATCTTTAAAATGAGGCTAAGAGCACCTAACATATAAAATTATAGAAAATTTAATAGATAAATCACCAAAGGGCATTTAAAAAAATGAAAGTAATAACTAAAATAATTATTAAGATTCTAAAATAAAGGCCTGGTAAACCCACATCTAGATTGCCTTAATTCTTAATGATTGGTAAGATTTGTGTGGCCAGGCACCCAAATAGGTCAAAGATTTCCTGAAACAGTCTCAAACTTCAGCAGAAAGAGATGCTACATTATTCTACTAATTATTTATTCACTAAATTCCATTTCATCATCAGGAAGTTAAAAAGACTAAATTGGAATTAGCAGAAAAGATTAAATACAACACAAAAATATGTGTTATTTATTTGATAATCACTTTTAACATTCAGTGAATTTGTAATTATATGCCATTCGTTGTTAAGAGTTTGAATAAGATGGTCTCCAAACCTAAGAAGCATGGATGAGTGGGGGAGAGAGAAACTGTAAACAAATAAATACAATAGAGTATAATACAACAGTTGTCCTGATAAATATATACAGAAAATAGTGGGACCCGAAAAAGGAAGTTAGCCAAAATTTTTAATGGTGGAGAAGGTCTGGTCTCTGGAACAAGTTATTTTTCTGTTAAAAGAAAAATACCAATGAGAATTTTTAAAAAAGCAATGCAACTGGAGAGCTTACTATGTAAGCCTATTAAACATAAGGCAAAAATGTAACTTCTAAATAATAAAATTACAGACATAACCCAAATGATATGATTATTAGTACTGAATATCAAATATTAAATGATAAACTCTGAGTACATGATACTTTTACCTACTTAAAAAAAAATAAAAATTAAAAAAGAGGAGGAGGAGGAGGAAGGAAGAGGAAGAGACCCAGAGGAAACACATCAATTAACAACCACCAGTTGTATCTACAAAACTCATCAATTTCATTCCTAAAACTATGTAATTGAAGGGCATATGTATTGCAGTTTGTCACACAAAATTGAATTCTTTGACCATGAGCACGTTTAGGGTTTTTCTTTGTTGGGGAGAGGTAGTCAAAGGAATAGCCTTAACAGGCCCATATCAATTTTGAAAGCAGGTAGGATGTAATTCTTTAAAACTTTAAAGGAGAAGGGACACTATTTTACATAGTATATAAAACTAAAAGTGGAAAAAGACAGGATTAAACAAGTACAGTACAAGGCCCAAGAAAATCCTGCTTTCTGAGGGGATTCCCTTTGCTGAACCTCAGAGAAATTGTGTGGGATCCTGCTACTGCAATCAAAACTGTATTTTTATACAACTGCCATCCATCACAGGCCTGAGAATTATCTGCAGTATGTGCATCTTTATTCAGAATTTAAGTGTATCTGGAAGATCTAACAGATTAACTCTTCTTTAAATGACTTTCAGACCAAGCCCAAACTGACAAGAACTCTCCTTCTAATCCACTTGCAAATAAATGTACCTAGGGCACTCAAACAATGGGAGACCCAATACACTATTAGATAACCATAAAGGTACAGTTTACACATGGCGGTGCAAATCATTAGCACTCATTTGTCACTTAATTTAGGTAGCATTATTTCTTTAAAAATAAAACAGGGGCTTCCCTGGTGGTGCAGTGGTTGGGAAGCCGCCTGCCAATGCAGGGGACACGGGTTTGAGCCCTGGTCCGGGAAGATCCCACATGCTGCAGAGCAACTAAGCCTGTGCGTCACAACTACTGAGCCTGTGCTCTCGAGCCCGTGAGCCACAACTACTGAGCCCTCGTGCCACAACTACTGAAGCCTGCCCGCTTAGAGCCCGTGCTCCGCAACAAGAGAAGCCACCGCAATGAGAAGCCCGCGAACCACAACGAAGAGTAGCCCCCGCTCGCCGCAACTAGAGAAAGCCTGCGCACAACAACAAGGACCCAACACAGCCAAAAATAAATAAATTAAAAATAATTAAAATAAAACAAATTTTTATATTTCCACAAAATATTTATTCATTCTACATTTTACTGAGTGACTAATTTGTCAGGCACCATATTAAACCCAAGGACACAAATTCAAATTCAGTTCTTCCCACTTCAAAAAGTAAAAAATTTAAAGGCAAAAATTTAAAACAGACATTATAATGCATATAAGAAATATATATATTGCCTATAGATCAATAAGAAAAGACAACCTAAGAGAAAAAATGTGACAAAGATATGAATAGGCAAACTTCTGTTTGTAGGGAAGATGGATCAACCTCACTGCTAATTAGGGACATACAAATTAAAATCACAAGCTACTATTTCATATCCATTAAATAAACAAAAACTGTAAATTCTGGCCACATCAAATGTTGGCATCAGAACTTTTATACATTTTGAAGGAAAGTGTACATTAATAAACTACTTGGGAGCAAGATTTACTGAATCTGAAGGTACACTTACTCTACAAGCCAGCAACCCCACGCTCAAAAATAGGCCATGGCCTTGAATAGACATTTCTCCAAAGAAGATATATAAATTGCCAATAAGTACATGAAAGAATGTGGAGAAATTAAAACTCTGTGCACTTCTGGTGGGAATGTAAAATCATGTAACTGCTGTTCAAAACACCCCAGCAGTTCCTCAAAAAGTTAAACATAGATCCAGCAATTCCACTTCTAGGGATATATACCCAAAAGAATTGAAAGCAGGGACTCAAACAGATATGTGTGCACCAATGTTCATACCAGATTATTCACAATAACCAAAAGGTGAAACCACCCAAATGACTACCCACAGATGAATAAACAAAATGTGGTATATACATACAATGGAATATTATTTGACCTTAAAAAGGAATAAAATTGACACGAGCTACAACATGGCTTATAATTATTATGCTAAATAAAATAAGTCGGACACAAAATGACAAATACTGTATGATTACATTTAAGTGAGGTATCTACAAGAGACAAATTCATAGAGACAGAAAGTAGAACAGAGGTTACCAGGGCTGGGAAAAGAGGGGAATGTTGAAATATTATTCAATGAGTATGAAGTTTCTGTTTAGAATGACAAAAAATGTTATGAAAATGGACAGTGGTGATGGTTACACAACACTGTGAATTATATACCTAAAAATGGCTAAAATAGTAAATTTTGTTATGTATATTTTATCACAATAATAAAAAAAATCACACCACACAAAAATATTACACCACACACAAAACAATCACAGTGTGGTATCACTTCACACCCACCAGGACGGGTGCAGTCAAAATGACAATTAGTGTTGGTGAGGCTGTGGAGAAGCTGAACCCTCGCACACTGCTGTGCGGAATGTAAATGGTGCAACCACTTTGGAAAACAGTCTGGCAGCTCCTCAGAAAGTTAAACATAGAGTTACCATATGACCCAGGAATTCCCTCCTAGATATATACCCAAGAAAAACAAAAAGATATGTCCACACGAAAACTTGCACATGAATGTTCATAGCAGCATTACTCGTAAGAGCCAAAAAGTAAAAATAACCCAAATGTCCACTGAATGATGAATGGATATTCACTCATGTGGTATAACCATACAATGGAGTATTATTTATTTTCAGCCATGAAAAGGAATGAAATACTGATATATGCTGTAACACAGATGAATCCTGAAAACATGCTAAGTTAAAGAAGACAGTCACATATTGTGTGATTCCATTTATATAAAATGTCCAGAACAGGCAAATGTGTAACAGAAAGTAGACTCGTGGTTGCCTATAGATTATAGGAGATGGGGGAAATGGGGAGTGATGGCTGAAAAACAAAGAATTTCTTCCTGTGGTGATGGAAATGGTCTAAAATTGATGGTAGTGAAGGTTGTACAACCCTGGGAATATTCTAAAAACCACAGTGTTGTATAGTTGAAATGTGTGGTATATGAATTATAGTGCAAAAAAGCTATTACCAAACCAACAACAAACCCTTCATTCAATAAGCAACAAAAACTTTCATTTCATAATTTAAATTGTAAATTCCCTTTGAAGGTATAAGTAGAGTTGACATTTTCCCAAAAGTATAAATGACTGGCAGAAGAGCACACTGGGGCATTACTGAGTATGCAAAAAGGGTACAGGAATCACCTATTTAAATAAGGGTACAAATGAGGGGAAAAAGAGAAGCTGGAGTTGTAAGCACTTCAGTTTTTTCATAATGTAGCTTACAGCCAGCATTGCTTAGAAGACTATTATCTCTATTTACTAAATTGTCCAAAGATTAACAAAAATTTAATGGCCTCTGTAAACAAAGATGTTACTCACTGTATCTAGATGTGTTTTAGTGAGGATGTTTTTCATATACTGAGAGAGATCTGGGCTAAGTAGGTCAAAACCTCTCAAATGGTACTCTTGTAATAGGGACAGACTTCTTGTAAGCAAGGAGAGGAAAGATGACTGGCTAGAGTAAAAATTGTAATTTGTGGCTGCTGACATTTAAGATCTCTTCAAAAACAGAAAGAAAAATGAAATGTTGAGATGATGAAACTTCAGCTCCTTTAAAGCATGTCTTTATAAGTGTAAATGGCTTAGCTTCTTTAGTCAGCAGGAGATTGAAAACTAAAATAATTTTTACTGATCTTAGGGGCAATTTTTTTTTTAAATGACAACAAATAGTAGCCAGAGTGTTAGGACACAGGCAGTTGTACTGGTGCACTTGTGAACTGCTATGAATTTTTTGAGAAGTAATCTAGTAATAGCTACTTAAATTAAATAATCAGAATTACACATACATACTCTGATGCAACAATGTATATAGTATGTATAAACAGACCTAAAGGTCTACCTAAATGAGATCACGTGAATGAAATATGGTATCTAAATATGGAATACTGTGCACCATATATCAGTGTAGTATGGACAGCTATCGATCAGCGGTGGATAAGCGGAAAAAGTTAGTTACCAATAAGTATAATATAATGCATATCCATTGCACACACTGTATTTTATGCCCTGCTTTTGAAAAAAACAAATGACAAAACCTGTTTATGTATTACAGGGGTCAGCTAACTTTTTCTGTAAAGGACCAGAAGGTAAATACTTTAGGCTTTGAAGGTCAAAGATCTCTATTCCAATCATTGCACTCTGCTGTTGCAGAACAAAAGCAGCCATAGACAGTATCTCTACAAATGAAATATGTTCCAATAAAACTGTATTTATGAACATTGAAATTAGAATTTCATGTAACTTTCATGTGTCATGAAATATCATTCTTTTGATTTTTTCAACCATTTAAAAATACAAAAAATATTCCAGGCTCACAATGATGTACATACAAAAATAACAGATTTGGTGCAAGAGCCATAGTTTGTCAATCCCCGATGCAGAAGAATACAAACTAAACTGTTAGCAAGAGTTATCTTGTGCAAAGTCTGACTTGTTAAAATGAGCAAGTGTATATTTATAATTTAAAAATATATAAAATAATTTTAAAAGTATCTCTCTTCTCAAATGACAGTAATCAGTTTTATTGACAAAGTAATTTTTATTAATAAGACTAAGAAATGTCTTCTCCATAATCAAAGTAGGTGGCATATTAATTTTATGACTCTATTACTCCATGGCTACAGAGAGAGAAGAATAAGGAGAAAATAAAGAAGGTAACTTTAAATTTTTTTTTAGCCCCAAATTAGAGAATTTGGCATTTCATGGTACTTCTTGCTTCAGAGAATAAAATCTTTGCTTATTTATAGTGAGGGTTCTCAAGCTGGTAGAAATGATAAAGTTCTACAACAAAGAACAGAAACATAGCATCTGAGGAAAAATATGAGACTATTCAACCAGAGTTCTATGGGAGGATAAATATGCTCACATTTTCAGAAAAACCTTCCTAGGCTTCCCACAATAGAGCATATTTTTTAAAAATCACCAACATGTAGTATTCAAAGGATTTGATATTGTGAATAAGGAACTGACTGAGAGACAAAAAAAAAGTTATTTTCCGGGGCTTCCCTGGTGGTGCAGTGGTTGGGAGTCCGCCTGCCGATGCAGGGTGTGCGGGTTCGTGCCCCAGTCCAGGAGGATCCCACATGCTGTGAAGCGGCTGGGCCTGTGGACCATGGCTGCTGGGCCTGCGCATCCGGAGCCTGTGCTAACAATATCTAGTGCTGGTGAAGATGTGGGA
Organism: Orcinus orca; assembly: GCF_937001465.1. Taxonomy (NCBI): domain Eukaryota; kingdom Metazoa; phylum Chordata; class Mammalia; order Artiodactyla; family Delphinidae; genus Orcinus; species Orcinus orca. The sequence goes on from NC_064571.1 coordinate 57,603,738, forward strand.
CAACAGGAACTCTTGGAACTGCTGGTAGGACTATGTACTGGTACAACCACTATGGAAAACTATTTGGCATGATCAACTAAAGTGGAATAAAAACATTTCCCACGACCCAACAATTCCAGTTCTATGATTATACCAGACAGAAATGTGTACACATGTGTACCAAGAAATATATACAGGAATCAGAGCAGCATTATTCATAATAGACACTGGAAACAAACTAAATATCCATCAATATTAGAATCGACAAATAAACTGTGGCATATCCATATAACCATGATACTGAATGAACTACAGCTACACAGAACACCACAAATGAATCTCACAAACATAATATTGAGCAAAGGAAACCAGACATAAAAGAATATATGCTTTGGGGCTTTGCTGGTGGCGCAGTGGCTGAGAATCTGCCTGCCAATGCAGGGAACATGGGTTCGAGCCCTGGTTGGGGAAGATCCCACATGCGGCGGAGCAACTAAGCCCGTGCGCCACAGCTACTGAGCCTGCGAGCCACAACTACTGGAGTCCATGTGCCACAACTACTGAAGCCCGTGAGCCTAGAACCCGTGCTCCGCAACAAGAGAAGCCACCGCAATGAGAAGCCTGTGCCACGCAACAAAAGAGTAGCCCCCGCTTGCTGCAACTGGAGAAAGCCTGCGCACAGCAACAAACACCCAACGCAGCCAAAAATAAAATAAAATTAAAAAGTATATATATATGCTTTATGATTCCGCTTAAAGTACAAAACTGTACCATATTGTCAGAAATCAAGACAGAAGTTATTATTAGAGATGTGAGGGGGGTAGTAATTGGTAGAAGCATAAGAAGGGGGGTGGGTCTTTGGGGGTTTTGGATATATTCTCTTTAGTGACCTGGATTATGATTACATATGTTATACAGCAATAAAAAGGTTTTTAAATATTGAGCTCACACCCCCAATATACGTATATTTTTATACATGTACTACCGTGGTAATATGTTATGAACTCTACAAAACATATATAAAAAATAAAAACGTGAAAATTATGGAATAAAGATAAAATAAATGATATCTTAAACGTCTTGCTAGTATTAATCGTTTCATACTTTCATTAGATTGTTTCTGTGTGTTTGCTGGAAAACAGCATACTTACTTCTTCCAAATGAAGCAAATATTTTAATCTTGTGGTTGCAATTTTTTTTTTTTTTTACTACTTTCACACACTTCAATACATTGCTTTATTCTCCCAATAGGACTTAATCCCCAAGATGCATATAATATTTAAATTTTATGCAGACCTGGAGCAGTGAATAATATTAAGACATGACAAACTACTTTTTGGTTTTTCAATCATTAGTTAATATTTTAAGGCACAATACATATACTTAGGGTTCAAACAAGTCTTCTCAATAATACTGACTTTGGCAAGATTTATCAGACCTGATTAGATCACTGGTGTTAAAACTGTAACGTGGCTGACAAAGAGCTTGAACTAAGACTAGAAGGATCAGCTGTGCCATTTTCTTATTCTCCTGTGCTTGACTTACATTATCTTAAACCTATGGTTTCTTCGAAGAAATCTTTTAAAGTCACTTATCTATTTTGTGAGATTTAGATAATATGACAAGTAAATGCACTTAATAAAGTACAGGTAAATAGCAATATACTGCAATACATGGACAGTATATGAAAGACGGCTCCACCGTCAATCCCTGTGCAGTGCGGTACTTCCACTCCTGCTTATGTGATAGAGGATTATCTGACAGACTGAATGAGGAAGCATGTTAATTGTTCTATTCAACATTGGTAAGGTATAATTTCTTTATTTTAGGTTTAAAAGGTAAATTTAAAAATTCTAATATTTTTTCCTGTACCACCAAGAAACCATCTTACACCTCACTCTTAAAACCACTGTCTTGGAGGACAGCAGGAGAGTGGCCAGATCAAAATCACAATTTAAGTAGCTCATCCCCCTGGCAGCTAAATGGAGGATGAAAGGCAAAGGATAGGTTTGAGAGAGATGAGACTAGGCAACAGATAAGAGGCTGCTAGAACCATGCAGGTTAGAGGTAACAGTCATCTAAATAAGGCAGTGGCAACCTAAATAAAGGGGCAGATTACTGTCAGCGGTGGAGTTAATGGGTGGCTTTACCCTCCCCCTTCCCTTTACCTCTATTACTAGCCTCTCTATCAAAGTTACCCAAGGAGTAACTTTCTTCAACTGACAAAGTATGTATTTGATATGGACAATTGGTATTTTTAAAATCACAGATGTTATGTATGCATTATATATAAATAAGATCATTTTTGGAGAACTTTGCTGCTTTGAATGATCTATAACGTACAGTATGAGTGAAAATAATGCACTTATTATTAAAAAGTAGCTTAAGGGCTTCCCTGGTGGCGCAGTGGTTGAGAGTCCGCCTGCCGATGCAGGGGACACGGGTTCGTGCCCTGGTCCGGGGAGATCCCACGTGCCGCGGAGCGGCTGGGCCCGTGAGCCATGGCCGCTGAGCCTGCGGGTCCGGAGCCTGTGCTCCGCAACGGGAGAGGCCACAACAGTGAGAGGCTCGCGTACCGCAAAAAAAAAAAAAAAGTAGCTTAAAAACAAATCACACACACTCACAAATTGACACTCCTAGCCCCTTCTTAACATAGAAATTTCAAAGAAGCTACTCATGGCTGCAAAAGGGTTTCAAATGCTCCTGCACCAAAACAAACCACCAAACATATTAACAAACTTAACTTTTTAAAGCTTAAGTTAAACACAATCTGTCATTTTTTAATTTGTGAAAAGAAAAAGAAAAATCAATGTAAAGACTAAAGCAATCTAAAGATGTGCAGAACTTGGAAATTTATAAGGTAGTCCTTTTCAAAGACATCTGATATCTCCTTATGAAACGGGGCTCTTCTTCAATTGATGCTGTTTCTGCAATAATTAATCAATTCAAGGTCTACAATTAAACTTATTCCTGGCTTCAGAATTCACTTGTTTCTATATTCACTGTGAGCTCCTCATTGCCAAGAGTCATAATTATTTAAATGATGAACTGGCAAATGTGTCTGATGAACAAGGCAAATGTGTCTCAGTTAAATTTTTAGGAAAATGCATAATGAACTACTCAACTGCATTATACCTATACTAAAAGTTTTCACTGATTTTGAAGAAAACAAAGGAGAAGCCACTACCATACTATTGGCTGAAATCCCCAAAGCCCAAATATTCTTATTGTCAAAGTAAAGCACGCTCAAAATTGAAAGGAGTACCCATATTCCTAGTACGGAATTTTATTGTGTGGTCCAGGTAGGAACCAAGTATGAAAGGCTGATATCAAAGTAAATATGATGGGACAAATTTAATTCTTCTTTCCTCTACCCTCTATTCTCTTCAGATGGGCTCTGGAGGATACATATAAACAACAGATCCAAGTAGTAATTCTCAAGTGTAGAACACATGGGATGTCCTAGAGCCCACTTTGTAGAGGATGGTGCAATCTTATGGGATTACCCCAGATCTGACTCAGACCCATAAATTAACCCCAGGATCAATCCTACATTCTAGGAATTTTCCAAAAGTGAGATGATCAGAACCCAGATCAAATTCCCCATGTCTTCCCCGAAGTAAATCTACACATCCAAAATTCAGATCAAATCCAGACCATTTTCTCTAGTGAGGCAATCTGCTATAATATTTGTTGATAGATCTGATACTTGGGCATATGTTCTAAAAGCCCCAGCTATCAAGCAGTGTAGTTCAAATTACATAACTACTCATTAAGACAATGAATGAAGACACAAACATGATGAAACGTAGTCCAGAAGCATATTTTAAGAGATGCATCTTTTTCACAGGCAGAAAGCTCTGTTTAGGCCTGTATTATGTAAATAAATTAATTCAAGCACACTGAAACCTAAAAGACAAATGTTAGGTTTAAAGTATCTAAAGTTACTATATGAAAAACAGCAATCATCTGTTTCCAGAGAGGGTCAAACAGGATGAAGTATACTCAGTACATAACATGAAAAACATAGGACTGGGGCTTCCCTGGTGGCGCAGTGGTTGAGAATCTGCCTGCCAATGCAGGGGTCACAGGTTCGAGCCCTGCTCTGGGAAGATCCCACATGCCACGGAGCAACTAAGCCCGTGCACCACAACTACTGAGCCTGCGCTCTAGAGCCCGTGAGCCACAACTACTGAGCCCATGTGCCGCAACTACGGAAGCCCACGCGCCTACAGCCCGTGCTCCACAACGAGAGAAGCCACTGCAATGAGAAGCCCGCGCACTGCAACGAAGAGTAGCCCCTGTTCTCCACAACTAGAGAAAGCCCGCGCGCAGCAACAAACACCCAACACAAATAATTTTAAAAAATAAATTAAAAAAAAAACAACAACATAAGACTTAGATACAAAAGAATTTTTTTTTTTTTTTTACTGGTAAAGGTTAATTCTAGGAAGAATAACTCTTGACAAATAAGAACTGCTTTCTCTGAAAAATCTTTTAATAAAACAAGATTTAAATGCTTTGATGGGGTAAGTATAATCCTATATCATTGTAGGAGAACTCATAAATTATCTTCTACAAGACTGTTATCCCTAAGATTACAGAATTCAATTTGTTTGAATATCTCTAATTAGCTAATTATGCTCAAGCTGGGAGAAAATTTTGAAACCACCACTTATGAAAGTGTACATTAGCAAGTGGTAGTTAACTGGTTACTGCTTCTCAGGGTTCACAGAGGAGTTCCACAACAGGAATAAAATTCACTGAAAATATACATATCTAGTCCTTATACTCTGACACCAAAGATTTCTAATATGCTTAAACTTGAAGGTAGACTTTAAGTAGGAAATTTACTCAGCCTAACTGAGAATACTGGTAAAAATGAAAATTTCTTAATTGACAAAAATGGTCCATCAAAGTTGAAAGTATAATTTTTTTCTAACTTCCTTATTTCCTCCTGATGCAGTTACAAAGTCAATCAGAACTGAAGTTCATCTTTGTTCCTTCTAACTTCTGTTTCTCTGCCATTTCATCATTTTCAACCCTTAAGGTTGTGCAAGTCAGAAGGGTGGGATAAACTTTGTATATAACCGATTTCACACAATAAGTAGTAATAGTTCATTGGGTTCAATAGCTTTTCTCAATTGGAAAGCAACTTAATTGTCCAAAAGTGGCAGGGTTAATAACGATGATCTAGCCAATGAAATATCAAGCACTCATTAATTATCAGGCTATAATACAATAATCTAAAAACTTCCCATATTTTTAAAAAAAGATTTAAAAACTACATATTGCTCACCCTTGAACAGCATGGATCCACTTATACCCGGATTTTTTCCAACAGATACCTACTACAGTAATACACAGTCCAATGTTGGTGTAATCTGTGTATGCGGAACCCAGATACAGAGGAACCAAAGATACAGAGGGCCGACTGTAAAGTTATCAACAGATTTTCGATTCCATGGAGGGTTGGTGTCCCTGATCCCCACGTTTTTCAAGGGTCTACTGTGCAACACACCAGAAATAACTATAAAAATACTAGAAATGGAAGAAGAACAGGAACACATTAATGAGAGTAGCTGTGCTTATGCTGGGATTGTGGGTAATTGTTTTTATAACTTAAAAAATGATTTCTTCTTTTCCCTCAAAGATCTTAGTGAGACTCTCAGGCTTAAGAGCTGTCAAAAACTAAACCATAGTTAGGCTGGATAAGCGATGAATAAGGCAGGCTGAAAAGTTCCTAATAGGTAAATTCTCAAAGAGAGAAGATATACCACTAGAGATTCTTTATATATTCTGACTATCCTCCAAGGTAAAAGGATCGAAGGAAAAAGTACCTTATATCTACATCTGAGTACCTGCATCTCTTGAAGTCATCAGAAAATAAGACAGGCTGATGATAGACACGTGATAAAACAAGTATAGCAAAATGTTAATTACAGAATCTAAATGGTGGTTATATGGATGTTCACTGTAAATTACTTCATCTTTTTGTACATTAAACAGTTTTCATAATAAAACAGAAAAAAATTATATGTGAGGTACATACATTTCTAGGGGAAAATATAAATTGCAGAGTACTCTGGAAGATTTTATAGGGAAATAAAAATATTAAGGTAGTTGGGCTATGGGATTTGAATACCATCCTGTTAAAAAAAAAAGTAAGTTTTCTATATATACTATGCAGAGTTATAGATCCTTAGATCCTGTAGTATAGCTAGTCTCCAACGGTGACAGCCCCAATAAACCATGCCTTCCAGTATTCATGCCCTTCCATAGTCCTCTTGGAATCTGGGATGGCCCTGTGACTTACTTTTTAACTAATAGAAGTTGCATAACTTTCAAGACTAGATATTAATAAGCCTTGCATATTCTAAGACTGGTTTCTTTCTTCAGGAGTACTGAGCTGCCGTTTAAGAAGTCTAACTAGTCTGAGACACCATGCCAGAGAGGCCACATATACGTACTCAGTTTGACAGTTTCATCTAAGCCCAGCCTGCCAGCCATTCAGACGTGTACCAGACATGAAACTGTCTGACCTTCTAGTCAAATATCACCAAGTGACCTTAATGTAGAACTGCCTAGTTAAGCTCTGCCCAAATTTCTGACCCACAATAATATGATATATAATAACATAATTGTTGTTTTAAGCTAAGTTGTTTTTTTTTTTTAATTTTATTTATTTATTTTTGGCTGTGTTGGGTCTTTGTTGCTGCGCATGGGCTTTCTCTAGTTGAGGTGAGCGGGGTCTACTCCTTGTTGCAGTGCGCGGGCTTCTCATGGCGGCAGCTTCTCTTGTTGCAGAGCATGGGCTCTAGGCACACGGGTTTCAGTAGTTATGGCACATGGGCTCAGCAGTTGTGGTGCCACTAGCTGTGGCGCACGGGCTCAGCTGCACAGCAGCATGTGGGATCCTCACAGACCAGGGCTGGAACCTGTCTCCCCTGCATTGGCAGGCAGACTCTTAACCACTGTGCCACCAGGGAACCCCTAAGCTGCCAAGTTTTGGGGTGCTTTTTAAAGACCAGAATACATAAATAAGGTACCTTACACAGTAAATATTTAGCCCAAATCCTTCATTTTTATAAAATGATCCATTCTCAATGTACTGAAAAATAAAAAAGAACCCTGTAATCTCTAGGCCAAGCAAGTGAGAATAAAAAAATAAGGAAAAGGGCTAGTTAGTTAGAAATATCACTGCCTAGCCTATTCAAATATAAACACCCCACTCACTGTCTAATAAAAACTCAGCTAAGCAACAAATAGCAGGCTATTTCTTAAACCATTAAATTTTTACATATTGGGTGATATGTACAGAAGAGCAAATGTGGTAGATGTAATTTTTGCTATTTAAGTTCATACTGAATCCACCAACTGACACTCAGTGATCTGAGACTCCCATAGAAATTGCTACCTTAATAAAGAGTTAATAGATGGGACCCTGTAGAGAACAAACAAGGGGGAAGCGGGGGGCACGGGCTGGGGGTGGGTGGTGGTGGGAGGAATTGGGAGATTGGGACTGACATATATACACCAATATGTATAAAATAGATTACTAATAAGAACCTGCTTATAAAAAAAAAAATAGATGGGACTTCCCTGGTGGCTCAGTAGTTAAGAATCCGCCTGCCAATGCAGGGGACACGGGTTTGATCCCTGGTCCGGGAAGATCACACATGTCGCAGAGCAACTAAGCCCATGCACCACAACTACTGAGCCTGCGCTCCAGAGCCCACGAGCCACAACTACTGAAGCCCATGTGCACAGAGAGCCCGTGCTTCACAAGAGAAGCCACTGCAATGAGAAGCCCGTGCACTGCAATGAAGAATAGCCCCCACTCACCATAGCTAGAAGAAAGTCTGCGCAGCAACGAAGACCCAACTCAACCAAAAATAAATAAAAAGTAAAAAAAAAAAAAGTTAATAGAGAATTGACTGCATCTGTAATGATAAAATGTCTTAAGCCTCTACCAGTGAAATTTGGTTTTCAGTGACTTGTTGAGAAAAATTTAGGGATCACAAACTCATATGTTATCCACCAATTAACACAATACTTGATACAGGCAATAAAACAAAGTTTATGACTATACATGTAATAGGTGCTTGACAAATGTTGATGGAATGAATATAAAAAGTCTACACATTCAGCTTATAAATTATAATTGTGTGAGAGAATCATAAGCTGATGCATCTAAATAACATAGTCATTAATACCCTTAATTTTATACTTGTTTTAAGAAAACACAAAAGTACCTTCTAAATAGTTATAAAATATGAATTAAAACTATAATTCTTATATCTGTCCTAGAAGTGAAAATTCAGAAGATATTAAATTACTGCCCTTATTAATCTTTTATTTCTTTAATATGTATGCTTCTAGAGTTTTTTCATGCTATTAAAATAATAATCAAACTATTCCTTTCTTCCAGTAAAGGCAGCAGAGCAAGATTCAAGTGGCTGCTAGGAAAAAGCAAAAAAGGGAGACATTAGGCTACTTTAAGTTGAAGAACCCATTCGCAACTTGAAGTCTCATTTAAACAGTATATAAAAGTATAAATTGGAAAGATTCAATCCCTGAAGATTAAAAAACTATCAGAAGTTCTTAACTTTAAGGTAGTTCAATTTATTTTTTTCCTTTATGATTAGTCCAACAGAGGACTGGATAAATCAATATATTTATACTAAGAACACTACATAGCAATGAAAATGAACAAGGCACTGTTATACACCTAAAAGTTATATAGTACTGTTAATCAACTATACCTCAATTTTAAACATAAATTTAAAAAAAGAAGGTGAACGAATGACAACTCTACTTATCTTACAAATATAATGCTGAGGGAAAGAAACCAGGCACAAGAAGCCATACTGAATGATTTCAAAACACAGCCAAAATTAATCTATGATGTTAGAAGTCAAGACAGCAGTTATCCTTTGACAGGGGAGGAAAAGGAGTGACTAGGAATTACCAAGGGGCTTCTGAGACTCTGGTAATGTTTTGTGATCCATGTTCTGTGTTATTATGATCTGTGTACTTTTTTTGTATGTATGCTATACTTTAATTAAAAGCTTACTTGGGTGGAGGGTGGGCAAAGCTACAAGATTTTAATCTTTTTACACCTGAAGCAGAGGTATTCCAACACTTTATTCTATTTTATTTATTTAGGCTGCACCAGGTCTTAGTGGTGGCACACGGGATCTTCGTTGTGGCGTGCAGGATCTTTAGTTGCGGCATGCGGGCTTCTTAGCTACAGCATGTGGACTCTTAGTTGCAGGATCTAGTTCCCCAACTAGGGGTCAAACCCGGGCCCCCTGCATTAGGAGCACGGAGTCTTACCCACTGGACCACCAGGGAAGTCCCTCCAACACTTTATTCTTTTTTCTTATTTATTTATTTATTTCCAACACTTTATTCTTTTTTCTTATTTATTTATTTATGGCTGTATTGGGTCTTCGTTGCTGTGTGCGGGCTTTCTCTAGTTGTGGCAAGCGGGGGCTACTCTTTGTGGCGGTGTGTGGGCTTCTCATTGCAGTGGCTTCTCTTGTTGCAGAGCACGGGCTCTAGGTGCACAGGCTTCAGCAGTTGTGGCACAGGGGCTTAGCTGCTCCGCGGCATGTGGGATCTTCCTGGACTAGGGCTCATGTATCCATGTCCCCTGCACTGGCAGGTGGATTCTTAACCACTGCCACCAGGGAAGTTCCCAACATTTTAATCCTCTTTTTTCTTTTAAACATCTTTATTGGAGTATAATTGCTTTACAATGGTGTGTTAGTTTCTGCTTTATAACAAGGTGAATCAGCTATACACATACATATATCCCCATATCTCCTCCCTCTTGCGTCTCCCTCGCACCCTCCCTATCCCACCCCTCTAGGTGGTCACAAAGCACCGAGCTGATCTCCCTGTGTTATGTGGCTGCTTCCCACTAGCTATTTATTTTACATTTGGTAGTATATATAAGTCCATGCCACTCTCTCACTTCGTCCCAGCTTACCCTTCCCCCTCCCCGTGTCCTCAAGTCCATTCTCTACATCTGTGTCTTTATTCCTATCCTGCCCCTAGGTTCTTCATAACCTTTTTTTTTTTTTTAAGATTCCATGTATATGTGTTAGCATATGGTATTTGTTTTTCTCTTTCTGACTTACTTCACTCTGTATGACAGACTCTAGGTCCATCCATCTCACTACAAATAACTCAATTTCGTTTCTTTTTATGACTGAGTAATATTCCATTGTATATATGTGCCACATCTTTATCCATTCATCTTTCGATGGACACTTACGCTGCTTCCATGTGCTGGCTATTGTAAATAGAGCTGCAGTGAACATTGTGGTACAAGAATTATGGTTTTCTCAGGGTATATACCCAGTAGTGGGATTGCTGGGTCCTATGGTAGTTCTATTTTTAGTTTTTTAAGGAACCTCCATACTGTTCTCCATAGTGGCTGTATCAGTTTACATTCCCACCAACACTGCGAGATGGTTCCCTTTTCTCCACACCGTCTCCAGCATTTATTGTTTGTAGAGTTTTTGATGATGGCCATTCGGACTGGTGTGAGGTGATACCTCATTCCAACATTTTACCCTTGATACTTTACACTGTACGCTAATTTATCTGCAGAACCATGGTGTAAAACGATATAATTATTGAAGGTGGCTTGGAGATCACATAAGCCAAATGAGAATGCAGGAATTGACTTCCAAGTTGACATAACACAGAGCAGAACCAGGACTAGAACACAGGCCTCCAAACTCCTATTCCAGTGCTTGACACTATACAATAGTGTCAAATCCTCTTTCTCTAGTAGCTGCTTTTACAATATCTGCAGATATGCTTTCCTAATTCCCAAGTCCTGATCAATATACTGTGGTACAATGCTGCCCCAGAAGGAACACTGGAAAATGTTATGAAGATACAGAAATGCAAGAAAGGGATAATAATCTGCCTTACTATGGTACCAAATAACATACATACAGTAAATGTATCTGTCAGTGTCATGTCAATATATCTGTTAATTGGATAGAAAAAAGTTCTAATGAGAAGAAAACTAAGACAGAATTTTAGTAGTGACTTGTTGGGGAAGGGAAGCTTCTAAAAATGACCCCCCAAAATAGTCTCAAACATTTATAAGACATTCTGGGCTTCCCTGGTGGTGCAGCGGTTGAGAGTCCGCCTGCCGATACAGGGGACACGGGTTCGTGCCCCGGTCAGGGAAGATCCCACATGTCGCGGAGTGGCTGGGCCTGTGAGCCATGGCCGCTGGGTCTGCGCGTCCGGAGCCTGTGCTCCGCACGGGAGAGGCCACAGCAGTGAGAGGCCCGCGTACCGCAAAAAAAAAAAAAAAAAAAAAAAAAGAATCCACTTGCCAATGCAGGGGACACAAGTTCGAGCCCTTGTCCGGGAAGATCCCATGTGCTGCGGAGCAACTAAACCCGTGCACCACAACTACTGAGCCTGCGCTCTAGAGCCCGCGAGCCACAACTACTGAGCCCAGGCGCCTAGAGCCCGTGCTCCGCAAAAAGAGAAGCCAATGCAATGAGAAGCCTGTGCACAGCAACGAAGAGTAGACCCCGCTTAGCTGCAACTAGAGAAAGACCGTGCGCAGCAAGGAAGACTCAACGCAGCCAAAAATAAATTTAAAAAAAAAGAGTCATAAATTATGTTGCTACTATGTACCTTGATATGATGTGATGAGAATGGTACTTTATCTCTGTGGTCTTCATCCCCCAAAACCCATAACCCCAGTCTAATCATGAAGAATATCAGACAAATTCTAGTAGAGGGATATCCTACGCTGTACTCAACCAATACTCCTCAAAATTGTCAAGGTCATTAGAAACAAGGAAAATTTAAGAAACTGTCACAGCCAAGAAGAGCTAAACAGAAATGACAACTGGTGGGAACTTGTAACAGAAAAAGAACACCAGGTAAAAACTAAAGAAATCTGAATAAACTATGGACTTTGGTTAATGATAATGTATCAATATCGGTTTGTTAGTTGTAACAAATGTATCATACTAACGTAAGATGTTAGTAACAGAGGAAGTTTTGTGTGTGCATGCGTGTGTGTGTGTGCGTGCGTGCACATGTGTCTGCACGCAGGAGTTAATGTGGAAACTCTGTGCTATCAACTCAATTTTTCTGTAAATTTAAAACTGTTCTAAATAGTCTATTTAAAAAAAAAGGTCATGCCACATAAAATGATTAAGTAAAACAGTACCAGTTATAAGAGACTGGGAAAAATTATGAAGGTAGTACTCAGATGACTGAAGTTCAGAAAACACTTAGAAGGAAAGAAAGCCTTTTCAATCACAAGGTCCAATCAAGGCTCTACCACCTACTAGTTATACCACTTCCTTACCCATAAAATGGAAAGAAGAATATGAAGACATCATAAGACTGTTGTGAGGATTAAATCAGATCATGAATATCTGCTTTATAAGCTGTTAAAGCCCTGTAGATATGTTATTCAATGTACGAAGGAATATAACACATTCTCCCGGAAAAAAAGATGCATGTTGAGTGAAGTAAAGTTAAAATACTATTCTGCTTTGTGGTACTTGTGTATAAAACACACACACACACACACACACACACAAAGAAGGTAAAATATAAGTGTCTAAAAAAATTACTTCATGTTTTGAAATCGCATTTTTGGTTATGTGGAGCCTTGAGTTTCCAAATAACTGCTTTTAGTACTATGATAATATTAGTGATTATATTTTTTATTATTATAATTTCTCATTCTTTTTATAATCCGATTAAAAAAACATGCATCTGTAAGTACTTTAAAAAAAAAAAAAAAGTGTGACTAAACTCTAGTGCCCAGTGATGGATACTTACAGGGGATAAAAACCATATGGAAAAAATGAAGTGATTACTACAAAAGTCAGGACTGGTAGATAATTTTGGACAGAAGACACTGTGATTGGAAGGGGCATATGTAGGAGCTTCTGGAGTGGCTGACAAAGGTCTATTTCTTCTTCTGAATTGTGGTTACAAGGGTGTTCACTTCACAGTATTGTAGTTTACTAAGCTATACATTTGTGTGGCTTTCTGTACCTGTTTTAGTTTTACAATAAAAGGTAAAAAAGAGAAAGGAAATAGGCTTCCAAAAATATATATTGTAAAACAACATTTAACCATTGCGAACACAAAATCTTAAATATAAGTCTATCTTAGTTATTTGATTATAAACATATATACAAAATCGGTACCTTAAAAAATTCTAGTTCTAAATGATGTGAGGCAAAACTGCTTCAGCTTCAAAGCAGGTATGAGAATGGAAGTTCACCTCAAAATCTGAATACTTATGAGCGTAACAAATATTCTTAAACAAATCACTAACCTCTCTACTCAAAAGATAAAAATAAGACTTCTCTTCCAGGGTAAGTGGGAAGAACAAGTGGAATAAATACACAAATGGGGTTGAAAACCAGCGTGGTAGACAATGTAATTTGTATCTGTCCAGTGAAGAAGAAGAGATGAGACAAAAATCTGAGTGGCCATCACAAAGCAGGATCTCAAATACTCATTCACGTCTGATTCCAGGAGGTGTCAATACTATAAGCATGCTCATCTCCAAATACTACCATTTTCAGAGGACTCTCCATTACAAACCTGTATTGCAACATTTAAGTTAGGGGAAGAAGTCCTACAAATATAACTGCATATCAAATATGACTGTCTAAAATATAGAACAATCAGGAAATTAATGACTCATCAGGAAAGCAAAGGTGAATTAACATTTTATTTTATGCCAAATTCACAGAGAAGTCATTTATTTTTCCACTCCAACCAACCAGAACTGAGCCAAGAACCAGGAAGTAACCAAAAAAAGGAGCCTAAAACAGTTAAAACTGAAACCATGAAGTTAAAATACTAAGTTTGAAAACCACTTCATTTATTTTCAGGAAGGTTCCTCTGGCCCTCATAATTTACGTCTTAACTAAGCTCATTAAAACTGTGTACAAACCAAAGTAATCTGGTTTTCCAATTCACAGCAAATGAAAAGCAGTAAATTAAAAAGTGTTTCAGGTGAAGCTGCTAAGGTAAGCAAGAACAGCTCACCAATAAGAACACAACTATTTTTAAAAAGACACAAGAAATCAAAGGCCTACAGTCCAAGATCATTCAGTGCAGAGGCAAACCACCTTAAGACATTTTCAATCACTCTTGAGGTATTAGTTGTATTTTTTAAATTATTTATGTGAAAATTAGTTATACCTGATATTATTATATTACCATATATTTGGAGACTATATATATATACACATATATTTAGTTATACACATATTTATTAAAATTTTGGTTATGTTTGAAAATCACTTATGTAAAACTAAATGATAATACCAGATAGAGGTGCTGTATATCCAATACAAAAATGACTTCGTTTTAGAATGTAATCAATAATCATGTTGACATCTTTTAATAGTATTTTTATAGAAATATATTGAAAATAACAAGTTACATAACTCATGTGTATTGACGATTTATTCAGTCCTCCACGCACTGTCTCATTTAATCTTCACAAATCCAGAAATATTAGACAGAGCCATATGAAACTGTCAATATGCAACTGTTTTTTTGACCTACAAGAAGTATTTAAATTATCTGCATATTACAGACGTAGAAATTAAGCAAAGAGAGGTTAAGCTAAAGGTTACATAACCAATCACTGGAGGTCCAGAATTTGAACTCAAGCTTGTTTTGTTTTGTTTTTTAAATTCCTGGAGATTTAGCTTATAGTCTGTTTTTTTTCAGTCCTCTTAATGACTCTGGAAGCCATTTAGTACCACTTAATAAATTCCTTTCTGCTCAAACTAGCTAGAGAAGACTCTGGGTTTTTGCAACTGAATGTGACAGATACATAATGGTTCTAATTATTTTTCCCAAATATAATTCATTAATGAATCCATCCTCTTCCCCACTAATCTGAAATGTAACCTTCATCATATGCCAAATACTTTATATGTTTGAGTCTGTTTTCAAAATATTTTTCCTATTTATTCGACTACCAACACCACACTTTTTTGATTACTACAGCTTTACAGTAATCTTTAGAATGTGTTTGGATAAATGCCCAGGCCTCTCTTGATCGCTGTGCTATTCAAATTCACTAGTGACTATTAAAATTCACTGTGATGATTCAAATTTTATTATTTACCAAATTAAACAGAAGTTGGTATCCCTCAAGTTAATGTAGGTAATGCCCTCAACTATTTCTTATATTAACTAGCTCCACTGTAGGAGAGCACTTAGGTCCTGTTAAGCAAAAAAAGAACCACTTTAACCAAGTGCTCAAAGAAAACATCACAAATAACAGAAAAAACATCTATCACGTGCCCCTTATATGATGCACTCTAAGGACACAACATCACTTATAGAGTATACATATGCCAAAAACGCATATTCTAAATCTAATCATGATGAAACATAAGACAAACCCAAATTGAGAGACATCCTACAAAATAAATGGCTGGTAATCTTCAAAAATGTTTATCTCATTAAAAAAAAAAAAAGACTGAGGAATGGTTCAGTCCCAGATTAAAGAAAGCAAGAAGACTAAAGAAACAAAAACTAAATGCAATGCATGATCCTGGACTAGAACAGAGGGGAAAAAAAATGCTACATGGAACAAATCAGTGAAATATAAATAATGTCTACAGATTTAAAACTAGTATTGTACAAATGTTTATTTCCTGATTTTGATCACTGTACTATGGTTGTATAATGCCCTTACTCTTAGGAAATGTACACTGTGATATTTAGGGATAAAGGGGCATAATATTTGCAACTTATTCTCAAATGGCTCAGTAGGAAAAAAATGTATGTAGAGAAAGAACAATAAAGCATACACAACAAAATGCTAGTAATTTTGGATCGGAGTGAAGAACATTCATTTGTTTGAACTATTCTTGTAACTTTTCCATATATTTGAAACTATTTCAAAATAAAAGTTAAAGAAGAAAAAGAAAGGAGAAATAATACACTTTAGAAAAAAATTTCATACCCACAAACATGGAATTCATGAAGTTTTTACTTTCCTCCCAAGGTCTGAAATACATCAAAACAAGTACAAGATATGGTCTCTGTTCTCAAGGAGTTTTCCATCTGGCTGGGATGACAAAGCAAATACATAATATTTTTATAAGAAGTGTCACAAAGCAGTAACTGTCAAATGTGTGAGAGAAGCAGTAAGTGCTAGAAATTTAGAGGAAAAAAAGATCACGATGGATAAAGTTGTCCTACTGAAAGAAAAGAGACTGGATTCAGGTCCTGAAGTTTAAGCAAAACCTGGCTAGGCAGAAAAAAGAAGAAAATTCCAGAGAGAATATTTGTGGACAAATGAGTAACAGAGATTGACTACACAGTTTGTTAACACCAGAGAATGAAAATCAAGGCTGGAAAGAAAGGCTAGGGCCAAATTATGGAGCGCTTTGAATCCTACCCCAAAGAAAATTGGATATCATACTATATGTAATAGCCAACCACTAAATGGTTCTGACATAGTATTATTAATACAAGTAATTTCCCCATTTCTGTCTAGAATCTGACTGATTCAATCAACTTAACAATTCCTAAAAGAACCTTTCCTTTTGTACTAACAGATCTTTTGATTCCTCCACTTGAGTGCCTGCTGACACAGAATTTAGTATGACACGTATATTGAATCCTTATTGTGGGTTAGGCAGGCCAGGGAAGCTGGCTCAGCACCAACCATACAGTCATTATAAATGGCCACTTAACACCGTCGATACCTATAATTGTTATCGGTGAAACTGAAACTAATTTAATTTTTGTATATCTCTTTTCCTTGCCAAATATAAAATGGTAAACTTTTGCTGATAAACTTCACTATGTGTAGGGACAGATTTTTATCAGTGTCAACACTAAAAGTTTCATTAAGCATTTTAATTCAGAATCATATACCAGTGATCACATCTGGAAGTATTTTTTGTTGCACATAAACCAATCTTACACTAAATTCATTCTACAAGGTTAATAACAAATTGTAATCTAAGATGCCAATTTTGTAAACTCTGCACGAATCATCTTTTTTGAGAACCCTTCATTATATTTCCAACACCCCTTTTCCCTTAACAGAAGAATCAAATTACAAAAAGAAAAGGCCCAGAATCAAAATATTTTGATGGTTATAGAACAAACTGGCAATTTAATAGGAGTGACTAAGAGTTGAATATTTATGATTTCTAAAAGCATATGGTATGGTAATAAGAAATAAAATACTAAAGAGTTTCATAATCTTAGCATTTCGTGAATATCTGCTCAAACGAACATTTACCTAGATTCACTTCTAACTTGTAACTGTACCTAACAATATTAGTTTATTCTAAAGAACTGTTAAGAATTCTCCGTTTCTGTTATCCTTGGTAAGGTAAAGAACAATTACATCAAGCCATTCTGCAGAGGTCAACAACTACTGCCCACAAGCCAAATCTGATCCCACAACCTGCTTTCGTAGGACCAGCTAACCAAGAATGATTTTTCATATTTTTAAACACCTGAAAAATGAATTCAAAGAACAGTATTAAAGGACCCAAGAAAATTACATGACATTCAGTGACTATAAGTAAAGTTTTATCACAGTCTCACCCATTTAAGTAAAGTTTTATCACAGTCCTACCCAAAAGTTAGATATTCCTTTAGGTATTCAGAATTGTTGTGATGTTTAGAGCCAAACTGCTGAACTTGAGGATTATTGTCTCTACAAAGAAAGTTTTTGAGTCTGAGTTAGTGCCATAATTTCTGAAACTATCTCTCTTTTTTTAATTTATTTTTTAAAATTTATTTTTGGCTGTGTTGGGTCTTCGTTGTGGTGCACGGGCTTCTCATTGCAGTGGCTTCTCTTGCTGCAGAGCACAGGCTCTAGGCGCGTGGGCTTCAGTAGTTGTGGCACACAAGCTCAGCAGTTGTGGCTCACGGGCTCTAGAGCACAGGGTCAGTAGTTGTGGCGCATGGGCTTAGTTGCTCTGCGGCATGTGGGATCTTCCCGGACTAGGGCTCGAACCCGTGTCCCCTGCATTGGCAGGCGGATTCTTAATCCCTGGGCCACCAGGCAAGTCCCCCTGAAACTATCTTTTCAACTAGAGAGGGTTCAAGCAAAAGACAGCTTTTGATCCCAATGACCAGCAAATAAGAACTCAATATATATATTTGTTAAATGAACTAATTTGCTTGACAACCACAAATTAATATTTATCCACATAAGCATTTACACTGAATTCACAAAAGATTGCTGTCTGTAGCCATATGTATATATAGCAAAGGTCATTAAGTAATTACCACTGAAATTCTTACTTCCTTACTCATATGTACAGAGCACTGGTATTTCTATTCTAAATCTTAGCAACCTTATTTAAGCAACCATTGTTCATCTCATTAAGGAATGATACCATACAAAATTGTTTTCAGATACTGGCATAAATGATGTGCCATGTATCATATCACCATCTCATGGCAAATGGTCTCCTTCCATGCTTCCACAATAACACATAAATCACTTTTGTTTCCCTAACACATTCACCATCTGACTAGTAAATGACAGACCTCAAATTTCTGTAAAGCTTGGTTCCTTCTCTTTCCTACCCATCCTCTCTCCTGATAGGTCGCCTTCCTTTCCAAAGCTTTTCATTATGTCGTTTGCAATGCTCCTTCTTTCATGAATAAACTTTCCTAGACCCTTTACAGAACCTCATTCCACCTATCTTTCTCTGTACCTCATACAATAGACCAGGAGATATCAGCATTTTCTTATCTTCTTCCTATTGTGGCACATAGATGATTACTCCAAAAGTCTACTTTCTCCCGAATTTGTAATTAGGCTCTACTTAAACTTCATCATTATCATCAACCAACTTCCCAGTCACTCCCCAACTTAACAGAGAAGTTTTAATGCCTGTCTCACTACCTCACTTGTCTTTTCAGATATCATCAACCTGTTGACTTCCAAATCCATGTGAACATCCTAGCTGCTCTCCTCCTTAAGGAGTGAGGAGATATCCAACTACACTGGTCTTTACCTCCAATACTCAACTGAACAATCTACCTCTATGACCACTCTAGACCTTATCACCCAGAACAATTATTCACCTGAAATCTTAAAATTCATGGCTTTGACCTATAACCACCAGTTCTTATCCTTATCCTGCAGCTCTTTCACACTTTTCACCCCCATCACACTTTACTCTAGCTTCATGGAAACTTCTGGTGTTACGCTCCTCCATTTTCTCCCTATCAGCCTTGTTCTGGCTTCACTTCTTTCCCTATCCCGCCTAGACATCCAAGATATAGCCTTTCAATCACTCTCACTACAATACCTTTAATTTTTTGGTCCCTGCTTCTTCTCACACCATTCTCCTTCTTTCTCAAATTTTGTCCCCCACGTTTACCAGAGTACTGCGTGGGGGTGGGGAGGAAGATACACAACACAGAGGACACCACAAAATCCATGGCCATCAAAACTCATCTGAGTCTCTCTACATTTCTCAAGTAAACTCCACTCCCATTAGCCTCAGTAACTACCTCAAATTCTTACAACTCTCTTCCAGCTTTCAACTCCGCCATTTCTACCTCATACGTACTCTCTGAAAGTGTCCTTACCTCTTCTTTTAAAGAGAAAAGAGCAGACCGCAGGTAGAAATACCCCTCCCCAAATTAGTATCCTTACCTCCTTTTCTCTCAACTCAGTGAAACAGCTGTCTCTTTGGTTAAAAACTAATCCTTCCCCTAGTGCTCCGTAGTACATCCCCTACTATTATCTGTGGAAAGCTTATGTCCATCATACATGGCCCCCTTCCCTCACATCTGACCAATCTACTGGTCATTTGCCCTCAGCATATAAATATAGTCACATCTTCATCAACTCTAATCTCTATGATTTCAAAACTCTCAATTATAATAACGAAAATAAAATATTTTATCTAAATGTAGTCAAAAGTATGATGTGAAGTATGATCAATATTTAAACAATCATCAAACACATACCTGTTTGCCATGAAAAAGGAATAACTAATCCTATACCATTTGGTTAATGAAATACTAGGCTCTACAGAGAATTCAGTTATTGACAAATAATTAACTTTAGTTAACACCTGGTACAATAAAGATTAGAGAAAAAAATCTCCGATGACCTGATTCTCCATTTCCGTCCAGGCTTCCTGTAGTAAATATGTAATGTTGCAATAAAGCTCCTTGAAAAATGAGTCATCTTCAACCAAACATAATCAACAAGATAATGATTAGCCAAAGGCTGGCACAAATCCTACCAGAGTAATATAATTCAAATTCAGCCTCTTAAAAGATAACTCATGTTTAATGCTGGTATCTCAAAAATGTAAACCAATGATTGGGTCTATGTAATGTGTCTATATATTGACACAAGTACATGTAGAACTACATTTAAAATTTTCCTGTGTCTTAAATTTTTTATAATAATTATCATTTACCCACAAAACCTAACAACAAATGGACTTTACAATGTCATGTCTCTATTTTCTACTCTATACAAAACTCTGGAAAATTATTACCTAATGTTCACTAGAATTAATGTATTTCTGCTTATTTAGTAAGACACAAAAACTGAGCATGCCACATTAGGCACTATATTAATACGCATACTACATGCTTTAAAAATGTAATAAAAAAAAAAAATGTAATCATGTACTGTCTTTCACACAAAATCAAATTAGTGAATTATCATTAGGGGATATGCTCTAATGTTTTATTTGGTAGCACAATGGAGTTAGGCTATATCCTCTTACTTCAGAACAATACAAGTCTACCAAATGGCTAAAGCAGATTAGAAATATATCTATGGCCACAAAACAAGGCCAAGTTAACTGGGTCCTGAAGGAATGAACCTGTAATACTAAACTTGGAAGCACAGTTGCTATAACCAATGAGCTAGCTATGTAACTGCTTCAAGAATTATTTTATAATGTAATATTCAAGCCTAATAGGAAAGTAAAGCAAGGTCTTTAACAAACAGTGTTGTTTGTTATTGAGCATAAGGAAAAAATTATCTTTATCCCTTATCTCATACCACATACAGAAATTAATTTGAATTATAATTAATTTGAAGTATAATTGTCACTTATCTAAAAGTAAAAGCACTAGTCATAGGGAACAAATGACAAATTAGACTTCAACAAAAGTTCTAAAATTCCTACTCATCAAAAGACGCCATTAAGGGCTTCCTTGGTGGCGCAGTGGTTGAGAGTCTGCCTGCTAGTGCGGGGGACACGGGTTCGAGCCCTGGTCTGGGAGGATCCCACATGCCGCGCAGCGACTGGGCCCGTGAGCCACAAATGCTGAGCCTGCGCGTCTGGAGCCTGTGCTCCGCAACAAGAGAGGCCGCGATAGTGAGAGGCCCGCGCACCGCGATGAAGAGTGGCCCCCACTTGCCACAACTAGAAAAAGCCCTCACACAGAAACGAAGACCCAACACAGCAAAAATAATTAATAAACTCCTACCCCCAACATCTTAAAAAAAAAAATAGACACCATTAAGAAAATAACCACACAAGCCACAGTGTGGAGGGACTTGTATTCAGAGTACATAAGTACAACAAATCCACAATAAAAGTATAAATAATCAAACAGAAAGCATATGAAGTGAAAAATAAAATAACTGAAATATATACAATTTTGTCAATCTTATTTTAAAAGACTTGATTTTCTTCAACAAATACTGCAGGATATTCTAATTTTTAAATAAACCCTTGGCCTTTCTCACCTTCTGAGACGGCCCAAACTCTGTGGAGTGTGTTTCTCTCTAAATAAACCCACTTCTTACCTATCACTTTGTCTCTCACTGAATTCTTTCTGCGATGAGACATCAAGAACCTGAGCTTCATTAAATCCTGAAACCAGAAGTAAAACCCTCCAACAAATGGAAGACTCGATGAAGCATTCTTCATTCCAGAGAGGTCACCATTTCATAACCTGGAGAACCACAGAAGCTCATCCAGAGACCACCTGAGGCCAGATTAAAGGAATGCAGGCCCTGAACACACCCTGATCCTTATCAGCAACCCTGCCCTTGAACCATTGCTATAAAACTCCTCATCAAATCCGCCCCGCCCCTGCCCCCCCCCCCCCCCCCCCGCCCTGGCTTGGGACACACAGTTTTGAGGGTACTAGCCCACATGTCCCCATTTGCCTGGCAAAGCAATAAAGCTGTTCTTTTCTACTTCACCCCAAAACAAATAAATAAATAAACCCTTAACATTAGAAGTGAAAAGTTTATGGTAACCATCTCTTTATATGTATTTTATGTACAGGCTATAAAAAATAATATATTACAAATATGATTTAAAATAAGCAAAACATGAATTGCCCTAAAAATGATAAAAGGGAAATCTTACAACCAACTGACAATAAAGTAATATCAGCACATTTAAAAATAAGAATGTATATAACTCTTAAAAATTAACAGAAATGAAAAAATTAAAACAAAGTATATAAAAATGTCCCTTTAAGAAATCTGAGATGAAAACAGCCAAAACTTAAATGAAGTTAAATCGTTTTAGTCCTCATTACAGCATTAGATTGGGTTTGGCCCTAAGAAATAAAACCTCGACAGTAATTTCTTTCCTAAGAAATTTTTCCACTGTCCGTCTAAACAATTATACAACAGACATAACTCTAAATGATTTTCCTCTTTTAATTCTTCATCCTCAAACCACCTTTTATTAATTTTTCCTTCAGTAGAATGAACTGTCCGCACACTATGCAGCATTTACTATGAAGCATGCTGTGATGTAGCTAAAGACCAATGTTTAGCTAATGGATCCAACCAGCCGAAACATGTCAATTTCCACAGCCTCCCAGCCATATCTCTCTACAATCTCAGATCCCGCAAAACAATTTTACTACTGTTGGGCTTCACCTATCACTCCTCTACAGTAGCAAAACCCTGAACGCTTTGTACAGATGTATCAAGAATCTCGGGTTCTCTAGATAACGACTGGAGAAAACTGAAAGTGAGAGTGGAATCAATTACTCTGAAAACTCTAAGACAGCAGCAACTGTTTCGGGGGCTTTTGAATTCTAGGGTAAGCCAATTATTCTACCTAAATATACTCATATTTTAGTGCCTGAAGTTTCCAAATGATCCTCACTTATTTCTTATCTATCCTTGTTGTTATGGAAGTGACAAGAGATTGGACCAAGATCTTTGCCATAAAAGTGTATTAGTATTTGAGGGACTGGAGTGGTCAGGAAACAATGGAAAGAGTACAAACTTTTTAAAAGAAAAGAGTAACTTTCACTGAGGTATAAGACCTAGAATCTTGAGAAAGAGACATTCAAAACTAGGGATTTTTAAAATTCAGTTTGAGATGGTGTTAATAATACATAAACAAGTAAGTAGCAATGAAAACTAGAATGTAGGAAAGAGAATTGAGTGTGATACAAACAAGTAAATGAAAAGAACACAAAGTTAAATCCGAAAATTAAACAATGATTGTAAATACACACGATTTTGGTATGGCTGTCCAAATCATAATTCCCCCAGGTGGCCATGTGTGTGCTACCCTTTAGACCTTCATTTGAGAAACTACTAAATCCCCCTCTTATTATTCTAAACATTGGTTCCAAAAGAGAACTGTTACTGTCCTACATGATGACATTGCCCTTCCGAAAAACATAATGCTTAGCAGTGGGATAAAAATTTGATGTAAGCAGGACCAAAGTCCTGTTCTTGGATTTTTCAAATTAGTGCTAAGGGAAGGAAACTTTGAGGATGCAGTTGCAGAGCTACTGGGGTGACCCCTGCTGCTGAATAAAGCTTACTTCAAAGAACAAAATCAATACACACAGAGAAGTGGAGGTAAGAGACAAAGAATTCCAATGATAATGCACATCCTTGCCCTCAATTATGTACATAATGTGCATTTTATGTTAAGCATGGTAAATATTTCCTACAGTTATTGCAAGAATTAAAAGAAATAATATAAAAGTACTTCATAAACTCTAGGTTTATCAAGGCTTATATTACTGTAATCACAAAACAAATGCATAAGACAAATCTGGTCTGCCAGTGGGTTTTGTATGGCCTGTGAGCTAAGAATAATTTTTACATGTTTAAATGTTTGCAAGAAAACTCAATACCAGGATATTTTGCTATATGTGAAAATTAATTGAAATTCATGTTTCAGTGTCCATCAATAAAGTTTTATTGGAACACAAGCACACCCAATTATTATATATTGTCTGTGGTTGCTTTCATGCTACAACAGAGTTGAGTAGCTGCCTTTATAGAAAGTTTGCCAGCTTCTATACAAGACTGTAAATACACACACACCAAAACACTTTAAATGACTGTTAGAAAGGTAAGAGCATAAATAATTTCATCTCGTCTCTATCTTCTCAGTCTGAGATGTGATATTACTTTCTATAAAAACCAAATTTTAAAAATAGAACTACCATATGACCCAGCAATCCCATTCCTAGGCAGAAATCCCATTCCTGGAGAAAACCATAATTCAAGAAGATACACTATTTACAATAGCCAGGACATGGAAGCAACCAAAATGTCCATCAACAGAGGAATGGATAAAGAAGATGTGGTATATATACACAATGGACTATTACTCAGCCATAAAAAGGAACGAACTAGTGCTATTTGCAGAGATGTGGACAGACCTAGAGACTGTCATCCAGAGTGAAGTAAGTCAGAAAGAGAAAAATGTCGTATAATATCACTTGTATGTGGAATCTAGAAAAATGGTACAGATGAACTTACTTGCAAAGCAGAAATAGAGACACAAATGTAGGGAACTAACTTACGGAAACCAAGGGGGGAAGGGGGGGGTGGGATGAATTGGGAGATTGGGATTGACATATATACACTACAATGTGTAAAATAGGTAACTAATGAGAACCTACTGTATAGCACAGGGAACTCTACTCAGTGCTCTGTGGTGACCTAACTGGGAAGGAAACCTAAAAAAGAGAGGCTATATGTATACATATAACTGATTCACTTTGCTGTACAGCAGAAACTAACACAACATTGTAAAGCAACTACACTCCAATAAAAATTAATTTAAAAAATTAAGTTAAAAAAATTTTTAAGTTAAAAGAATTTTTTAAGAGGGCTTTAACAGCTTCTATCTGATTTCCATTCCTCTACTGTGTAACTCTTCCAATGCATCTAAGTCTTCCCCACACCAAGTAAATAGCCCCACCAAGTTGATCAGGCTAAAACACTACTATTGGATAATCATGGGATCATGATTCATTCCTTTTCTTCATCCCTTACATCCATCCATCAGCACATCAATAGGCTCTCCAAAATACATTCCAAATGCTACCACTTCTTTCACCTCCACACAAACCCCAGCTGTCATCATCTTTTACCAGTACTCCTGCAAAAACCTCTTAACTATGATCTGAGGTTGTGGGGATTTTGGGGGAAAGAACTTAATGGAGTGGCAATGTAAGAGAATACTACAGATAACACACACACACTCAAATAGTCTAAAATTTAAGTTTTACTGTTCTTGTTCTCACTTTGGCAAGAATACCCTCATTTCTTAAAACAGTTCTTTTAGAAGGAATTTTTCAGCTTTCATTTAATGAAACGAAACTATAAATACCTATTCTGGTTGTAAAACACACCACCGGAGAAAAAAAATGAAGCCCAGTTTTAACTTCTTAATGTGTCTTGTGATGTTGGTTCTTCTATAGCTCTATACTTTAACTGAATTAAATTTACTGATTGAATTTTTCATAAAACACTCATTCTCCAACATTCAACATAAGAGAAGAGTAGCAAATGAAAGTAGTGTGGTATAGTGGAAAGCATACTGGATTTTTGAAGGCATAACATTTGGGCTTTAGTTCTTCCTTCATTACACTACTTGTATGATCTTAAACTATTAATTGTATGATCTCAAACTAACACAACACTGTAAAGCAACTATACTCCAATAAAAATTAATTTTAAAAATTTAAATATTATAGCTTCCTCATTTATGAAATATGGATATTAATGTCTGCTCTAACTCCTAAAATTGTTAGTGAATCAAGAGATCATATTCCTGAAAGTAATTTTAAAAGGTAAACGCTAAAGTATGAATATAAAATGTTAACAACAATCATTGAATTAATGTGATTTTCTGTCAGTCTACAAAGTTTTAAAGTTAAATTTATTTCCTCTAGGGCTTACCTGGTGGCGCAGTGGTTGAGAATCTGCCTGTCAATGCAGGGGATACGGGTTCGAGCTCTGGTCTAGGAAGATCCCACATGCCAGGGAGCAACTAGGCCCGCTCGCCACAACTACTGAGCCTGCGCGTCTGGAGCCTGTGCTCCTCAACGAGAGGCCTGCGCACCGCGATGAAGAGTGGCCCCCGCTCGCCACGACTAGAGAAAGCCCTCACACAGAAACGAAGACCCAACATAGCCAAAAATAAATTAATTAATTAATAATAAAAAAGATTTATTTCCTCTAAATTATTTTTCAAATATAAAAAAACTTATCTGAAGTCTTTACAGCTACAGTAATCAAGACAGTGTGGTATTTACTTAATGATAAACATAACAATCTATGGGACAGAATACAGAGTCCAAAATAGACTGACACATATGTAGTCTATTGATTTTCGGCAAAGGTGCCAAGGCAATTTAAAGGAAAAGGGCTAATCTTTTCAACAAATGTTGCTGGAACAAAGGGATATCAATGTGCAAATAAATGAACCTTGATTCTTACCTTATACTATATGTAAAAATTAACTCTAAAAGGATCACAGACCTAAAAATAAAAGCAAAAACTATAAACTTCTAGAAGAAAATAACAGGAGAGAAATTGTGACATAATAAGAAATATATATATATATTCGATTTCTGTCCCCATTTCCTGGCATAGAACTTCTAAAACCCTTGGAATTTTCTGAGTAATAGGGGTGAGAGGAGCCCCTTTCAACCATACCTGAGTTTATGCTAAAGAGGTGACTTTTGGAGGGTGGGGGCTGGTTACCAGAGGAACCAACCCTGTGATTAGAGGGTTGGAACTTTCAGTCCTACCCCTCAACCTCTAGGGAGGGGAGAGGGACTGGAGACTGAGCTCAACCACACTGGCCAATGATTCAATCAATCATGCCTATGTACTGGAGCCTCCAAGAGAACCCTAAATGATGGGCTTTAGAGAGCTTCCAGATTGATGAACATATCAAGGTGCTGGGAGGGTGACACGCCCAGAGAGGGCATGGAAGCTCCACACCCCTTCCTAAGTACCTTGTCCAATGCATCTCTTCCATTTGGGTATTTCTGCATTATATCCTTTATAATAAACCAGTAATAGTAAGTAAAGTGTTTTCCTGAGTTCTGTGAACTGTTATAGCATATTATTAAACCCAAGGAGGGGGCATGAAAATCTCGCATTTATAAGTGGTCAGTCAGAAGTACCTGAAGTCTGAACTTGTAATTGGCATCTGGAGCAGGGAGGCAGTCTTGAGGGACTGAACCCTTAACCTGCAGGATCTGCACTAATTCCAGGTAGTGTTAGAATTGCCTGGTGTGGAAAACCCACACATTTGGTGTCAGAAGTGTTGTGAGCAGAGAAAGAGTTTTCTTTCAGAATCTTTGTGACCTTGGGTTAGGTAGATTTCTTAAATGGGACACAAAATATACAATAAGAGAAAAAAATAATACATTGAACTTCATCTTAATAAATCGATAAACTGGATTTCATCAAAATAAAAAACTTTCAGGAACTTCCCTGGCAGTCCAGTGGTTAAGACTCCACGCTTCCAATGCAGGGGGCTTCGGTTCGATCCCTGGTCGTGGAACTAAGATCCCACATGCCCCACAGCATAATAAATAAATAAATAAATAAAAATTAACTTTTAAAAAACCCCAAACTTTCACTCTTCAAAGACACTGTTAAGTAAGTGAAAAGTTAAGCTGCAAATTGGAAGAAAATATCTGCAAAACACATAACTGATAAAGGACTTGCATCCATAGTATACAGAGAACTCTCAAAACCTAATAATAAGCCAAACAACCCACTTTTTAAAAAATGAGCACCGGATAGGCAAATGCATAGAGTCAGAAAGTAGACTAGTGGCTGCAGGGCTACAGGGAGACATGTATTCCAATGTTCACAGCAGCTGTATTCTTAATAGCCAAAAACTGGTAACAACTGAAATGCCCATCATCTGGTGAACTGATAAACTAATAGTGGTATATTTATACAATAAAATGTTATTCAGCAATAAAAAGGAACAAATTACTGAAACATGCAACACAGATGAATCTCAAAAGTATACTAAGTTAGGACTTCCCTGGTGGTGCAGTGGTTAAGAATCCGCCTGCCAATGTAGGGGACACGGGTTTGAGCCCTGGTCCAGGAAGATCCCACATGCCGCGGAGCAACTAAGCCCGTGCGCCACAACTACTGAGCCTGTGCTCTAGAGCCCGTGAGCCACAAGTACTGAGCCCGCGCACCTAGAGCATGTGCTCCACAACGAGAGCAGCCACCACAATGAGAAGCCCGCACACCACAACGAAGAGCAGCCCCCGCTCGCGCAACTAGAGAAAGCCCGCGCGCAGCAACAAAGACCTAACACAGCCAAAAATAATTAATAAATAATAATAAATAAATTTATTTTTAAAAAGTATACTAAGTTAAAAGCACAAAAGACCACAGATTATAAGATTCCAGTTATACGATATTATAGAAAAGACAAAATATAGGGATAGAAAGCAGATCAGTGGGGGTAGAGGGAAGGGACTGACTGCAAAGAGGTACAAGGGAACATCTTGGGGCAAAAGAGATGGTCTATATCTTGACTGTGGTAGTGGATACACAACTATACAAAATTTTCAAGACCCATTATACAATTGAAATTGGCATAGTTTATCGCAGGTAAACCATAGCTCAATAAAGCTGATTTTAAAAATTTGAATTCTCAAAACTACTCTGTAGTTCTACTCTTTTTCACTAAAATCAAGATATGATAATGAGGTGTTCGGTGATGTTTTAAAACAAATGACTGTGAGAATCTGCTATCAAGAATGCATTGTATTTGATAACAAAACTACCAAATTCCCAAAGGAACAGAATATACTCAGTTTTAAGGAAGTCCAATGAGGTTTGGCAAAAAAGCAGATTGGCTTATGCAGGGTTATACAAAATACCAGTGATGAGAGGAAGGAACAGGTTAATAAGCAGGAAAAGAAAACAATTCACAAAACCTTGCTCTAAAGATACTTTCTCATACAACTCTTAGGAACGTGTCATAATCTTACCTGTTGGTTTTCAAATTCCCTAATTTCCCCTAGAGTATTATGGCAACTGTCAATATATTATATATGTAATATATAATAAATAATGGCATAAGAAGAAACAAGGTAGCAATAAATGAGGCAAGAAAAGGGATACTGAGAGAATCCACATAACATTCCCCAAAAAGGGGTGAGACTGGTAAAGTAAAGTTGGAGCCAGGTGGCCCAAGCTAAGAGTTTATCTCACAGAAACTGAAAATGATAAAAACCTTTTAAGCTGGAGAGTGACAATAAAAATGCTGTATTGAAAGAATAATCCAGTGGCCATATGCAGGTTAAATGAGAGCAGGAAAGATCAAATGCGAAGACATTAATTTCTAGACATTAAAACATTGCCTAAAACTACCTGCCTAAAACTACATCAATGGTTTTCAAACTCCTGAAACAACTTTTTTGTTGTTGCTGTGACACAGTCACACCCCCGTGAGTCCCATCAAAAAAACATCTAACATTACCTTATAGGTGCTACTACTAAACAACTGTTCAGAGCACAGCAAGAGCCCAAACTGCTTTAAGTACCAAAGTAGGTGTTAAAGTCCGGAAAGAAAGAGGGCCAGAAGGTAAAAGAGGTGACCTCACCCTGGTCACACAACCCACTGTTTGCCTCTACCCTCACTACCACCCACGAACAGCTGTCTGGAGAGCTCCACAGCATCCTGGGAATTCTCCTTAGTAACTGAATAGGGATCCTGAATCCAGGTTGATAAACAGTGATCTATACTAATTAACCTGGAAGAAAAAAAGTTTTTATAGAAATATAATTAATTTTTTCCACAAGAAAAAAAAATACTAAAACTCAAGGAAATACATATCCAAACACATAAAAGTATTTTAGTAAACAATAAAGCCTTAAATATGAAAAAGGACAAATTAAGAATCTGAGAATGGACATCTAAGAAGTATATATACTATTCCAAAACCCTGTCATATGATCAGATACAGTGACTAAGATGTATGATGATAAAGTAGGCTTAGCACAGTTGTCAGTGTTTTACCTACCTGTTTTTGCATCCCGAAAATTACTTTTCTCTAAGCTTATATGACACAACCAAAGTCCACACAGGCTATATCACCATCTATTCTATGAAAAAAGGATGGTATATTTATAATCAACAATGCAGACATCAATGTTTATACAGGAGTCAATGTCTGAAGAGTGAATAATTTCATGAAAATTGCTTACTGTCTATCTCCCTTCATTATAATATATACTTTAGTAGGAATTTTTGTTTCTTTTCTTCACTGATATATTCCCAGTATGAAAACAATTCCTGGCATGTAGCACTTGCTGAATTATTAGATTTTCATACTGGCATCAATAGTTCATTTCAGTCACAAGAAGTCCGTCACTATAATCATCATCCTCATATGAAGGGTTGTAATAACAAGTTCAGTTTTATTCAATCTACTTAAAAGTTACCCTTGAGGGTATTTTTTTAAACTGAAATTAACAATTTTTTTGCCGTTTAGTTATTAGTTAATTTATGAAAAGTGTCTGACATAGTTCCTGAAATCACAGCGGAATAAAAGTTAGCGCCTTTGCTTTGCTACTCCCTTTCAAAAAGTTACCCATGTCCATAACCTGCCGCATCAATGATTATTTCCTAAAGCAAGTATATTGAAGACCATAGATTTAATCACAGGACTCATACTGCAACAAACACATAGAAAAATACCTTAGAAAAGTACCACTTGTATAGATAACAGAGAGAGGATAGAAGTTATTGAATTCATTGACTTAAATTAGGACGACACCAGGAGAGCACAGCTGACAATGGTCTCCGCACAGGTTGAAAACTGCAACAAAAGTGAGCACTGTTGGTAGTTTATCATTTTCTCAGGTGTATGGGAATAGGGAAAAAAAACTAAATGTCATTCCTTTAAGCCATTTTCAAGAGCTGGGAGGGCTACTGTGATCTGACTTCTATTTTTCTGCTTACACCCTAAACAAAGACATGCATTTGAAAAAACCATAAAAGGCTGGATGGTGGAGGTTTAAGACAGCCCTCCTTTGTTTCCAAAGCTTCCTATACTTCACCATCGCCATCCTTATTACTCTGTATTTTAAAAGCCAACATCATAAGCTCCATCAGGACTATGTTTATAGCTGGAAGAGTGCTGAGCACATACCAAGCGTTCAATAAATATTTCCCGAATAAATACTGCCTGAATCCCCCACAGAATTATAAGCTTCATGAGAGCAGGGATTTCGAGTGTCTCATACACCAATTTTCCACTGCACTTAGCACAGAGTATGATCCAAAGAAGCTAATCGAAAGCTATTTACTTAATGAATGTGTTTATGACCAGGAAACACACACAAAAATGTGACCTATATGAGACTCGAACCCATAACCTTAGCTCCATTATAGTATGCACTAATGAACCAAGATAAGGAATTTCACAGTGTGCAAGTTTCAGTGTGCATATAATCATTAAATCTCACCCACAAGCACTCACAAAAGTTTCAAGAAAATTAGTCAAATATTGATTACTTTCCCAGCCATTCTCTTTATTCTAAACTTTGTTCCCCAATACCTTATCTCAAATGACCCATAATAATAGATCCTAAAAATTAAGAAAATGTTGTTTGTGCCAAAAAACATATCTTCACTAAATAAAACTGGAGAGGATTAAAGAAATAAGATGAATGCCAAGAGGTACTCAAAGCAGTCAAAGAAAATCAAAGGCTATGCCCCAACTAAACTGAAAACAGGATATCCTTCAAATTAAAAAATAAAATAAAATAAAATTCCCACTCACTCATCAACAGAAGTCAGTTTTGACACTTTTCTGGAACAAATGGCTCAAAGAAAAATGCAAATTTTGTCATTTGCTCTAACGTGTCACTTAAAGATCAGCATAAGCAGTTGCTCGAGACCAACATACAAGAGTAAAAAATGATTTAAGGAAAAATGTCAGATATCAAAACTAAATAGCTTTGTTTTAAAACAGCAAGTCATCTCAACTTTAGGAACTCATCAATTTTGGAAAGTCTGAAGAAGTACATTCTCTGGAAAAAAGTTTTTAAATGAAAAGAAGTGTATTCTTATTATGGAATATGACAAATATAATATAGCATAATTTGACTCTCTAGGATACTAACACCTCACTGAGCCAGAGATTTATCCTAAAAGAAAAACAAGAAACAAAAGAAACAAAAGAAAGATAATCTCAACAAAAGTAAATACAGGGAGCATAAATTGTCTATAATTTAAAACATGCACATATCATCAAGTTTGTGAACTAAAAGCTCAGGTATTTTATTATTATTAAAGGCCTCATTCAGAAGTCTATTATTTTACTCTGAGGAACATCTGGTATTATGTTATTCACATATTACTAACATTAGCAATATTTATTAGGTATGATTCTGTCCCCGTAGGTGCTACACCATACAATTTAAAAAGGCATAGACCTTGATCTCTGGGTTTTTTGACGTCCAAAACAATCCTTATGTACGTCAAACCAGCTTTGTTATTTGGTTTCCTAGCCTACAGCAGATTTAAAATTGGAAATCAAAAGAATGGCTAGATTAGAAACAATAACCAATTCAGTTAACAATGAGCACCTCTAGAGCCTAGAGTACCACTTCCTACCAACAGGAACCACAACTTCTTAAAGAAACAGCTGACCGCAGAATTGGAACAGGAAGTGTAAAAGAAAAGTTTGAACATCTTGTCACATCAGAAAGCAAGGAAGCTAAGAAAGAGCACTAGGACCAGGACTCAGGAAGCAGTGTGAAGATACTCTCAGAAGTCAAAGATGGGAAAATCTAAGCATCAAATTTTAGAAGAGTAATGGTAGCAGATCAAAATACATCAAATATATAAAAATCTGTAAGTTTCAATTTAAAGGATAAACAGAAGACAAAGAAACATGTTTGAAAAAAAAAACACCAAAAGATACAGTCAGTACTTATGTTAAACTTTACAGGAGAAAAGGTCCAGCTTCTTTAACAAAAAGAAAGAAAAAGAAAAGGGAAGGGAAATATATAGATTAAAATACTTGAGACGTAACAACCAAATGCAACGTACGATCTTGTTTAAACCTTGATTTAAACAAACCACTGTAAAATGACACTTTTGAGACAATCAGGGATATTTGGCTGGATATCTGACATTAAGAAATTATTGTCAAATTTTAGGTCTAATAAGAGAAGAGTCATCTTTCCAGATATATAAGCTCAAATATTATGGGTGAGATTTCTTAAA
Organism: Orcinus orca; assembly: GCF_937001465.1. NCBI lineage: Eukaryota > Metazoa > Chordata > Mammalia > Artiodactyla > Delphinidae > Orcinus > Orcinus orca. Next base: position 57,637,247 of record NC_064571.1, read on the forward strand.
TAATTAAATAAAAAGAAAGGAAAGGATAAAGTACACTGACACTAGGTGACAAACAGCAAGGAAGACAGTTATAACTGTCTAGGGTCACTGAATGTATGGAGCAAACAGTTCTACACAAATAGCTCTCAGAGGCATCACTGTATTACAGCACAGAACCATGTCTAATGCTCATAGTAACCACCATCAGTCGTCAAGAATAAGGTAAATTATGTTCTATATACACAGCTTAGGCAGATCAGATGTCCAAATAATGGAATACGATGCATTAAAGTTTATATTTATACTCACTGAGAAGGAAAGATGATCACAACATTTAAAGGGGGAAAAAAAGGTTGATTTTGCTGCTTAAATCTGTTTTCTTTTACCCAAGCCCCCCAACAACACACACCACCTAACAGTACCTTGCTCTAAGATAACTGCTGATTGTTTAAATGTAGAAACATAAGAACAAACATCCTGAATGGCTTCCCACTTAAGAGCAAACACCTTCAAACTAATTTACATTAATGGTCTAGTCCATGTGTTTAACACAATTTTTAAGTGTAAGATAAACTATTATGCAGTTACAAAATTACAAGAACCGGGGCTTCCCTGGTGGCGCAGTGGTTGCAAGTCCGCCTGCCAATGCAGGGGACACGGGTTCGTGCCCCGGTCCGGGAAGATCCCACATGCTGCGAAGCGGCTGGGCCCGTGAGCCACGGCCGCTGAGCCTGCGCGTCCGGAGCCTGTGCTCCGCAACGGGAGAGGCCACAGCGGTGAGAGGCCCGCGTACCGCAAAAAAAAAAAAAAAAAAATTACAAGAACCATAAAGAATGTTCGCTAACTTAAAATGACTTAATTCAAAAATCTCACCTGAACCCTACTTAAAATATATATGCAAGTTATCATGGGCTGAATTGTGCACCTGAATCACTTCATTGTGTCAAAAAGCAAGAAAGTCCTCAAAGAATGATGGGAACATGTCAAAAGAATACAGAAGCCAGCATGAATGGGTAGCCGATAGCCAAAACAGGACCAATTTGAGTATCAAAATAAATAGTAATGGATTATAACCCATCGGAAAAAAATAGGATACCTGATTCATACAGATATAAATAAACCAATAATTTGAAGGTCTGATGAGGAACAGAGTATTTGCAGTTTCAAAGTACCTCCTACAAAACACTAATTACAAAGATTTTTTAAAAATGTATATATATATTTATTTATTTATTTATTTTTGGCTGTGTTGCATCTTCGTTTCTGTGCAAGGGCTTTCTCCAGTTGCGGCAAGCGGGGGCCACTTTTCACCACCGTGCGCGGGCCTCTCACTATCGCGGCCTCTCTTGTCGCAGAGCACAGGCTCCAGATGCGCAGGCTCAGTAGTTGTGGCTCACGGGCCTAGTGGCTCCGCGGCATGTGGGATCTTCCCAGACCAGGGCTCAAACCCGTGTCCCCTGCATTGACAGGCAGATTCTCAACCACTGTGCCACCAGGGAAGCTCTTATAAAGATTTTTTTTAAAGTAATTTTTACAGTGGAAAGGCCTGGCAGACACCACCTTAATCAAATGGTCAAAATGGCCATTACCAGAATGGGACAAATCAAAACTGTGTGCCACCTGACAGGATGCAGTGAGACAAAACATAGCTTCACCTGTGTGGCTTTTGTGCCAAAGATACATAACTTGAATCTAATCAGGAGGAAACCTCAAATTTAGGGACTTTCTACAAAACAACTGGCCTGCAATCTTGCAAAGCATTAAGGTCATGAAACCCAAGGAAAGACTAAGGAACTGTTCCAGATTGAAAGAGACTAAAGAAACATGACAACTAAATACAACACTTGATTTTGAACTGGATCCTTCTGCTATAAAAGACATTATTAAAACAATTAGCAGAACTTGAATGGGTCTGAGGGTGAAATAGTAGTAATGTATCAATATTAATTTCCTCATTCTCTTCACTGTAATATGGTTATGTAGGAGAATGTCCTTGTTTATAGGATATATACACTTAAATGTTAGCAGGTGTTAGGGCATCATTTCAACAACTTAATTCTCAAATTGCCATGACCACAAAGAAGACACTCCCAACACCTCTTGGGCAAGATAAAGGCTGCAAACATATGCCTATAGAGGCCAGGCAATAAGGTAAATACTTGAAACAAGCTAGGTATAAAGCAAGGACTGAGGCTGTTTACCTGACGCATCACTCAGTGAGTATATATCATCTGGAATGCAAGTCCACAGTGGCAATATCATTCCATTTTTCAAGAGAAACCAAAGATGCAGATTTTTATGTGAAATTTCCCAATTTTTAACACACTCAAAAGGGCCAAACAAAACATGTCTGTCGACTAAATTTGAACCACAGCTGTCTCTGGCCCAGAGGCATGTTTCTCAAACTGAAGCCTAGGGATAAAAGGAAACCACATGATATACGTGGAACATATTCTTGGAGCTGCAGTTTTATCCCAAGAGTTTGCCTGGAATTTTCTGGGAGAGGAACAATTTCTTTATTTTTAAAATGCAATATTTTGGAGTTTAATGCAAAGTGCATATGATTTTTAAAAACTTCTCATTTAAAAATAATTTCAAGCTTACAGAAAAGCTGTAAGAACAAAAATAGTACAAAAAAACACCTGTACAGTTTTAACCAAATTCATCTATTGTTAACATTTTACTCATTTGCATTACTTGCATAAGAGCATCCTTCCACCCTCCCTCTTCCTCTCTACGCAAACATACAAATACATACACACGTAAATACATAGCTCTATATATACATATATGTGTATATATATATAAAACATATATACATGTTACATTATTTTTTCTGAACCATTTGAGAGTAGGTTATATATCATGGCATTTTATTCCTAAAAATTTCAGTGTGTATTTCCTAAGAATAAAAACATTATGTTACAGAACCTTAGGATAGTTACCAACTTTAGTAAATTTAACATTGATGCCATACCTTTATCTAATCTACCATCCATATTCCATTTTTGCCAAATGATCCAATAATATCCTTAATATCATTTCCCCCTCTAATACAAGATCCATTCTAGAATCAGGTACTACAAGTAGTTGTCATGTCTCTTTAGTCTCCTTTAATCTGGAACATTTCCACAGCCTTTCTTTGTCTTTATAATATTAACATTTAAAAAAGTACAGTCTCGCCCCCTACCCTTTTAAAAAACAGGATGTTCCCCATTTGGAGTTCAATGTTCCTCAGGATTACATTCAGGTTATGCATTCCCGGCTGGCGAACTACATAAGTGATGTGTTCTTCGCAGGCATCACATTCAGAGGCACACAATGTCCACTGGTGCTATTTATTTTGATCATGCACTCAAGGTGCTGTCTGATTTCATCACTGTATAGAGTTACTATTTTTTTCCCCTTTTAACTACTAAGCAATATATGGGGAGATATTTAAGACCATGCAAACATTCTGCTCCTCATCAAAAATATCCCCAGAGATTTAGCATCTATCAATGATTCCTGTCTGGACTAATCTTTATTATAATGGTTGCAAAATAATCATATGAATTTTTAAGTTAAGTAGACTCAATTTCTGGCTACACTCCCAGATCCCTTAGGTGTAAGCACTCGGTCTCCTCTACTTTAGGAGCACTACAGTGCAGTAGTTTGAGTGCAACACTAGAATAATTAGGTGCGGCTTCCAGAAAAAACAAGCATACCTGAGCCATGCCTTAGAGACTGGATAGATTTTGTAAAGCTAATGAGGTGGAGAACCAGTCAAGACACATACAACTCCATCAGGAAAGCTGAAAAAACAATATGGTGAATGCTTTGCAAAGTAAATAACATACCTTAGCCTACCAGTTTCATAAAGCCACATTTCCACATATGGAGTTTGCCTGAATTACACTGATTCTAGAACTATAGATATACTTTCGCTGCTCCTGATATTAACTATATTCTAATCATTATATTCAGATTCTAAAAACTTTTCAAAAACAGCACAATTCATTATAACTACTTCTCATTGTTCATCCACATTTATATATATATATATATATATATATATATATATATATATATATATGTGAGCCCTCCGACCTAGTCTCTCAAAGATAGGGAACAGACACTAAAAGTGTACCTTTCATCTGATTGTGACCCCTAGAAAGAAAGAAATTTTATACTGCCATCTAAAGCAAACATATAAAACTGAAATTAAGTTTCTTGAAGCAATATCATGCAAAGCACCAATATTTTATAATCTTTCTTTCTTCCTCCTCATTCTTTTTAGTATTTGTCTTGACTGCAAATAAATTGATTTCTAAATCCTTAATAGGTGATGCACAGACCTGCACTTGAAAAACACTACCCTAGAACCTGGCACAGAGTTCTTTATCATATTCCCAAAAAAGTCCAGAAGAAAGTTTTCATTTATTTCAGGTGAAATAAGAAGAAAACAAGAACATAAAGAGTTATTTAATATTTTAAAGGATTCTGAGATTGTGTATGATAATTTTTTTGGTCTTCAAGTTATTATTTTTTTATGCAACCATGGTAAGAGCGAAGGTTGTAAGCTGCCAATTATATACTGGTTCCCTAATATTTTTTCCCCCAATTTTATAGGGTCATGAAATCTCCACTGCTCTGCTATGAGATTTCAAAAACACATGAGAGTGTCAGCCTTCAATGGGTTTACAATTTGGCTGGGGAAATAAGACTTACAATAATTTTAGGACTTGTAATAATTACTTCTACCTTTTGAGAAGAAATATTCTGTGATAAGTGCCCTAAAAATGTTCTTATGTTAAAAGTTCAAGGGTGAATATTTTAAGCTGGGAATGAAAGAGAACAAATAACGAAAGGTGTTCAGAAAGGAAACAATATTTGAGTTGGGCCTTGAAGGGTACTTCAAAAGAGAATAGTCACAGGGATGGAAAAAAGCCAATCAAATATGGGGAAAAAGAAATAGGTCAATTAGGCCAGAACATGTTAAGACAGTAGAAACAGATAATGGAGGACCCTTGACAACAAGGTTAAGGTGCTTGAATTTAGTCATTAAGGCAATGAAGCAATCTGAAAGAGTGAATGGGAGAGTCAAAGCACTGTTTAAGGAAGATTAGTCTGAAGGTCCCACACACACACACAACAAATTATAAACAAGTGGAGATTCTTGAGGCTATGCAATAATCCAAACACAGAAAAATAAGGACTTCAACTGTGGTGGTGGAAAAGGAAAGTAAGGAATGGGAAAAGGTGACAAGGATTGATATGTCTTAGAAGAGATTTTAATGTGGTAGGCAAAAATGGCCAGGAGTCAAACATGGTTCTAAGATTTCAAGGCTGGGTGATACTTACAGACAGTGGAAAATAAGAAAAAGAAGCTGATTTAGAGGATGAGGAGCTCAGATTCAGGTATGTTAGAGTCAATGTACAAGTGGGTTATAAAGTGTCAGTAATAGTGTAAGGAAAAGAACATTGGACCCCATCAGAAAAATCTGAGTTCAAGTGGAAAAAAATGGGGACTTCCCGGATGGCACAGTGGTTAAGAATCTGCCTACCAATGCAGGGGACACGGGTTTGGTCCCTGGTCCAGGAGGATCCCACATGCTGCAGAGCAACTAAGTCCGTGAGTCACAACTACTGAGCCTGCGCTCTAGGGCCCATATGCCACAACTACTGAACCCGCGTGCTGTAACTACTGAAGACCGCGCACCTAGAGCCCATGCTCTGCAACAAGAGAAGCCACGGCAATGAGAAGCCCACGCACTGCAAGGAAGAGCAGCCCCTGCTTGCCACAACTAGAGAAAAGCCCACGCGCAGGCAACAAAGACCCGATGCAGCCAAAAAAAAAAAAAGAAAGAAAAAAATGGTTAGGATCTAATGAAAAAACCACCAGAATGCAAAATTATATCTACAGTATAATTTTCACTGTGTAAAAAAGGAGGCATAGGAAAAGAGTAAAAACAAGTACATCAACATGACAACGTCAGCTGAATACAGATAAACTGGAACAAAAGATAATTTCTTTTTCTTTCTTCTTTTGTACTGTGTTCTCATTGGATACAAACCTTACAAATTAGGCTCCCCACCAAAAAAAAAAAGAAAAGGAAAAGAAAAATCTGGATTTGAATAGTCTTTTTAAAAACTGCAAACTCCTTGAACCTTAGTTTCCTCATCTATGAAAGAGGAAATAATTTCTTCTCTCCCAAGGTTAGTGTGCAGATTAAATGAGATAAAGTTTTGTAAACTATAAAGCAATATGCAAAGTTAAAGCATTATAACAGCAACAGTTAAAACTATAGGACAAGAGATCACACAGAGACATAGAAATATACTACAGATATGGGAAGCACATTATTTCCTTAGACTATTTTAAAGTTTTAGAATCCATCTATTTTAAAGTCAAAATGTTGGGACTTCCCTGGTGGCACAGTGGTTAAGAATCCGCCTGCCAATGCAGGTGACACGGGTTCGAGCCCTGGTACGGGAAGATCCCACATGTCGCACAGCAACTAAGCCCGTGCACCACAACTACTGAGCCCGTGTGCCACAACTACTGAAGCCTGTGTGCTCTAGGGTCTGTGCTCCGCAACGAGAAGCCAGTGCAATGAGAAGCCCAAGTACCACGATGAAAAGTAGCCCCCATTCACCACAACTAGAGAAAGTCCCCGCACAGCAATGAAGACCCAACGCGGCCATAAATAAATAAATAAATTTTAAAATAAAATCAAAATGTTGTCCTTTTTTTTAATTAATTAATTTATTTAATTTATTTTTGGCTGCGTTGGCTCTTCCTTGCTGCGTGCGTGCTTTCTCTAGTTGCGGTGAGCGGGGGCTACTCTTCGTTGCGATGCGTGGGCTTCTCATTGCAGTGGCTTCTCTTGTTGCGGAGCACGGGCTCTAGGCACGCAGGCGTCAGTAGTTGTGGCTCGCGGGCTCTAGAGCGCAGGCTCAGTAGTTGTGGTGCACGGGCTTCACTGCTCCACGGCATGTGGGATCTTCCCGGACCAGGGCTTGAACCCTTGTCCCCTGCATTGGGAGGCGGATTCTTAACCACTGCGCCACCAGGGAAGCCCTGTCATATTTCTTATGAACAAATATTGAAGTTTTACATGTAATAGAAATGGACTCATATACATAAAATTAATATGGTACTTGTCCTACATGCTATTCAAACTTAAATACAAAGCAGAAAAAGACCTAGTAATATCATTCCCTAGTATTTGGACTTCTAAATAAATTATTTCATGGTTTTAAAAGGCCAGTCTCTATAGAGATAAATTCAGAATCTCCAAACGTTGTCTCTCAGAAGTTACACGCTTGATACATAGCACTGCATCCTAAATGGTGCTTCCCCCTTCAACTCCCATTTCTGGTACTTTACTTATATCTCTAGATATGTATTTAAAACCAGACAGTAAGCTCCTAAAGGGCAATAAGAATGTCACAAAAATAGGTACACGTTAAGAAATACTCTAGCTAACTCATGTTACAGATGTACGAGTTACTACTCATGCCATATTATAACGTAAGCCTATCTTGAGCCCTTCAAGAGACAACCATTAAGAAATTAAAAGTTAAGAAAACATTCCCCAAGTAATATTATTACATGGGAAACATTTTTATATGAATAAATATATACAGAATGCTTTAGACTAGATTAATATTTAAAAATCATATACTACACTGTTCCTTTAAGAAAGCAAGAGTATACGTGAGATGAGAAATAAGTGCTAATATTGTGATGTTAGAGAGATTGTTTTAAAATATCTCATAAACTGAAGCATACTACTACTGCACTGAGACTGTTACATTTCTTATACTAACACTACAATTTCATCCACTACAATTTTCCTTTAAAAAGAAGTTCTGGAGTTTTGCTTTTAACCTTTGGAGCAGAAAAAGTTAAAATTGATGTGGTTAACAGTATGCTTTCTTTAAAGCATAAACACAGACTAAACCTGTAGGCTAATCCCTAGACAAGTCTTAAAATTAAAATCTTTATTATGAAAAAGAGATGCTAAAAAAACTAAGCATGAAATGCACCTAACCCCTGCCTTAAGAAAATCAACAAAAAAAGCTGTATCAAGTTTCCCACTTTTGCACATAGACCTGAGATTTAAAATATTTACTGTATATATGTTTTGTACATGTATGTGTGTGTATTCTAAACTGATGTGGAGGCAGGACATCAAGATAGATTGTTTTCCCCTCACTAAGTTAAAAAAAAAATTGTTTCTAAAGTATTGCTTTTTTATATTACCCTATTCGTGAACTAAAAGACACTTTGCCTGAAGTAAACGGTACCACCACCTGCCAGCCAAACTGCCTGAAATTCATCAGCTGTAGAGATTAAAAGCATCCTTTAGTTGTTTTTATGTAAAACAAAAATAATACAAAAGGTATATAATTTCTATGTGGGACATATAACACAATCACCCACAGACAATCACCTAACGTTCCTCTCAGTGATTTCAAAACCACTACACACAGTTTTAATTGCCATTAGACATCTTATAAAATGCACATAATAGTGTTTTCCTTATCTAAACACACAACAATCAAGGGTACAGTTTGAATTTTAAAAGTTTTTCACTTTATGAAATGATGCACCATAACATTCCCTTAAATAATCAGCTTCTCTATAACCATTGTTTACAAAGCACTGAGCTTTCCTGCTTATAAAAATGTAGTTTTCTTACACTTTTTTTCAAGAACTCATCTAGTACATAAAAGGAGACACACACATACACTTCCTTGAGAATAAATGTTTTCAGTACTTGTGACCCCAGAAGAACTTCACATGTTTTGAATTCTTGTTTGGTTAAAAAAAGTTTTTAAACATCTACTAGAATACAAGAACTTGCCTTTACATTCATGGCTCTCGTGATGATAAAATAAAGATCAATGTAACTCTAAGCTCTAGACTAATGAACTGCAGGGAATAGAAACAAGCAATTTGGCAAGAGCTGGGTAAAGCTATGTTTAAAGACTACCAATAAAATATACCAGCATTACCCTTCCCTCACTCCCAACTCTTTAAGGTTTCAATTAAGATGGGGCCTAGTTTTACTCTTTCAAGGGGGACAGAAAGAGAAAGCACAGAGCTCCTGCTGAGAAGTATCTTCATGAGAAGCAGCTCCAAAAATACTGCCAGGAACCATTTCTTGCCCCCCAGCTGACATAGGTTCCTCTCTTTAAATACAGGTATATCCCCTGCTCCTGACCAACACCATACTTGAAGAAAGGAAGTCTCATCAAGGTACCATCCAAAGATGGCATCAAATAAATAAAAAAATTATCAAATGAATAAAAAAATTCAACACCAGGGTCAGCTATAATGTTCTTGATGAAAAGTGGGAGCCTCAACTAAAATTCATCTTCATCTCTCAGTCTCTCCTATCAGTTGCCTCATGAACTGGATAAGAAGGGATAGCTGTTTAACAAGGATATCCACTGTTTCAAAATAAACTTAAATTAGTGAGAAAGACTCCCACAAAACACAGAAGATGAAGCTTCCGCAAGCCTTCGACGTCCTCAGAACCAACAGGAAAGAAGTAAAAGCTGATTCTAATTTGAGCAGTGATCCCACCATTCCTACAGGCTGAGGAGCCCACAGTTCAGAGATATCTCAGTCCCACCACATCCCCCAAGACACTCAGTTTTTTGGCCAAGTATATGATCACCTCTTCGTGAACATAAAGGACAAGTCTTTCAGTCCAATATGATTAGAGAATAAATCCAGGCATAAGGCTTAAAAAAAAAAAAGCAGTGAAAAGTTGATCCCTCTTTAAAAGGAGCCCAAGAATGAAACAACTTCACAATGTAAGGAATTATAAGACATCAAAGGTTAGATAATGGACAACAGGTGCCTTTGGGGAGGAAAGAGTAACACTCAGTTGCCTCCTATTTTAGGATTTCCACTCTCAAAGTACTTGTGTGTGTGTTTCCCAAAGAAAGTGTGTGTGTTTTTCCCCAAAGAAAGTCAAGGCCAAAATTATGGTTTTTACTATTTAATACCTATAATGGGTCCATTGCTCTTTAACCTACCTTTTAATTTTAGATTTTACGCCACCAGGGAAGTCTAGATTTTTAAAAACCCATTTAATCTCAGTGTGTCTGAATAAAGTATGGCCTATGGCCAGATTATGCACTGATCCATGAACATTAACCAACTAGGAATTTACTATCAAGAAATGCAAAGAAAGGCATCTGAATACAATCTACCTCCACATAAAATACTCAATATACAAATCCAGCAGCAGGTATCACATTAACTGCAGTATCAACCAAAGCAGAAACTTTCTCTCACCATCATGACAGCTGAGCTCAATCTTTACAGTAACCAGATTCCAATGGCCTCAAAGAATAGTAATTCCAGACAGAGATTATAGGGGACTGAGTACCAGCCTTCAGTTCTGATTCCCTTGGCCAATTACAAAATTTATTACCTTTATCTGGGTGAAAGGGAACACTGAAAGGATACTTCAGCCTACTTTCCTTTCTCCAATCCACAAAGACAACATATTCCAAAAATGGAGAATCCTTTCTTTCCCTGTCAGAGGCCCCCTTTCCTATGGATTAACTGGGCAGGATTACTTCTCCCCAGCATGCGTGCAGAGCCAGCAAGCATAGTTCTGCTTTCACTCCTCTTTTAAAGAGGGTCCCCAGGCTTCCCTGGTGGCACAGTGGTTAAGAATCCGCCTGCCAATGCAGGGGACACGGGTTCGAGCCCTGGTCCAGGAAGATCCCACATGCTGCGGAGCAACTAAGCCCGTGAACCACAACTACTGAGCCTGTGCTCTAGAGCCCGCGAGCCACAACTGCTGAGCCCGCAAGCCACAACTACTGAAGCCCGCGTGCCTAGCGCCCGTGCTCTGCAACAAGAGAAGTCACCGCAATGAGAAGCCCATGCACCGCAACGAAGAGTAGCCCCCGCTCGCTGCAACTAGAGAAAGCCCGCACGCAGCAACGAAGACCCAACACAGCCAAAAATAAATAAATAAAATAAATAAATTTTAAAAACCCCACTTATGTTAAAATAAATAAATAAATAAAAATAAAGAGGGTCCCCCAACACAGATGCACCTCTTCCTTTCCTGTATTAGGCAAATGATGCTTCAGTGCTTCTGGTTCTCTCCACCACTGCAAAATGTTCAGAGAAGTGGAGGGAGTGAAGGGAAGTTGTCAGTTACTCTGAGAAATACCCAAAAGAAGACTCCAAATTTAAAGTGAATACTTGGTGGGGCGGGGGGGAGTGCCCCCCTCCTGAAGAGGGAATGGGGGTCCCTTCCCTAAAAGGGAGCCTCTGCCTGGGTAAGGGGTGTCCCCAACCTGAAAGAGAGCTCGGTATGTGGGAAGGGGGAGGAATGTTGTACCCAGAAAAGGGGTCAGGGTTTGAGAAAGGTGTCCTAACCCTGAAGGTGGGGGGAGCCGTGAGTGTATGGGGAGGGCTGTACCAGCTTTGGGGGGCCGCGCTGAGGGAAGGGGTTCCCACTACGGTGAAGAAGGGCCCCGCACTGAAGAGGACGCTGGGAGGAAAGGAGGGTCTTGCTGAGGAGGGCTGGCATGGGGGGAGGGGTTCTGAGTCCACCGGAGCCCGGAGAGGGGCAGCAGGCTCGAGGGGAACATGTGCAGTGGAAGTGCCGCCATCCCGAGGGGCAGGGTGGAGAGCAGGCCCGGGCTGCGTGTGGAGGGAACAAGGTTCCCACCCTGCGCAGGAGAGGGAAGACTCCCGGCCGTACTCACCGAGGCTGCCGGCGAAACCGTCCATCTTGCGGGGAAAGCGCCGGGCTCCAGGCTCAGCGGGGCGGGCACTTCATTCAGCGGAACGACTAGGGTCGCCGACGCTGAGCCTGACCCGCTAGCTTTCTCGGGCGCCCGGCTCGGCTCCCACCTCCCGCCTCCGTCGTCCGTTCGTCCACCACGGGGCAGTCAGCCGCAGACGCCCGGACCACTTCCCCGTCAGGTTGAGAGCCGCGCCGCGCCGCTCCGCCGCCTGCCCGGCCTCCCTCCCAGACAGCAGCCGCGAGCGCCCCGCCGCGCCCCGCCCCCGCGCCCGCGCGCAGCGGTAGCTCCACCCCCGCGTACGCCGTCACGCTTCCGACTCCGCCTCCCACGTGACGACCCGGAGGCGGGGTCTTGCCGACCCTTCCCTCTCACCTTGCCTCGGCCTCGGGTTCCGCCCCCCGCGCTCGGGAGGGGTGGCTACGCTTGCGCGATGGGCGTGCTGAGGGCCTGGGACTCGGGGCTTGAAACTGCTTCTGAATGGGTGGGGATAAGGGGAGACCTCCGGCATGGGATCCTCAGGAGCTTCTAGGGATTCCTTTTCCTCGCAGCCCCTGGGGAGTCCGCGGAGACCCATCGGAGCTTACGTTTGGAGCCCCTCTAACAGGAGATGGTCACCCCGTGTGTCCAGGAACACTAAAGAGGCAACCAAGTGCGGGGAGGGGTCCAAATTTCCCGGGTTCTCCCTTTGCCCCAGTAGGATGAGGGACAAATGAGGGCGAGTCTTCTTGACTAGCTCAAGGCCACCATGCCACAACCCAAGGCACACAGCAGAGCCTAAGACATACCAGAAGCAAGGAATGTTAGTACTGGACAGGACCCAAGAGTTCATCTTGCCTCCCCTTTAGGGAGGACACTGAGCCTTGGAAAAGACATGAACTGCGCAAGCTCATGGAGCCTGGTAGAAGCAAAGTTAGAACCTAGGCTTCCTAATCCCCCTGGTGTTTTTTCCACCAGGGATGCAAAGCCACCCCTTATCGGGGATATCATAGGATTGCCTACTAGGGAACTATAACAAAGGGTTGAAATGAAGTAAGCCTGAATTCCAGGCCCAACTCCATGTGACTCAGTAGGTGACTGTCAAGTCACTAAACTTATTTGGACCTCACTTTATTCATTTGCAAAAGGGAGGACTGGACTTGTAACCAAAACCTCTTAAGTATACACAGCGTTCTTCTTCCTCCTCCCTCCCCAACCCACATTCTCCATCCTTCTAAAGACCTTCTAGTGATTTCCCAAGTCCCTCTTGGGACTAGGTTTTGTGGATCAGAGTACTAGTTACTGAGAAGAAATGTAAGGTGCCCAGGAACTAAATTGATCTATACAATAATAAAGAGCTGAGTTAGAAAAGAATAAGAGTCATTGTAGACAGAGTTCCAGGAGAGAGGGAGGTACTAAAGGGAGATGAGAACAATGAAGTAGCAACTGTCATGAGAGGGACTTAGAGGAATTAGATGGTTGAAAGGATTGTTAAACATTTTTTTGTTGTCTTGCAGTATACTTCTTCCCTTTGGTGCCTCTTTAAAAATCTTCCCCCAAAAATCTAAATTACTTTAAATTTCTTTTTTGGATATCAGACCTGTGTGTCTTCTGAATACCATACTATGTGGAGAATGGCCATAAGGCAGCCAAGATAAATTCAGATTACAGACAAAATGGTGTCTAAAGTTTTCTGTTTCTTCAAAATTATTTACCCAGTGTTTCCTTTGCTATGGACATTTTCATGTCTGTATGATGCTACCAAGTCTAATCGCTTAATATTTGAGACATCCTCAGTTCTGACAGCTGCTCTTCTGTGTCTGCATGCAAAACTTTGTGCCTTACATCAATTAAAAGAATAAGAACTTGCATTGTTATATTGGTATACATACATATACACACATTTTTTAGTTAAACTTTTTATTTTGAAATAATTGTTGATTCACATGTATGTGTTAGAATACCCTTTACCCAGGTTCCTCCCAATGGTAATAGCTTACAAAACTATAGTCAATATCACAACCAGGATATTGATACTAATACAATCAAGATACAAAACATTTCCATCATTTCCATGAGCACAAGGATCTCTCAAGTTTTCTTTTATAAACACGCCTTTTTTTCTCCTGATACCACCCCCTCCTTCACTCCTGGCAACCACTAACCTGTAATCCATTTCTATAAATATGTCATTTCAATGGAATCATATAATATGTACCAGTTTGGGATTGGCTTTTTTGACTCAGCGTAATTCTCTGGAGATTCATCCAAGTCACTGTGAGCACTAAGAGTTTGTTCTTTCTATTGTTGAGAATTCCGTGGTGTGGATTATCACTGTTTGACCGTTCACCTGCTGAAGGACATTTGGGATGTTTCCAATTCAGGGCTATTATGTATAGGTTTGCTATAAATGTTCATGTACAAGTATTTTTTGTGAACATACTTTTCATTTCTCTGGGATAAATACCCTGGAATTGGGTTATTTGGTTGTATGGTAGCTGTACATTCAGTTTTTTAAGAAACTGCCAAATTTTTTAAAGAAGAATAGGATCCAGTTTTATTTTTTCTTCCAGTTTTATTGAGATATAATTGACATACAGCACATGTATGTATATTTTTAATTCGGAGAAAGATCCATGTTTTGTGGCGCCTGAAGCATTTACTATTTGCGGGGCCCTTTTAAGAAAAACTAATACAAAATGTACAGATACAAAATTAGGTTAAATGGAGTATTTCTTTAGACTAAGAAAAGAAATCACAATACATTACACATTTTAAGAAGACTGTAACTACTATAAACATTACAAAATTGAGAAATGTGACATTTAATTAAATGCCCAACATATCTCCAATACTTTTTTACTTTTTTAATATTTGAGACAACCTCAGTTCTGACAGCTGCTCTTCTGTGTCTGCATGCAAAACTTTTTTTAATAGATGTTATGTACTGGGATCCAGCTATATGAAAGGTTTTGTATCCAGGTACTTTGTATGTCTAACCCCATTTCAATGTCACAGCAAGCCTATGAGATCAGTGTTATGAATATGATAGTGAGTTTTTAATAGAGAGGACAAAAGAACTTTAGTTTTTCCTCTAGTTGATGGTTGATCAAATTTGTCTTTATTTTTGACAGTTGGGATGCCTAAAAAGCCACTTCACACATATCATATAGGCTGTTCGTAATATTGCCGCAGGAATTCTGGTTAATACCATTTCATGTGATTCCCGTTTTAAAAAAAGAAAAGAAAGAAAGTGTATGGTGAATTTAAAAAGGATTTAGAAGGATTTTCCCCAGACTTAGCTTCTGGCTCTTTATGTTTCAAACCTTGTTTCTCCCACACTACCCACATACTTCCAGTGCCAGCCATGTGTTCATATCACATTATAACCTCTAGCCCTGTAACCTCCATGACAGGATGCCAGGTGAATCAGTGCAGGGGGCCATAGGAATATTCCTGGAATCTGTTGCTAAATAAAGATGGCCAGCAATAACTTAATTAAATGTGACTGTAACCCATGTAATTATGTTTCATTAAGCCTGAAATTAAATGTATCCCCAACTCAACTTTCCCTTAGCCAGATACCCAAAATATCCAGGGTCACTCCAACACCACCTGACATCAAGGGAAATGTGATAAAGTGGAGGTTGTAGTGGAAAGACACTTTCCTGGAGCCTTGGAAGAAATCCCTTAGAGCTTAAATTTCATTAATTTCATGGTAAGTATGCCTCTGTTTTAGTTACTTTTATTTTTACAAAAGTAATCCATGCTCATCCTAACTAATAAAGTCAACCAAAAGTTTATTTAAAACAAACAAACAAACATACAGGAAAGGACAGGAAAAATGAAATAAATCCTCACTCAGAAAAAGGACAACTGGGAGGAGAAATACGGCAGTCACTCATCCACAGCAATTACAGAATTCTGCTGGGATAGATATTATGAAGTGTAAGGAAAGTTCTTTGCTTAAATCTTACTCTTCTTTCCAAGGAACTCCCGGATCCACTGTACTCCAGGGCCCCTAGCTTTGCTATTCTACAAAAAGAGGGTGTTGGGGAATATACCTTCCTCATAGGCTGCTCAGCTCACTTCCTATTGGTGCAAATATGAAATCCAAAGATTACTTTCAACTCAAATAATCAAACGATTTCTTTGAGAACATGATTCACTCAAAACCTTGGTAGACTTTTTATCTGTTTGCTTCGTCAGCAACGTGTGCCACACCCAAAGTTCTCTACTATACATAACTCTCAAGCATGATTTATGTCTTTGCTTTTCTTCCCCAGTTTCTCTCTCTCTCTCTCAATTTAATGGGGGTTATCTTCACGCCATTAAACTTGGATGAGAAGACCACAATCTTAATCAGGTCTTTGCAGTGAGTCTGGGTCTAACTGGACCTTTGCTACTCAAAGGTTTTTAACATTTTGTTTCTTATCTCGGTGTCTAGAAGTAGTCAGCTTTCTAATCTTTTATTCCCCAAATTTCTGGACTTCTTCTAACTCTTTTACTCCTGCTTACAAACCAGCCAATTCTTGCTTGAGCTTTTCTCTTTGTTGTAATGCTTTACTAAAGTTAGGAAATAGTAGATAACACACACTACCTCTCTCTTTCCAAAAACTTCCTCTAGAGCTTTAAGCCTGCTAGGCAACTAGTGTGCCATCTAAGTTGTCACAAGCAACAGTTGTAGAAAAGCTTTTGCCACGACATAACAGACTCTCGAGTATTCCAACCTCTAATATCTGTTTCCATACCACCCCTGACCCAACCTCAAATTCAAAGCAATATGTTTTAGGTTTTTTTCTTTACAGCAGCATTCAACTTCAAGTTTTCATATTCTGCATTCAAGATAGGCTGACTGCTATTAAAAACAATCCCAAAATTTCAGTTGGCTTAATACAATAAATTTGTTTTTTACTCTTATCACTATCCAGTGCATATCATCAGGGACTCTGCTCCATGGAGTCGTTCAAGGCTTCTTCTGTGTTAGTCCACACTTTTCAGCCAGCAGATAGGGGTGGTGGTAGAAGAACAGGGAGAGTCAGTCAGGAAGTTTATGGTTCAGACATGGAAGTATGAACCTCACTTTCATCCACGTTCCATGATCCGGAAGTAGTTGCATCACCACACTGAACTGCAAGGGAGGCTAGGAGATATAGTCTGTGTAACCAGAAGGAAAAGAGAAACATTTTGGTAACAATGACCCAAATAGTTTCTCCCATATTCCTTTTCATAGCATTTATCTGAGTTATAATCTTTCATTTACTTAAATGATTATTCAATTAGTATCTTACCCATTAGGTTGTACACTACAAGAAGAGCTTTTAGAAAATGGGAGAGGTAGTACATCCCAGTGCTTAACAGTGCAGACTCCGGAGTCATACTGCCTAGATTGAAATCCCAGCTCCACCACTTACTAGCTATGTAACATTGGACAAATTACCAAATCTCTCTGTGCCTCAGTTTTTTCATCTGTAAAATGAGGATAATACTATTTCTACTTCTAGAATGTTGGGGGGCTGCAATGAGATAATACATGAAAAGCCCTTAGAACAGGGCCCCATATGTTGTAAGTACTCAGTAAGTATTAGCTGCTGATATTATTAAAAGTAGGCTTGCATTGGGTCTGTTTTTACTCACCATTATATACTGAATGCCTATTACAGAGTAGCTGTTTGATATTTAGTGAATATCAAACAAACATAGAACTCTGAAAACTAGTCAATCTGAAAACATTATTTCAACAACCAATGCCCAATTGCTTTAAAACAGCCAGTATTAATTTTTTTGTATTATATTTATCAAATTAGATCTTGTAAACTAATACTACTATAATAAAGTGAAAGATTTAACATAAATCCCTCAAAATGAAAATATAGTTTCACATTATCGTGAAACACACCTAAAAATCCAAATGTACTAAACAGTTACCAATTACTGGGTGGTTATTTGGAGCTTTCACTCTAACAAAAGATTTATCTTTAGATTATTTTCAATACAGAGCTCTCCTTACCCCTTACTTTGAACCCTTTAAGTACAATTTAATTCAAGTGTAAAAATATGCACCAGTTTTTAGGAGCTCAGTTATTGCAAAGGGCTAAATATAGCTCTCAAATAATAAAAATTAAAAAGTTTCTTCATACACAGAATCTTGACTCCGTGTTTAGCTACCTTCCCCTCTACGTCAAAATAGGATTATTGTGGGAGGGGTTTCAGAATACTTGTGAAGACACACAACACCTGTTGTCAAAGCCTTGACCTAAGATTTGAAGAAAAATAAAAATTCCTATAACGGTTTCTTTGTTTTGCTCTCCTTAGCTAGATGACCTTGAAAGGTAACTAGAAACTCTTTTTGGTTTCTTGACATTCTCTCCCTAAGACATTTTTAAAGTGACATCAAGAGCAATTAAGTTTGGGTTTGTTTTTTTTTTTTTTAAGTATGCTGGGCTTTCCGCTTTTATTTCATTGTCTTAATGTTATTTTTAAAACTAAACCCTATGGTCATGGAATTGTGTAGATTATATAAATCTATAGTCCACATAAGCATAAATATGGTAGAGAAAAAAACTTAAATGTTTTTCTTTGGCCTTCAGAATCAGAAATTAACAATATCTAAGTGGGGGGAAAAGGGTTCTTTTAGTTCTTTGTTTTTATAATATGTTTAACATAAGCAGTGTATGGAAGAGTTCCAAGGTCTGTCAGAGGCTAAATGGCAATGTTGTTCTAGCTTCTAACCATAAGGAATGCCTAGGGATAACTTTAAACTTATTTCAAAAGAAAAAAAAGTGTGGTATGATATACCCCAAAGTGTTAAAAAGTAGTTGCCGCTGGAAGTGAAATTGAGTGGGGGAAGGAAAATGTAGGGAGAGTTACAGGGGATTTCACTTTTAAGTATATCATATCATACTATTAATCATAAAATAATACTTAATAATCATAAGTATTATTTTAATCATATAATTAACATGTGTTCATTTTAAAAAACATTAGAGAGACCAAAAAATGCATTGCAGTGCATATTAACTCACATACCCACAAACTGTATCTGCAGAGACTGGTTTAAAATATCATGCTTATTAAATAACTTTTACCAATCTTGGTACAATTGTTATCTTCAACCTAAAGTCTTACTGACCTCAGGGGAAAAAAATCAAGCAATTAGCAGTGCTGTAAGTTCTTGGCAAGAGTTTATGAGACTGAAATCTACACTCTGGGGTTCAGCAAACACGCCTGACTGAGGGGGATTTGCTGCGTGGATACATGAGTGAGTGAACGAATGCTGACTGAGGTTAATTTGGTCACTCTGATGGTGCCATTCATGACTAGCAGAGAGAAGACCCAGCCTGGGCTGCAGAGCTGGATTTTCCCAGTGCTGACCCAGAATTTATGCCATGAAGTGGGGCTGGTTGAGTTTGTGGAACAAATTTTAAAGTTTCTTTTTATGTGCTAGAGCTTCACCACATTTACAGAATGTTGGGTGAGCCTTAGAAATTATAGCTAATAATTTTCATCTGTCCACCCTAACTATATACTTTTTCCCCTTAAGGAATTCATAGCAGCCTCTCACAAAATTGAAATTCTGCAGGGAAATACTTCAAAATAGCAATGTTATAGTGGAAAGCGGCCAGTCAGGGAAATTCAACTCCCAAAATTAATAACACAGGATGCTCTCCACTTGCAAATAAAATATTTCCAAAAGGTCACTTGCAAGTCAGCTGTTTGAAATTAGGAACAATGCTATAAATGTTGGTTAGCTTTCCACTTAACTCCCAAAACATGTAGCATACTGATCCTAACGTGCCTTCCTTAAAACCACATTGATGACAACCTTACTTAAAGTTTTGAAATAGACAGGTCTGTAGTTGAATATTGTTCATTATAAGCATCTGTGAGTTGATGTTTTAACCTAAATACAACTCATAACACCATTCCAACCTTCAAAGAACTGACTTATAAATGCCCTAGGAGATAGGTTTTATTTTTCCTGTTTTTTGGACCAGGAAAATGAGCCTCAAAAATATACAACTAGAAAGTGGGAAAATGGGGGTTTGAACCCGTATCAATCTGCATCTGAAGGTCAAGAACTTTCCACTGCACCAGTCTGCCTCTCTGTCTCATTAGAATTCTATTGTGGAGATCGTTGAATGCCTGGCTGAGAGGTCTACAATGTAGTTTCAGCAGCAAGTGATAAGATCAAAGTGTTGCTATAGAAAAAATTAACCTGCAGGGGGATAAATTGGAGGAGGCACTGAAAGTGGAGAATGCAATCTGAAGCCTGTAACCAGGGAGGAGGAGCTGCAGAAAGGTCCAAGAAGAAAATAGTGTAAAGGAAAGAACAAATGAGAACAACAAACAAATCCTTGCAAACCTGGATGACTGATTGCCTCAAAAGCTGAGGGAGAGAAAGGAGTAAAAGAAATCATCTAGATTCAGCTCCCAGTAATGGAAAGAATGGTGGTGGCATTAAATGCAAATGGAGACTTAAGGAAATGAAGTGATTAGGGAAAAGAAAATATAGTGGTTGATGGCCTTTTTTTTTTTTTTTTTTTGCGGTACGCGGGCCTCTCACTGTTGTGGCCTCTCCCGTTGCGGAGCACAGGCTCCGGACGCGCAGGATCAGCGGCCATGGCTCACAGGCCCAGCCGCTCTGCGGCATGTGGGATCTTCCCGGACCGGGGCACGAACCCGTGTCCGCTGCATCGGTAGGCGGACTCTCAACCGCCGCAGCACCAGGGAAGCCCCGATGGCCATTTTTTGGTTGGCCTGTGTCGGAGCCCCTTTCCCTCTGTGGGAAACTGAAGGGAATCAGGAGTCATCTTTGGCAGCTGGGGCCCAGGCACATGACCTGGACCAATTGGAAGCCCCAGCCCAGGTCTTTGAGTCTGGGGGGAATAACACAAAAACTAGCAGTTAGGGACCACGCTGGAAGGTGGCTGAGATATTGAAGACCAGCTTTGATGGTGTGCGGAGAAAGCCAGCTCGAGGGCAGCGTCCTCAACAGATTCCTCCTATGGAGTGAACTTGGCCGTGCTCTCTGTGCCCTAGACTGCCTGGGTCCCTGCCCATTTTCCATGCTTGGTCCTCTGGCTTCCCTGTAGACCCAGTGAGCCACCTGATATCTTCCCAGTGAATTCGTTTTCTGCTTGAGTTAGCCAGAGTGGGTTTCTGTTGTTTGCAGTTGAAAACCTTGTGTGGTAAAAAATACTACCTTTAGTTTTAAACAGATTGCACTGGCACCATGAGCAGATGCCCAGATGGAAGCCTCCAGCACACAGTTTGAAATGTGAGATTCAAGTTTGGGAAAGGGCTAGGTCTGGGAATATAGATTTAGGATACTTCTAAATAGAGCCAATGATTTAAGCCATGAGAAATTACCAAGGGAAAAGATTTGAGAGAGAGAAAATGGAAGTGAACAATGGGTAGAAATGGAAGGACCACTAAAATTTAAGAGGCAAGAGAACGAGTCAGGGAAAAAGCAGTAACAGTCATAGAAGGCAAATCATGCTAGTGTCATATTACAGAACCCAAAAGAGACAAGAGTTTTAAAAACTGATGGAAATCAGATGCTATTAAATGCTACAGAATCCAAGGAAGATGGGAACTGAGAAAGGGGCACTCCATGTAGTGATTAGGAGGTCACTGGTCTTTAGAGAGCTGTTTTATCATGATAGTGGGAAAGAAATCAGGTTGGGGGGCGGGGTGGAGACTGAGAGGCTGGTGTGAAAGTCAAAGAAGAAAATGTAGGCTAGAGTTTAAAGAATTTTGGCAAGACTTTGTTTTGTTCACTAGACAAGCACCTGGCATATGGCAAGTGCTCAATAAATGTTTGCTTAATGAATGAAGAAGAGCAGAAGCAGAGAATTAACTGGGGCTGAAGCATGATAAAGACACAAATTTTTAGAATTGGGGTACCTGAGTATGCTTGCAAGCCAGGGTTACCAATCCTCTCTCCCGCTTCCTCCTTGGGCTGGAGAACCTGATTTCCTAGACTCTCACTAGTTACCTAGTAGATGCTTTTTCCCCGCCCCCTACTACTGTCCTCCTTACTCCACTTTTCAGTTTGTTTGTACTATAAGCTAATATAACAGCCATTCCCTAAATTACAATTTCTTATCCTTATTAATTTCTTAATTTCCTCAGAAAATTCTTTCCTCTACTAATTTATATCCCATACAGAGCTAAGTCAAATATTCCTTATCCATATTTATTTTGTCCCATATTGTGGATAATCTGATAAAAACCAATTTTGATTAACTAGAAACTTAATTTCAGCTATACCATTAGGTGATATCTTGATTGCACATTTCTAGAAATTCACTACTCTGTGGTGCTTTGAAACACCAATTTTTTAAAAAAATTAATTTATTTTCGGCTGCGTTGGGTCTTCGTTGCTGCGTGTGGGCTTTTCTCTAGTTGTGGTGAGCGGGGGCTACTCTTCGTTGTGGTGTGTGGGCTTCTCATCGCGGTGGCTTCTCTTGTTGCGGAGCACGGGCTCTAGGCGCGTGGGCTTCAGTAGTTGTGGCTCGCAGGCTCTAGAGCGCAGGCTCAGTAGTTGTGGCACATGGGCTTAGTTGCTCCGCGGCATGTGGGATCTTCCTGGACCAGGGCTTGAACCCATGTCCCCTGCATTGGCAGGCGGATTCTCAACCACTGTGCCACCAGGGAAGCCCCCAATTTTTAAAAATAAATTTACTTATGTATTTATTTATTTTTGGCTGCGTTGGGTTTCTCTAGTTGTGGCGAGTGGGAGCTACTCTTCGTTGCAGTGCACGGGCTTCTCATTGGAGTGGCTTCTCTTGCTATGGAGCTCAGGTTCTAGGCTTGTAGGCTTCAGTAGTTGTGGCACGCAGGCTCAGTAGTTGTGGCTTGCAGCCTCTAGAGAGCAGACTCAGTAGTTGTGGCGCATGGACTTAGTTGCTCCGCGGCATGTGGGATCTTCCCGGACCAGGGCTCGAACCCATGTCCCCTGCATTGGCAGGCAGATTCTTAACCACTGCACCACCAGGGAAGCCCTGAAACACCAAATTTTAAATCCAATAGCTAAATGACCAAATACATGATCAAAACCTTGTAAAGAAATCTTATAAAAGCATAAAGTTAAAATGGCCTCTGATTTAAATAACAAAAAACATAAAATGTAAGATTTATTTTATTATCAATCTTTCTCCAAATGTCAGAAGTCTATGAGTAAAGAACTGGCATTTAAAAGATAAATTGTAACTAGAAAAGTAAGAAGTCATGAGTGGTTCTTAAGCTCAATGAAACACTTGCACTATAATAATAAGATTAAAGACCTGGAGATTTCCCATCCCTGGTTTATGATTCTTCATGGATGTAATTAAAGCACATAAAGCTTTTCCAATGAGTTTAAGAAGCAATTTCCTTTTTGTCTGCAAACTTAAGGGAGGTAGTCTGAGTGCCTATCATAGATTCATCAGAGCAGTAAGCTGTATGGGTGTTACTGTATTAATTTGCCTTTAGAAATTATTTTTGGAAAAAGATAGAAATATAAAATGAATAATTTGCTTTTGATCATGTCATTCCGTTTAGTTTCTTTTGTTAGTAATTTTATGTAAACAATACATGCAAACAGAATGCATTTGTGGGCACATGAGTATGTGTGTCTCCAGATAGGTGGTCAAGAAATTTTTATATCATTCCTCACCCTCATCCTAATCTAAAACTTGGTTTTGCCCACACTGAGTGCTTGATTGAGGTGGAAATGGTCTAATGCAGAACATTTCCAGTTGCACAGGCCAGTGGTGCTCATCATCAAAGTCCTTCCAGTCACAATAGGGGTGTTTCATTCTTGGGTCTTGGGAATTTGCACTCAGCTGAATGGTCATTTCCAGATAAGGCCTCCCTGGCCACTTTCCTTCCATTGAAACCGTGACAGCTGAAGTTTTGGGAAGATCTATTAATCTGTTAGTCTACAAACTAAAATGGGTATGAGATTACCTCAGACCTGAAACCTTCTTTCCAAAATGGTGGCATTTTGGCACCAGCCTGTGCAGTGAGATATGACCCAGGTACCATGGTGTGAGATGGACCATTCTCATCCAAGAGTGAGAAGCCATTTCTGTGGAAGAGCCTCAGGGGCCTCCCAGGGACAAGGTGAGAGAAAGGCATCTTCTCATCAGTGCCAGTCTCAGTCATCCAGGATTCTGCACAAAACCAGGCTCACCAAGTGGCCCGTTGGCAGGTCAAGAAATGTAGGAATGGCAAAGGGCACGAACAAGCATTTCACTAAGGAAGCGATACAGATCACCAATAATTCTGTTTAAGAAGAAGAATTGAAAAAGCAATAAAATTAAGGTGAGATACCATTTGCTAGAAATCAGTTTGGAAATGTTCTCTTTAAAAGAATTCTGTTTAGTGTAGATGAGGAGGCAGGTAAACAGGTAGTCTCACATATTGCTAATAGGTGTGGAAAATGGTCCATATTTCTGGAGGGTATGTTAGTACTATTTATCAAAAGCCCTAAAATGTGACTACCTTTAACTCAGCAACTTCACTTTGAGGAATAAGCCCAAAGGAAATAATCAGAGCTACATACAAAGCTTTATCTACCAAGTCTCCTCATAATATTACTTTTAATGGTGTAAACACAAAAACAACCTACGACAGAGAAAAAGGAGATTGCAGGATAATACTGTATGATCTCAGGATTACAAAAGAGATGACTGTATGTCTATAGATCTATGGATAAAAGAGTGGGAAAAAACATCTACCAAAATGTTAATAGTGGCAATCTCTGGGTTCTGGAAGTATGGGTGATTTTTATTTTATTCTTTGTACTTCTGTCTATCTCTCCCATGCACATGCATTACTTTGGTAGTCAGCAACAGTATTGTTGAGAACAAATAAAACAAATAAAAGGAAATGTAAAGCACCAGTCCAGGTTCTTTCATGATTTAGTTACGATTCAGGAGATGCAACTAAACCTCTTGCTTAGTTTTCACATCTTCTCAGTGGAGGATTTGTGACGTCAAGTGTTGAAAGTGCAGAATGGAGCTCTAGTGAATTCTAGAGAACTACTTCCCATGAATTAATGAAGTCAGAGAAATTGAACGGTTTACAGAGAACAGTTTGCTCCTGTTTGGAAGCAGGCTCAACAACATGGTAGATGTTTCTGAGTGGACTGTGCCCTACATGCTCCTGCACACTTGGGGTGCTGGGGCCTCAGAGCTGCCCATGGTTATCCTTGGACTGAGGGACGCCCTTAAGGGAGAGCCAGGACAGCTAGTGTGAGCACATCCCTTGTAATGTTCCTCTCATGGCTATGCCATCAATTCAGCCCTGAAACTCATCATGTTCTAGTGGACAACGTTACATTCGTCAGTCCTGTAAGTGGTCCTGTAAGTGGTCTCCACGCCCGCATTACACTTTGCCATCAATATTCCCCATAATGATATGTAAAGTCACGATCACTCCAAGTATGTTATGTAAGACCTAGCAGGCATTTACCTAGAGGCAAGATACCTACTCGTGGGGATAAACTTGAGAGAGTCGGAGACAAGGTTTTCCCTCAGTCATGCCACCAGAAGATAGATTATTTTACCTTGCTTTCAAAGTAGAGAGAGGAGAATTAAGAATAAGCTTCCTTTAAGGGAAGCTAGAGAGTTCTCTCTGTAAGGAATATCAGTGTTTCCTCACAGCCAAATCTGCTAAAGAAAGACCATTGTGGAAGTAAAGAAAGGCAATTCTTTTGACAAGGAAATTGAGACATATTTCTCTGTGAAATCTCTTGGTAACAAGCAAATGCCTTCCTGTGTCTGTCACATTTAGCCTCTTTAAATGAGCACAGCTCATCCCCCAAATGTGCAAGTTACCCTGTGAAGATGGGGGCGTAATGGTTATGGAGTCCTTCTGGGTATGATCTTTCCAACGGGCAATTTGTCAATCTATATCAAAAGGCTAAAACCGTTCATACCATTTGGCACAGAAAATAGACTTCTGAGAACTTATCTTGAGAAATAATTTTTTTAATACACCAAGGAGAATATGTCACTGCAGTGTTATTTACAAAAGTGAAAAAATGAAAAAAAAGTCCAACAATTGGAATTAGCTAAGTAAATCAGAGCATAATCATACCATAGGGTACCAAGAGGTCATTATTCATTATATACTTGTTATATACTTGAATAATATTTAAAGATACTAAGAAAACTCGTGATATAATGGGAAAAAGTATATGACATAAATCCAATGTTGATATAAATACGTGATACATGTATGCACGCACGCACACAACACACATTTATATACATATGGAGAGAGAGAAAGAGATTATCCAGATTTTCCAGCTTTATTGGATTACCTTCCTTTCCTCTTTCCAGGTATTTACATATTCCGCAATCCATGCTGGTTTCCACTGGTCACCTTATACTCAGTAGCTCTGCTCTAGAATTCTTCCCCAGTCACCTCTGGCCATCTTATAACAGCTTTTCCAGCTGGCTGTCACTCTCTAATATCTACCTTACCATGAAATATGAAAACCTTCTTTCTATTTCCCATGACGCCGCTAACATAAGGCTGCAATTTTAACAAACTTCATGAAGTCTGAAGGATCACGGAAGGGAATTACAGTGCAAAAAAAGAAAATGTAAAAGTGGATATTGGATATCACTGCTCCTAAAGTTCCCCTGTAAGGCTCTTTCTAGGGGCTCCCTCCTGGCGGTCCCCTTCCTTAGCTCTCAGCCACCACTGTGGTGTGGGAGCTTGCCGCACCTCCTGGATGAGAGTCTCCTGTAGTCCTCTTGACCCAAGTCCTGAGACCCCAACTGCTTAATTCAGACCATCAACAGAGGAAATGAGACATTACAATAATCTGGACAGAGGTACACCTGCCCCCAGTAAAAATGGCTCTTTGTGTTATTAAACAAAAACCTCAGTATCTCCATCTAAAACGTCTGCATTTGGATTACTCCACCAGTCCAGGGCATCCCCAATAACAACTGATTGTCATTTCTTTGGATCCTTAAGAACATGAAAAGAGTTGCCACTAAAGACATAGTCCACCTTCTATCTTTAGAACATTCAAGAAAAAACTCTTTAAAATTGCAATGCAGAGACAAGAATGAAACAGATGTCCACAGGGGAGCAGAGATGAGAGCCTGGCAGTGGGAGAGGGGGAGCTTGGAGGGGGGCAGAAGAGAATTGTATGGTTTTCTCTTCCTGGCTTTCCACTTTGGGACACAACTTTTTTCTTGTTTTGCTTTGTTCTGCTTTCGTATATATATAATTTTTGTAATAACAGCTTGAGATATAATTTACATGCGATAAAATTCAACCTTTTAAAGCATACAATTGAGTTGTTTTCAGTATAATCAGAATAGTGCAACAACCATCACTATCTAATTCCAGACCATTTTAATCTCCCTCAGAAGAAACTCTGAGCCCATTAGCTGTCACTCTCCATTCCCAACTCTGCCCAGGCCCTAGCAACCAACTGGGATCATACTATAAGTGACTTTTTGTGTCTAGTTTCTTTTACTTATTCAAGGTTCATTCATGTTGTAGTATGTATCAGCACTTCATTTCTTTTATAACAAAATGATATTCCATTGTAGGAGTATACTAATTTTTTTATCCATTCATCAGTTGATGGACATTGGAGTTGTTTCCACTCTGCCTATTATGAATAACGCTGCTATGAATATTGGTGCACAACTTTTGTGTGCACATATGTTTTCATAGGAGTAGAATCACTGGGTCATATGGCAACATCACTATGATTAACATTTTGAGGAACTGACACTAGTTTTTATGAGTCCTGGCTGCCCTCGCGCTGCTTTAGCATCCTTCACATAAACATGTGAATTCCTTTTCCTTTTTCTTCTTTAATCAATATGAGTTAATTTCAGCAACATTATTTGCAACCTCAAGAGCCTTAACAAAGTCACCTACTCCCACTGCTTTTGGCTTAGACTTTCCTGATTTCTCAGTCCCCTTTATTTTGGCTCTATTTTTACCTGCCTGTTTGATAATGCTTTACTTTGGCTTTTTTGGCTACAAGTATCAGGCACTCATTCCAGCTAGCTCAAGTATAAGAACTTTAAGAAAAATACATGATAAGATAATGGAAGCTTTCAGAAACCCAAGAACAGAAACCACAATGGGCTGGCCTCAGAGAAACTAGTGCTAAAAGCTAGTTCTCCATTTGAGGTGGCTGGAAAGATTTCACTAATAGAAATTCATAGGTGTTTGTGGGATTTCATCATTATAAATATAGTTCAGCCTTCCACCTATCTGCCCTGCTAATAACTGGTACTTTCTGTCTTTGCTTTCATGTCACCTCTCTGAGAGAGAAAGAGAGAGACTCTGATTGGCCCAGCATCTCTTTTCATAGCTGGCTACAGGTCATGGGAATCTAGTGGATTTATGGATTGACTGCCCTTGAATCAGGTATCCACCTCTTGTCCAATCAGCCATGAGAACAGACAGCTGGATTACATGGTACAAAATATGGCTGTTGGACCTACTTCTTTAGCAGGGACCAGGGTTTACAGCAGTTTCCATTAGATGAAACTGGAGCGGGAGGGTATGGTGATTAATTTTGTGTGTGTGTGGTTGATATTTTTAATGAAAAATGGATCACTTCTTTTTCAATCAGTTTCTGTCTTTGGCTTAGCCATTCTGCCAGGATCTAGTTTCCTGTGTTCAATCTCCAGCATTATGCACTGTAATTAAGTAAGACAAGCTCACAGTCCCATCCAAACGCAATGCCTTCTTGCTCAACTACCTCCCTGTGAGAAGAGTTGGATTAGACATACAGGCATACCTCAGAAATATTGTGGGTTTGGTTCCAGACCACAGCAATAAAGTGAAGATTGCAGTAAAGCAAGTCACATGAATTTTTTGGTTTCCCAGTGCATATAAAAGTTATGTTTATATTATACTGTAGCCCATTAAGTGTGCAATAACATTACATCTAAAAAAACAAAGTACATACCTTAATTTAAATATACTTTATTGCTAAAAAAAACACTAACCATCATCTGAGCCTTCAGTGAGTAGTAGTAGTAACATGAAATATCATTGATCATGTCACCATAACAAGTACAATAATAATGAAAAAGTGTGAAATATTGCTAGAATTACCAAAATGTGACAAAGAGATATGAAATGAGAAATGCTGTTGGAAAAATGGCGCTGATAGACTTCCTTGATGCAGGGTTGCCAGAAACCTTCAATTTATATAAAGCACAGTATCTGCAAAGCACAAAAAAGTGAAACACAGTAAAGTGAGGTGTGTCTGTATGTGTAGAGGCAATTCCTCCCTTTGGATGATGCAGAGACTAAAGGAGTAGAAAGAAGGCCCTAGGAAGACCGGAAGACCCTATTTCCTGTTCCCATCAGAGATCCCCCACCTCATTCTCTCCCTATCTCCCACCCTATTTCCTAAGACATAAAGCACTAGAGCCATAGCAAGGCTCAGAAAGTATAGCAAGTTGTCTCTTGTTGCCAGGTTTATTTTCAACATGTCACAGCTGGAACAGGACAGGAAGCTCCATGAGCCAAAATTTAAGCTTCAGGATGGGGTAGAAAACTGGCCTTAAGTACTTTCTTTCTAAAAGACAGAACCCAGAGATAGAAGTTTATTTATAAAAGGAAAAAACACAGGTTTTAGTATGTTAGAATAAGCAATAACTTTTGAAATGAAAAATTAAACTCTAATCATTAATAAGAACTTTACAGAATATTAAATTATGTATGTATACATATTTTTTCCATTAACAAAGCAAAAAAAATTAAAACCCTTCAGTTTGATAAGGTCTTCCATGTGGAAAGATATTCTGATTTCTAAAGAGGGTAAGTCCATAGTCTGCCCTAATTTTATTTTTTGTTCCTCTGGGTTTTTTTAAAATAAATATTCTTCCCTGTGGCTAATGTCAAGTGTGGATTTGCCAGATTGTCTGGACATACTCCAAAAGAAATATCTCACCCATATCTTTAAAGAAAAAGGCATTTAGTGTACACATGTCTAAAAGCTAAAGTAGCTTGAGGGTAGGAATGGGGGCAGTGATGAAGGCAGGGTTTCATATTTAACTAGCAAACTTTGACCAGACTTTCTGAACATTAGTATTTTAGGAATTTGAGTTGGCTGAGTCAGTTAAAGACTCATACACCACAAGAATCGGAAAAAGGAAAGATTATTTGCATGAGTTTTGCACTACCTAATTGGATACACACTGTTCCATAACCGGGTACAACACAAACATGTTTGTTTATTTTAAGGCTGTCTGCTGACCTGCATTGTGAGTTTGCTCAGCGGGCCAGCATGGCACAGAGAGGCAGAGTTGAGAGCCCAGACCTGGGGCCTCTGAAGACAATGCTGGTATCATCACTTGAAGGGCTTTCTTGACTTTGGCTGGCTATTGGCAGAACAGTCCTTAGAAAAGCTGGCTCTTGGTAGTTTAAGGAGTCGGGTTGATTCAGCAGTTACGTTCTCTTTTAAATTACCTGTATATTCCTAAGTATATTCCAAAAAGGCTGAATTCCCATCCACAGTAGGGGTGTGAAATGTGACAAGATGAGACTCAGGGTCTTATTGAAGTGATGCCACACAGATTTTAGATCAAAGAGAGGTACACAATGTGGACAGGGAGGTCAAGAAAATGGTCTTGGGAGCCAGACTGCCTGGGTTCGAATCCCAGCACTCCTTTTCCCAGGCATGTGCTCTCAGGTAAGTTACTTAACCTCTCTGTGCCTCAGTTTCCCAATCTGTAATATGGGGATTAAATAGCTCCTACTTCAAAAGCATCATTATGAGTATTAATGAGTTAACATTTTAAAGGTGATTAGGACATGTGTGTGACAGGTAGTAAACAATATATATGTTTGTTAAATAGATAAAGTGAAATATACTTATGGCAGGTGAAGCTTATGCTGATTGACTCCAGAGCTCTGTATCCTCAGATGAGAAAGGGCTGAATGCTAGAAACAACCCAAATGGGGGCACATCTAAATAAATTGCAGTGTGGTTATACTATGAAACACCGTACTAGCCACTTTTAAAATGAGGTATGTCTATACATACTGCTGTGGAATAATCCCTAAGATATATTGTTAAGGGAGAGAGCAAGTCCCAGTACAACATATGTAGGAATAATTGTGAAAACTAGCACTTACTGAGTATTTTCTATGCATTAGAGCTTTACATATATTAACTCATCTAATCTCCACACAAGGAAGGTACTAATTTTTTCCCCATTGTGAAACTCATGAGAAAACTGAGTTTCAGGCAGGCCAGAGTTGAACCTAGCATGCTTAGGTTATTCTTCCAAACTTGTCAGATAAGTCACTTTGGACCCAGGGAGTAGAGGAATTAAAGGGACAGAAAGGGGCCTGGAATTATTTTAACTGAATGCCTTTCATCTGGAAGGTACATTCTCTTAACAAAGACTATATGGACTTCCCTGGTGGCTCAGTGGTTAAAAATCTGCCTGCCAATTCAGGGGACTCAGGTTCGAGCCCTGGTCCGGGAAGATCCTGCATGCTGCGGAGCGACTAAGCCCGCGAGCCAGAACTACTGAGCCTGCGCACACCTAGAGCCCGTACTCCGCGACAAGGGAAGCCGCCGCAAGGAGAAGCCTGCGCACCGCAACGAAGAGTAGCCCCCGCTCGCCGCAACTAGAGAAAGCCCGCGTGCAGCAATGAAGACCCAACGCAGCCAAAAATAAATAAATAAATTAATTAATTAAAAACACACAACAATCTTCCTATACTTAACCATTCTACATTTTGCTTTTTTCACCTAAAATGCTATCTCAGAGATCTTTCCACCTGTGCGCTACAGGTATACTCCCTACTTTTTAAAAAATTAATTTATTTTTGGCTGCGTTGGGTCTTCGTTGCTGCACGTGGGCTTTCTCTAGTTGCGGCGAGCGGGGGCTACTCCTCGTTGCGGTGCGCAGGCTTCTCCTTGGCGGCGGCTTCTCTTGTCGCGGAGTACGGGCTCTAGGTGTGCGCGGGCTCAGTAGTTCTGGCTCGCGGGCTCTAGAGCACAGGCTCAGTAGTTGTGGTGCATGGGCTTGGTTGCTTCGCGGCATGTGGGATCTTCCCGGACCAGGGCTCGAACCCTTGTCCCCTGCAATGGCAGGTGGATTATTAACCACTGTGCCACCAGGGAAGCCCTTATTTTTCTTTTATACCCTTTTTATTGCTTTAGTTTTCTTCCCGTGTGTATATTACTTTCATTGTTTAAAATGCTGTTAGGGTTATCAGGACTGTGGGATTAATGATCGTTATTGTTTTCATCTTTATTCTTCCCTGCAAAAATAAATTATGATACATGTTATTTAAAAAAATAAAAACAAGGCAGCATAAAAAAATAAAAAGTGCCTCCTAGCCTTAGGAGTCCTAATGAGCTATAATCATAGAGACGCCAGGCTAGTCAAAATTGGAAGAAAGAGCTATAATTACAGGAAAAGGACTCTCTCCGCAACTTGAGGTATCCCAGAAAAAGCAGCAGTAATGACAGCAGGCCTGACTTCAAGAAAAGCAGAGACAAGAGTCGCCGTGGCAGGTCCTGCAGTGGCTGGTGTGGGCAATAACAAGAAATGACATCAGAAAACAAGAACTGCCACGCAGGACCCAAGAAACCCAAGAAAGAGAGAAACTGAAGGGCCTGAGGTGTGAAATCAACGAGAGGGAATTTAGGAGTAAATGCTAAAGTGATTATGACTCATGGTCTGATGGTCCTCAAGACTTGAGTGGCCTTGGGGAAACTGGATCAGAGTTGTGTAACCAAGGCGCTGTGCTGGAGAAACATGATGGATGGATGATTGAGTTTCTTCCTGCAGCCCCAGGTGATCAAAATGAGGTCAGTGTGCCAGACCCTGCAGCGAGGCAAGATAGGGGCCTCAAACAAGCATTTCATCTCGCTTCCTTCTGCCTGCCAAAACCCTGGCAGAGAAGAGCATTATTACAGGAAAGCATGCATGTGGCCTAATTATTTGTCATACTCTGTCACTAGACCAGACCCTGTAAGAGAATTCCAAAAAATTCATTTCACGGGTACAAAATACTGTAATTTGTGTTGCAATCCTGCCCAAATCACTGAACAGATACGTTAAGACCCAAATTCCTTAAAACCAGCTTTGATTTACCACACGCTACACTTTCCAACTAGAGTTTGGAGTGGAGCTGCCCACGTGAAGCCATTTCTCACTGATCTCTGGCAATTAAGTGCTCAAGAAGAAAGAGATTTCTTAAACTTCCTTTGGGTCTCACAAAACGAAAGCAGCCGTTACGTAATAAAGCCTGTAAAAAGCTCCTTGGGTTAAGAAGTCCCCGATGCTTTCCCTGCCTTCAGTCATTTTCTTTGTTTAAAGTATTCAGAAACAGTGAAAATTCACGAAGGAAAAACATCTTCGGCAGGAAAAGAAGTGTGAGAGTTAGTCAGCAGCTCGACTCGCTCATAGGTCCGTGAGGTTGTAACTTAATCTTGACAACATAGCCTTTCCTGGAAGAGCTTTGAGCAGCGATTTATCATTTTATAATTTGTGGTTTCAATGTGAGCCATACACCAAGCAGCTGTATTGGTTTCAGGCACTTTTGAATCTTTTTAAAACCCCAGGAGGCCAGAAGACAGATTCAAACTCCAGGCCCCAAACCCTTGGGGCTTAAGGGAGAGCACAAAGGACAAGGTTTCTGCGTGCACGCTTGTCTTCGCAAGTGTATGGAACGCGCTCCTTTGTTTGTTTTAGGCTTGGGGCGGGGTGGGGGTGGGGGAAGCATACTTTGATAGCGGGAGCCCTGAGCGGGCCCCCTCATATCTCAGTGCGGCAGCTTTTCTTCTATTGCAGGGTCCCATGGGAAATGAGAAGCTGGAAGCTGACAGGGGGGAAATGGGTGGAGAAAGGGGAAGCAAGGGGGAAGGGAGGCGTGCCGGCGATAACTCTGCTGACTTCACAGTTTTCCACCAGGGCCTGCCCTGCCTACCTCTGTTGACATCAAAGCTCGCAGAGCGCATCTGCGCGCGTGCTCAGTCAGCCCTGCGGCCGCCGGTGGGAGAAAGAATTGGCTATTAGCCCGAGAACAACATCGAGAACATTTCTGAAATTAACTTTGCCTTGAACAAAAGGCAGCTCTGGGTCACACCGTGCTTGGGGGGTTCCGGGATCCACCAGGGCTAAAGGCAGCTTTTACAGGGATGTGCCCAGAAACTCGGGCAGCTTCCCAAGGTGTCTCACTGGTTCTGCAGCAGTGTTGGCTGTCTGTGTGCCGACGGGTGTGGCTTTTGCAATCATGTTGGGGCGCCTGGATTTGGGAAGACTTGTCTCCTCTCCTCCCGAGCAATGCAGGGCATCAGATGTTTGCTGGCAGCTCCCACTGTCTGTCACCATTCTCTCTCCTCTCTGCTCCCCATGCTGGGATTGACTTGTTTTGCTTCCCACCTCTTTTTTCTCCGGAGTCCTCCCACCTCTCCCCGGAGAGGAAGCAGAGGAAATAAGAGGACCATCCTGTTGGCTGTCACTCATGACCTTCAAATCTGCTTATTATTCTAAGCCCAGGGCGGAAAGAGGCAGCACCTTCGTGGAGCAAAAACAGTCACTACAGATGCCACATGTTAAAACCAAGTTGCCTTATGGTTTTCTCAGGGTATATGCCCAGTAGTGGGATTGCTGGGTCATATGGTAGTTCTATTTGTAGTTTTTTAAGGAACCTCCATACTGTTCTCCATAGTGGCTGTATCAATTCACATTCCCACCAACAGTGCAAGAGTGTTCCCTTTTCTCCACACCCTCTCCAGCATTTATTGTTTGTAGATTTTTTGATGATGGCCATTCTGACCGGTGTGAGATGATATCTCATTGTAGTTTTGATTTGCATTTCTGTAATGATTAATGATATTGAGCATTCTTTCATGTGTTTGTTGGCAATCTGTATATCTTCTTTGGATGGACCTAGAGTCTGTCATACAGAGTGAAGTAAGTCAGAAAGAGAAAGACAAATACCGTATGCTAACACATATATATGGAATCTAAGAGAAAAAAAATGTCAGGAAGAACCTAGGGGTAATACGGGAATAAAGATACAGACCTACTAGAGAATGGACTTGAGGATATGGGGAGGGGGAAGGGTAAGCTGTGACAAAGTGAGAGAATGGCATGGACATATATACACTACCAAACGTAAAATAGATAGCTAGTGGGAAACAGCCACATAGCACAGGGAGATCAGCTCGGTGCTTTGTGACCACCTAGAGGGGTGGGATAGGGAGGGTGGGAGGGAGGGAGACGCAAGAGGGAAGAGATATGGGAACATATGTATATGTATAACTGATTCACTTTGTTATAAAGCAGAAACTAACACACCACTGTAAAGCAATTATACTCCAATAAAGATGTTTAAAAAAAAAACAAGTTGCACAGCACAGGTTTAAAATATATATGCATGTGTATGATGTTTCACAGTTCTCTCCTGCACTAGCCCCAGATAGTACTGGAAGTGTGAGCTTTAACCATTTTCTACTGTTCGATGTGAATTTAAAGATAATCATAGGCTAGAAGTAGATGCCTTGGAAATACAGCTCTGGCAGCAACCCTAAGCGCTACCAGCAGTTTAGAAGATTCTGTAACTGATTACAGATCCCAGTTACAGCATTCTCCCCCTTCTAACTTTCCCCTAGGTCCTGGCTCGAGAAAGTTCTTAGAGGAGGCTGGCCTAGGCTCTTCTGGAATGTGGCTACACCATGGGCTGTCTGTGCCTGTGGTGTCCAGCTTTGTACTTGGATGGAAGGGCATTTGAAAAAGAACACACGATTCTTGTCCTTAAGAAAATTAACAGAAACATCAAAATTTAGCTAGGAAATTAGTGAGCAAGATAGCCCAAACGCTCTATAACTAGAGAATTTAAAATTGGGAAGTGAAAACTTAGACAAGTTAGTTAAGAGACCTGCTTAAGGTAAAGGTTTCTTTGGTTAATCCCACAAACAAGATTTAGAACGAGAGTCAGTTTGTAACAAATGCATCCTTGTGGACTCAAATCTGAATATGAGTGTTACTCAAAACCAGGCTACCATAGATATACTGAGGTTCTTTTATGGTTAAGGTAGCTGATGGGGAACCTGCCCTAGGTTTTCTAGATTCAAACTAGCTCCACCCACCCTCAACCTTCTTCTGGGGTTTCAACCAAGTACTGTCAACACATTTGAAATTGATTCAAAATGCTTTTTGGAGAGCCATCTCAGTTGAACTTGCAGGAACTCTTGGGGTCCCCTTCCAAGAAGGAATGGACCAGCATTCTGCCTGGGCTAGATCCAAGTTAGGCTCCGCCTGCCTAGGAGTGTGTTGTCTCCCTCTCTGACAGTCTGATGGCTAAAGCTACAGGTTCTTGCTCTTCAATCAGCACCACCAAATGTCTGCAGTGTTAGCTCTACTCACCAGCCTTAATCTTCAGCTCCCACGTAGTTGAGACAGTTCTTTTTTTAAAGAGACATGAAGGATATATGTAGCTTCTTTTTCCTGAAATCTCTTTCTCAAACTTCCATTGTCACTTTTTACTACTATTTACTGAGTATCCTGTATGACCTGCATGCTAGGGAAAACAAGGTGACTTGATCCATGCCCTCATGAGATCTGTAAGTGCCACAGGGAATCACTGTATAACCAAGTTAGAGATGAAAAAAACAAAATAAGATGAACAGCCCACAGCCTTCTGTCTCATTAATCCCGCATCTACCCCACCTAACAAAGTAAAGGATCTAATATTCAAGTACTTCAGAGTTCTCTTGGCTCACTTCCCAGCTGTGGTCAAATTCTCTGCATGCTCATTCCTCCTTTTCTGGATTACTTGTGGAATTGCCAGGAGGACAGAGGCTTGAAGAATGCAGGCAGTGAAGAAAAAAAAAAAAGAGCATCTGCAGATGATTGACTGAAACCAGTTGTAGCTGGACAGAGTCAGGGTTCTCAGTTGCAAGCAACAGAAACTGATTTAAGCAGAAAAGGAATTTGTTGAAAAGCTATGGAGTAACTCATAATCACTGAGAAGCTTGGAAAATAGGCTCAGAACACACAAGAACTGGGAACTTAAGATCCTATCCAAGGCCACAGGTACAGTCACAGCCTAGAAAAGGTGAGACGAGGGTACCCCTGCAGCCACTGCCTGGGGCTGCACCTCCGCTTGCACTGCCACCATCTTCAGCCCTGGACACTAGATACCACCATGGGCACAGGGAGCCTGGATTTTTTTTTGCCCTGCAGCCTCCCCCAGAAAGGATTCTCCAATGTCCCTGTTTTTTGGTGCCAGTAACTTCTGATACTATCTGGAGCAAGTGCAGCTGATTGACCAAGTCTTGGTTGTGTGTCCGTGTCCTAGCTGCAAAGGAGACTAGTCTCTTGTAGAGACTTCTAGAAGAATAGAAAGCTCTTTCTTAGGGCACTGAGATTCATGAAGTGATAAATGTCCCAAACATGGGAAGGGCGTTCAGATGCTGAGTAGCCAAAAATGATCCTAAGCTCCCTCCCTTCCTATAATCCCATGTGAAGGGGAGAGCCTGAGTCAACACTGGCCTGCCAGAGGGTTAGAAATGAGTTCAGTATACACATGCCAGCACTAAGGCCAGTACCCACTGACCTAGAAGCAAGCACCCTAGGCAAGCAAGGCCAGCCCAACCAGACTGAATTTCCCTAAGAGAAGAAGGGAAACACTTCTCCCTGGCTGCCCCCTCCCCCCAGCCTCAGGGAGAAGGGGAGAGGGAGCGGTGGAGAGGCTCCCTGGGAGTGAGAAGAACAGTCCCTCCCGCTCTAGCAGCCTCTCCACGTGCACCTGGATCGGCTCCGCCTACTCCAGCCATCCTTTTCTCAGCAGCAGGAAGGAAATCCAAGCTGCCGCCATCTGAAAACAAAAGCATGTGTCAAAGATATTTACTTTTGGCCTTGATCTCTCATCTCAGACCTGCTGCTTAGACTTTTGAGAATTTATGGATCCTGACATGTGGTGATTCATCTTGGTTTTGTCACTGTTAGCCGCCAAGCACAAGGGCTGGCATCCGAGATGGGGGTGGGTGGCTAGGGAGAGGGGACACGTGTGCTCATCAGCAACCCCTCAAAGCCCCAGGCCACAGTTTCCTCTTACTGATGTTGCCCAGCCCGGGGTGGGGGGGTTAATCTGTGGCTTATTTTCCATTTGTTTGTTTTAGCCCACCACGCATTTAGCAAGTTGGTTTAAAAACAAAAAAGCCCAAATTAAACCAAAAAAGGAAACTCTTTTTTGAGTCATCTGATTATTTGTTCCCTGCCTTTAGAAGAGAGGCAAACTAACCCCAAAGTGTAGCACTTATTGAAGGATGATATACGGGGGTCAGGCAGTCCCTCAAGCCATTCTCAGGCCCCTGGGGTGGGCCCTTGGTGACACACTGTTTTCCTTTATCGCTTTCCTGGGGATGTGGCTGGGAGGTGCCTCCTGGGTAGGGTGGGTACTTCCAACCATCTGCTTCTAGCCTGGGGAGAGGAAGGTTGGGTAGGCAGTGGAATGTAGCTTTTCCCAGCCATGCTTCCTCTACCTCTCACCACAAACTTAGATTCTTACAGCATCCCCACCTTCTCCTTAAGGCTGTTAGAGCTCCTGGGGGAGCCATGCATGAAGCCTTTATGAAAGCTCTGGGCCGCTGAAAACGTCTGAGTTCCCCCTTATTAATCAGATCATTAGAAAAAAAATAGGATATATTGGCTTAACTCTTTATAAAAATGCCTTCACTGAGCCAAAGTCCAACACTAGAGTCCCAAATTTCTTACGAAGTAAACATAAGAAATAGAAAAAAAAACCAAACCACCCACATTTTTGGTATCTTCTGAAAACTCAGTTAAAGACATTTTCCATTACGTTTCTCAGTGTCCTGCCTTTTAGGATCTATGTGATAAATTTCATTTAGAATTTATCATGAGGAAAAAGATTGTTTCCTCATGAGCTAATATTGCTTCCTTTTCTTCAGACAATAGGAGTGACATAACCAATTGTGTTTCCCTTTTTGCTTTGACTGTCAGGGAACCTGGACTTAAATTTAATACCCGTTTACAAAATTATCTATCTCCAGCTCCTGGTCTTTCCCTTCTGTGTGGTCTCTCATCTCCCCTTTCATCTTTACTTGAACTGCCTCACCTATTTGTACATTTAATTTCAGCTACATCACAGTTTTTTTTTAAATTTTTTTGTGGTACACGGGCCTCTCACTGTTGTGGCCTCTCCCGTTGGCGGAGCACAGGCTCTGGACGCACAGGCTCAGGGGCCATGGCTCACGGGCCCAGCCGCTCCGCGGCATGTGGGATCTTCCCGGACCGGGGCACAAACCCATGTCCCCGGCATCGGCAGGCGGACTCTCAACTGCTGCACCACCAGGGAAGCCCCACAGTTTTTAAAGAACAGGCAAAGTGTAACAAACGGCAAAACTAACCACCAAATCAGTAATGTGACCAAGGTCACCTAGAACTTGATCTCACTTCCCTGATGTCCCCTTGGAGAGACTCACAGGCTAGACACATGCAACCATTAGAAGAATATGTTCAAGTATTAAATGAGAAGAATAAGGGTTTTCGGGACTGAGGAGACAGATCAGGGAAGACTGGGACAGTCAAGGAAGGCTTCCCGAAGGAGGCACTACTTATTGGAAGCTTTGAAGGCTTGGGAGTTAGTTTCAGGGGTTCATTTCATTGGACCAGCTGTATGGTTTGGTTGAATTACAGGAAGCATTGGGGCAAGTACCTGGGAATTTGTCTGATTGGCTCTTTCCTGGGGACAGTTTCTGAACTTCTCTGAGAGGCCAGTGCATTGCTTTCTAGGAGAAACTATGTGAAGGCCATCAGATGAGTCCTCAGTAAAGGGTGGGACTGGTCTAGCCACTATATTGGCATTTTAGATGGGATAATTCTTCATTGGAACTATTCTACATACTGCAGTATCTTTAGCATCCTGGTTCACACCCACTAGATGCTCATAGCAATCCCCAGTCATTGGGACAGCCCCAAATTCCTACACATTTTCCCCAACGCCCCCGGGAGGGCAGTAACCACCCAGGTGAGACCTACCACTCCCTCAAATACCCAAGATTCTCCTCTCTGGTCTGCCATCCACAACTAGGATTTCCAGATTTAGCAAAAAAAAATATAGAACACCCAATTAAATTTGAATTTTAAATAAACAATGCATAATTTTTTAGTGTTAAGTATGTCCCCAATATTGCACTACTCGTTATTTATCAAAAAATGCAAATATAACTAGTGGCCTTTATTTTATCCAGAAGCCCTACCCACAGCCCATCACCACCACCTACAAACCCGTCTCCCAGAAATTCCCTTGGGCTGGTCACTGTGGTGTGTGCTGAGCCATCCCCTACTTCTTCCCTGCAAGATCTGTCTGTTCTGTATTTCAGTTCCTGGTGTTCCATCACTGTGGGATAAGTCTCAGTGCGATGGTAAATACTTTTAATCAGATGAACAGATTCTTCCTAATAGGTAGGCTACTTACCCCATCTAGGTAGCACCTTCCATTAACCTGGTTAAAGTATACACCAGTCTCCGGAAGTCTCTCAGATTGAACAGTGGTGGGGAGGACAGACGGAAACAGGAAGCATTCCTAGGGCTAACAGCTTATGCTATGTGACCCTAAATTCCAATGAGTCTCAATTTTGCCTGCACAACGGGGAGCTTTAAACACTGTTGGTGTCTAGTCCTACCCTCAGAGACTCTGAGTGAATTATTCTGGGACGGAGCCTGGCATTGGGGATTTTTTAAAGCCCTAACCTCCCCCACCCCTACCCAGGGTCTCCCTAATTTACAGCCGAGGTTGAGAATCACTCCTCCACTTCCTGAGAAAAGCGAGAGAAAGGAGAGAGCAAGATAAAGGTCGAGAGGGGAAGAGAGAGAATGAGACCTGATTTCAGGGGCTCCTGGCACTGGTCATCGAGGGGATTTGGAAGTATCAAGAGGCAGACACACTCCACTCGAGCAGGGGGACAAAATGTTCAAGAAAGTAATATACTTCGAATGCGTTCCACTTAGAGCAAAACAGATGTGAAAAAGCACTTCTGAAAAGCCCAGAGAGTGTTTCATTTTGTGCCAAACACTGTCCTTAGAGATGCCCCAGCTTACCAAAAAAAAAAAAGAGTCCCCTAGAGAGAGTCCCATTTTTCTTTATTATCCGGTGAGTCTAACCAACGCCAGGATCAGGTTCAGAAGCCGGGCTGCTCACATGCATGGCCTTCCTGGTGTTAGCTGAGGAGCAAGCTTCTGATGTCACCATGGGCACCTCAGCGAAAGAGCCTCCCCCCTTGGCTCCATGTGGGCTGTGAGCCCAGAGTGTCAGTCCCTGTGCCGTCAGCACACGCCGGCCTCGACAAGTAGGGCAGCATCGACATGGCTCCAACCTCCACCAAGAGGTACTTGCCGCTGGCAGGAAGTTGCTTCTGCAGAATTAAAAACCATCAGAGTTGATCAAAGGAAGTGCAGGGTAGGCTGGCGGGCGGGCCAGATCCTAATCTCCACTTGTTGGCCTCACACATCACTGCACATGAGTCACCCGCTGAGCTCAGCGGACATGCTGTTTGGATTAGGCTTTTACAGGCGAGGCTTGCCAAGCTTGCCTCTGCCGGCTCGCTGCACAGAGCAGCAGAGAGGAGAGGGAGGAAGGTGGGTTGTGGGTTAGATGTGGTTGCCCAGGTGCCGGGGGGGGAGGCGGCTGGCTCCCCAGCTACACAGGACAGTGGCAGCAGGGGGTGGTTGTGAGTCCCACTGTCCCCCACCCATCTTCTCAGCTCAGCTCCACGAACCCCATTAGGAGCAACGGAGCCCACACCAGGCCTACACATCCTTCCTCTCTTGCCAACTCTCCAATTAAGATGTACTATTACAGGACTCACATCTTGCCTTCACTCAACCATTTGCCTCTCAACGAGCAGGAATTCCTTTTCTCAAAAGCAGGCAACACTTCATCACTCAGGCATCCTGCTCAAATGCAGTGGAGTCCAGCAAAAAAGGGAGGGAGGTCAGAAAATAAAAATTCCTAAATTAAGAGCCAATCCATAAAAGCAGGGCTTCCCCTAGTGCCTAGCTGGTGTGACATCACCATGAGTTACTCAATGAAAATGGTGTCAGAGTAGCGGCTCAATTACACGTGGAAGATTTCCTCAAGAAACAGAAGTCTGCAGAAAATGAATAGGGGTAGAAGATATTCTGCACTTAGGTCTTTGGGGGGCTGCCTCCAGAGGAGCTGATTTCCCTGGGCAGAAAGCTAAACGGGATTCTCTTAGTGCCTAGCAGAGTCTCGGTACTAAGGAGTGGCAGTAGAGGTAACCCAGTGGTTTGTTTTGCAATGGTAGGAACGAGATCAAAATCCTTTGTCTCCAATTCTGCCAAGTTTTGCTTCTGTGCATGGTAACTTGGGAAGAAGCAGCCCCCATTATTTTGTGAGCCAAGGATTCTTGGCTTGTAGTGTCTGCTGGGATTCTCTTCAGAGTATTTTAGACTCTCATTTATTAAAAGCTTCTAAATGGAGGTGGCAGTTCTTGACACTTTCAAAATAAATGTTGCCACTGGTCCTTACACCACTCTTGACTCTAAACCACAAATTTCCAAACTTACCATTGCTCAATTAGCTGTAATTTAAAAAGTATTTCTGATTCCTGGCTTCAGGTTTCTTTTCACCTATCTATAATTCTCAGGGTGCTCAAATTTGCTCATGAAACCTGTCCTTTCCTTCCTTTCCTCCTTTATTATTTTCACTTAAAAATGCAAATGGAGATAGAAGGTACTACCCTGGGTAGGATTCCAGTCACTAAAGCACAGCACAGCAGTGACTGTTAGGTGAACCTCTTTGAACTCCAGCTCGGCCACCAATTCCCAATGTGACCTTGGAGCAATTTTCTTAACCCCTCACAGTCTCAAATTCCTCAGCTGTAAAATGTGGATAAAAATCACCCTGAACTGGGGCTTCCCTGGTGGCACAGTGGTTGAGAGTCCTCCTGCCAATGCAGGGGACACGGGTTCGTGCCCCGGTCCGGGAAGATCCCACATGCCGCAGAGTGGCTGGGCCTGTGAGCCATGGCCGCTGAGGCTGTGCGTCCAGAGCCTGTGCTCCACAACGGGAGAGGCCACAGCAGTGAGAGGCCCACGTACCGCAAAAGAAAAAAAAAAAAAATCACCCTAAACTCATTGATGAGGACTAAATGAGCTAAGGCAAGAAAAACATTCAGTAAAGTCCCTGGTACCCAGTAAACACATAATCAATGCATTATTATTTCTATTACAGTAATTACTCTGCAACCAGCATTACACAGCTAATGGTGGTAAGCTTAATTGGATTTTACCAATAACATTTCTTCCTTCTGAAATTCCTCAGCGCCCAGAGAGCTGACATTTGCTTTAATCAAAAGTATTTGCTTGATGGTGCCTGTGCATCCTTCGTTAGGAAAAGACCATAGGAGAGGAGAAGGAAGAGAGGATTGTGTATCAGTTATGAAAAGAAGGTATTTTCCCTTGGGGGCTCCTTTCTATA
Organism: Orcinus orca; assembly: GCF_937001465.1. Lineage (NCBI taxonomy): Eukaryota > Metazoa > Chordata > Mammalia > Artiodactyla > Delphinidae > Orcinus > Orcinus orca. Next base: position 57,680,471 of record NC_064571.1, read on the forward strand.
ACTAGAAGGGAAGTCTCAACTCTTGAGGGCTTGCTGTGGATGGGGGACAGAGGGTGCAGAGTCACATCCTAATGGAATCTGTGAGGGGAGGAAATCATAGGTAGGAATGTGATGTGGCTCAATGTATCAAAAAGGCACATCTACCGAGTTTCTGCATAGCAGGGGATGATGTAAGGAGTAGAGGTCTTTCTGTTTAGAAAGGTACCGTGATGGGCAGCATTTCTAGTGCACGGGTAGGCCCTGGGCATAGTCTACAGGTGGGAGCTGAGAAAAGGGGAATTGGAGCTGCTTTGCATGACAAAAATAAGGCATGCCCCCATTTAGATTTAGTTGGGGAGAATATGTTGGAAGATTGGAATATGTGTTGGAAGATTCTCCCCTCCCTTCCTTAATATGGATTTGGACTGAGACTAATGGTTTGTCTTTGGGGTGTGTGTGTGTGTGTGAGAGAGAGAGAGAGAGAGATATCTGAGAGTTACAAGCAATCAGAAGACCACAGGAAGAATGAGGAGGGTATCCTGACTACACGCTGGCAGAGAGACCCTGAAGAGAACAAGAACTGGAGAAATGAAGCCTCCCTTGGACTGTTCTGGGCCTCATCTAACTACATGGCATTATTTCTAACTGAGTAATTCAGACTTTGAGAAATGCATGGCTGTGGAGTATCTTTACCTTACAGATGATCCTATTTGTGGTAAGAGGTAAGGTTGGGTTGGATCTTGTTGAGTGAGGATTTCATGGGCTGGGTTGGGGGGGTTGCATTAAAATGTAAACATAGTGATAGCTTGTATTCTTTGTCTTTTGTGTGCTTTAATCCCAGCACTTAGAACGTGCCTGGGACATCGTTGGTATTTAGTAAACATTTATTGAATGAATGAATTTTGCCATGGAGAAAAGTAGGCTCACAGAGGAAAAGAAGAAACAGAGGTTGGGCCTTGGGGCTGGTCATTAAGGATAGGAAATGGGCCATGCCTATGAAGACACCCTGCTAAGGTTTTTTCCTTCTCCCCTTGGCCTCTGGGAACAATCATATTTAATATTCAGATTTTTTCCCCTTCTACATATCCCCAAATTTTCAATGAGGTGGCTTACACATACACGTTAGAGGTGTAGAATTAGGTGACAACACAACAAAGGCAAATGTGGCTTCCCTGCATTGTCCCTTGTATTAGTTTCCCATGGCTGGTATAACAAACTGTCACCAATGCCACAAATTTATTACCTTACTGGTCTGCAGGTTAGAAGACCTAAAATCAAGGCATCTGCAGGGCTGCATTCCTTCTGAAGGCACCAGGCAAGAATCTGTTTTCTTGCCCTTTTCAGCTTCTAAGCACAGTCCGCATTCCTTGGCCTTTTCCTCACATCCCTCTGACCTCTGCTTACACTGTCACATCTCCCTCTCTGACTCTTACTCTCTTTCTCTTATAAGGACCCTTGTGGTTACATCGTGTTCACCCAGATATTCCAGGACAATCTCCCCAACTCAAGGTCCTTAACTTAATCACATCTGCAAAGTCCTTTTGCCACGTAAGGTAACATATTCACAGATTCCAGAATGTGGACATTCTTGGGGGCCATTGTCCTGCCTACCACATCCCCGAGGCACCATCGGTGTCATGTCCAGGGAAGATGGCAGCCCCGGAACACAGGCCAAGACCCACACTCTAGCGAGCAGAGACCCTGGCTGAGTGTGGAGTTTAAGGGCAGGTGAAAGCAGAGGCATAGGCAGCAGCCTGGACTGGCTTTGGAGATGAGAGACCCATCCCTTTCTGCAAATATACTGGAGCAAAGTGATTCTTAGTGACAGAGACAGAAAGATAGAGTCTGCTTTTATGGATAGAGGGGCTGTCTAGGCAGCAGACACTCAGGTTACAGCCCTTTTCCAGTTTGGGGGTTAAGAATTTGAAACAATTTGTACAGTGCAGTGTCTGGTTTATGGCAGGTGCACAATTCAATAAGAGCCATCTATTATTAAAACCAGAAGGAAAGGGGGCAGGGGGGCTCCAGAGCCCCAGCTGCCGGAGGAAGCAGGTCATACACAGCTCTACATCCCCAACCCCGGGAAAACAGGAAGAAGACCTGTCATGAGGGAATAAGGTATGAGGCAGGTGTGCAGAGGTAGAGTTTCAAATGCCCTTTATCTTAATTTCTTCCCATACAAGCTAGGAGGAAGCATCTGGCCGGTTCTCTAATGAAACTTGGAACTCACTGCTGAAGGCAAGAAGAAAATATTTTTGTGGTTTTTCTGTGGGGGAAGAAAGCAATAAATTTTTCTGTTGTTGAAGGAACACCTTTCAGTTGTGTAGCTCTGAGAGGGATGTATTATTATTAAAGCATACGTGCCTGAAAGTTTATTACTCAGGCCACTGGGAAGCTTCACATAGACCCTGAAGGGTAAGAACAAAGGATGAGCTGGTGGTCCCAAGCTCAAAGGTAGTCACAGTAGATACAGATTTAAGAAATTGACATTCCTACTAGAACAGCTAGGTTTTTGCGGTGAGTGTTGGCTCTGGAAAGCTCATCTGTATCTCCCCATGGATTTCTTACAGAGCCCCTGCTCAGCAAGGAGCATCTGTTTTCAGTTGGCCTGCTCTTATCAGTCGGATGTGGTAGGAGAAGAGGACAAGGTTTTGCTCTTTTTTTTTTTCCCACTTAAAAATTAAAAAAAAATTTTTTTAATGTTTATTTATTTATTTTCTTATTAGTCATCCATTTTACACACATCAGTGTACACACGTCAATCCCAATCTCCCAATTCATCCCAACACAACCCCCCACCCCCAGCAATCTGTATATCTTCTTTGGAGAAATGTCTATTTAGGTCTTCTGCCCATTCTTGGATTGGGTTGTTTGTTTTTTTAATATTGAGCTGCATGAGCTGTTTGTTATATTTTGGAGATTAATCCTTTGTCCAATGATTCATTTGCAAATATTTTCTCTCATTCTGAGGGTTGTCTTTTTGTCTTGTTTATGGTTTCCTTTGCTGTGCAAAAGCTTTTAAGTTTCATTAGGTCCCATTTGTTTATTTTTGTTTTTATTTCCATTACTCTAGGAGGTGGATCAAAAAATATCTTGCTGTGGTTTATGTCAAAAGGTGTTCTTTCTATGATTTCCTCTAAGAGTTTTATAGTGCCCAGTCTTACATTTAGGTCTCTAATCCATTTTGAGTTTATTTTTATGTATGGTGTTAGGGAGTGTTCTAATTTCATTCTTTTACATGTAGCTGTCCAGTTTTCCCAGCACCACTTATTGAAGAGACTATCTTTCCTCCATTGTATATCCTTGCCTCCTTTGTCATAGATTAGTTGACCATAGGTGCGTGGGTTTATCTCTGGGCTTTCTATCCTGTTCCATTGATCTATATTTCTGTTTTTGTGCCAGTACCATATTGTCTTGATTACTGTAGCTTTGTAGTATAGTCTGAAGTCAGGGAGTCTGATTCCTCCAGCTCTGTTTTTTACCCTCAAGACTGCTTTGGCTATTCGGGGTCTTTTATGTTTCCATACAAATTTTAAGATTTTTTTGTTCTAGTTCCATAAAAAATGCCATTGGTAATTTGATAGGGATTGCATTGAATCTGTAGATTGCTTTTGGTAGTATCGTCATTTTCACAATATTGATTCTTCCAATCCAAGAACATGGTATATCTCTCCATCTATTGGTATGATCTTTAATTTCTTTCATCAGTGTCTTATAGTTTTCTGCATTACAGGTCTTTTGTCTCCCTAGGTAAGTTTATTCCTAGGTATTTTATTCTTTTTGTTGCAATGGTAAATGGGAGTGTTTCCTTAATTTCTCTTTCAGATTTTTCATCATTAGTGTATAGGAATGCAAGAGATTTCTGTGCATTAATGTTGTATCTTGCAACTTTACCAAACTCATTGATTAGCTCTAGTAGTTTTCTGGTGGCATCTTTAGGATTCTCTATGTATAGTATCATGTCATCTGCAAAGAGTGACAGTTTTACTTCTTCTTTTCCAATTTGTATTCCTTTTATTTCTTTTTCTTCTCTGATTGCCGTGGCTAGGACTTCCAAAACTATGTTGAATAACAGTGGTGAGAGTGGACATCCTTGTCTTGTTCCTGATCTTAGAGGAAATGCTTTCAGTTTTTCACCATTGAGAATGATGTTTGCTGTGGGTTTGTTGTATATGGCCTTTATTATGTTGAGGTAGGTTCCCTCTATGCCCACTTTCTGGAGAGTTTTTATCATAAATTGGTGTTGAATTTTGTCAAAAGCTTTTTCTGCCTCTATTGAGATGATCATATGGTTTTTCTTCTTCATTTTGTTAATATGGTGTATCACACTGATTGATTTGCATATATTGAAGAATCCTTGCATCTCTGGGATAAATCCCACTTGATCATGGTGTATGATCCTTTTAATGTGTTGTTAGATTCTGTTTGCTAGTATTTTGCTGAGGATTTTTGCATCTGTATTCATCAGTGATATTTGTCTGTAATTTTCTTTTTTTGTAGTATCTTTGTGTGGTTTTGGTATCAGGGTGATGGTGGCCTCATAGAATGAGTTTGGGAGTTCTCCTTCCTCTGCAATTTTTTGGAAGAGTTTGAGAAGGATGGGTGTTAGCTCTTCTCTAAATGTTTCATAAAATTCACCTGTGAAGCCATCTGGTCCTGGATTTCTGTTTGTTGGAAGTTTTTTTTTTTTTCCGGTACGCGGGCCTCTCACTGTTGTGGCCTCTCCCGTTGCGGAGCGCAGGCTCCAGACGCGCAGGCTCAGCGGCCATGGCTCACGGGCCCAGCCGCTCTGCGGCATGTGGGATCTTCCCGGACCGGGGCACAAACCCGTGTCCCCTGCATCGGCAGGCAAACTCTCAACCACTGCACCACCAGGGAAGCCCTGTTGGAAGAGTTTTAATCACAGTTTTAATTTCATTACTTGTGATTGGTCTGTTCATATTTTCTATTTCTTCCTGGTTTAGTCTTGGAAGGTTATACCTTTCTAAGAATTTGTCCAATTCTTCCAGGTTGTCCATTTTATTGGCATAGAGTTGCTTGTAGTAGTGTCTTAGGAGGCTTTGTATTTCTGCAGTGTCTGTTGTAACTTCTCCTTTTTCATTTCTAATTTTATTGATTTTAGTCCTCTCCTTCTTTTTCTTGATGAGTCTGGTTAATGGTTTATCAATTTTGTTAATCTTCTCAAAGAACCAGCTTTTAGTTTTGATCTTTGTTATTGTTTTCTTTGTTTCTATTTCATTTATTTCTGCTCTAATCTTTATGATTTCTTTCCTTCTGCTAACTTTGGGTTTTGCTTGTTCTTCTTTCTCTAGTTCCTTTAGGTGTAACGTTAGATTGTTTATTTGAGATGTTTCTTATTTCTTGAGGTAGGCTTGTATAGCTATAAACTTCCAACTTAGAACTGCTTTTGCTGCATCCCATAGGTTTTGGATCGTCATGTTTTCATTGTCATTTGTCTCTAGGTATTTTCTGACTTCCTCTTTGATTTCTTCAGTGATCTCTTGGTTATTTAGTAATGTATTGTTTAGCCTCCATGTGTTTGTGTTTTTTACGTTTTTTTCCCTGTAATTGATTTCTAATCTCATAGCATTGTGGTCAGAAAGGATGCTTGATATGATTTCAATTTTCTTAAGTTTACTGAGGCTTGATTTGTGACCCAAGATGTGATCTATCCTGGAGAATGTTCCGTGTGCACTTGAGAAGAAAGTGTAATCTGCTGTTTTTGGATGGAATGTCCTATCAATATCAATTAAATCTATCTGGTCTATTGTGTCATTTAAAGCTTGTGTTTCCTTATTAATTTTCTGTTTGGATGATGTCCATTGGTGTAAGTGAGGTGTTAAAGTCCCCCACTATTATTGTGTTACTGTCGATTTCCTCTTTTAGAACTGTTAGCAGTTGCCTTATGTATTGAGGTGCTCCTAAGTTGGGTGCATATATATTTATAATTATTATATCTTCTTATTGGATTGAGCCCTTGATCATTACGTAGTGTCCTTCCCTGTCTCTTGTAACATTCTTTATTTTAAAGTCTATTTTATCTGATATGAGTATTGTTACTCCAGCTTTCTTTTGATTTCCATTTGCATGGAATATCTTTTCCATTCCCTCACTTTCAGTGTGTATGTATCCCTAGGTCTGAAGTGGGTCTCTTGAAGACAGCATATATATGGGTCTTGTTTTTGTATCCATTCAGCAAGCCTGTGTCTTTTTTTTTTTTTTTTTTTTTTTTTTTTTTGCGGTATGCGGGCCTCTCACTGTCGTGGCCTCTCCCGCCGCGGAGCACAGGCTCCGGACGCGCAGGCTCAACGGCCATGGCTCACGGGCCCAGCCGCTCCGCGGCACGTGGGATCCTCCCAGACCAGGACACGAACCCGTGTCCCCTGCACCGGCAGGCGGACTCTCAACCACTGCGCCACCAGGGAAGCCCAAGCCTGTGTCTTTTGGTTGGAGTATTTAATCCATTCACCTTTAAGTTAATATTTGTTATGTATGTTCCTATTACCGTTTTCTTAATTTTGGGGGGTTTGTTTTTGTAGGTCCTTTTCTTCTCTTGTGTTTCCCACTTAGAGAAGTTCCTTTAGCATTTGTTGTAGAGCTGGTTTGGTGGTGCTGAATTCTCTTAGCTTTTGCTTGTCTGTAAAGGTTTTGATTTCTCCATTGAATCTGAATGAGATCCTTGCCAGGTAGAATAATCTTGGTTGTAGGTTCTTCCCTTTCATCACTTTTAAGTATATCATGTCACTTCCTTCTAGCTTGTAGAGTTTCTGCTGAGAAATCAGCTGTTAACCTTATGGGAGTTCCCTTGTATGTTATTTGTCATTTTTCCCTTGCTGCTTTCGATAATTTTTCTTTGTCTTTAATTTTTGCCAGTTTGATTACTATGCATCTCAGCATGTTTCTCCTTGGATTTATCCTGTATGGGACTCTCTGCACTTCCTGCACTTGGGTGGCTATTTCCTTTCCCATGTTAGGGAAGTTTTTGACTATAATCTCTTCAAATATTTTGTCTGGTACTTTCTCTCTCTCGTCTCCTTCTGGGACCCCTATAATGCGAATGTTGGTGCATTTAATGTTGTCCCAGAGGTCTCTTAGGCTGTCTTCATTTCTTTTCATTCTTTTTTCTTTATTCTCTTCCACAGCAGTGAATTCCACCATTCTGTCTTCCAGGTCACTTATCCATTCTTCTGCCTCAGTTATTCTGCTATTGATTCCTTTTAGTGTATTTTTCATTTCAGTTATTGTGTTCTTCATCTCTGTTTGTTTGTTCTTTAATTCTTCTAGGTCTTTGTTAAACATTTCTTGCATCTTCTTGATCTTTGCCTCCATTCTTTTTCCAAGGTCCTGGATCATCTTCACTATCATTATTCTGAATTCTTTTTCTGGAACATTGCCTATCTCTATTTCATTTAGTTGTTTTTCTGGCATTTTATCTTGTTCCTTCATCTGGTACATAGCCCTCTGCCTTTTCATCTTGTCTATCTTTCTGTGAATGTGGTTTTTGTTCCACAGGCTGCAGGATTGTAGTTCTTCTTGCTTCTGCTGTCTCAGTCTTGCTCTTAAGGAGGTCATTCATTCTGTACAAATGTGGTGAACCCTTGCTGGACGTTCTAGGCACTGATCTAGGTTCAAGGGATATTACAACGACCAAAACAGACAACAAATGATAACCATGTATCTGGTTGTGATAAGTGGTCTAGAGACAGACAAGGCAGAAGAAAGGGTTGAAGAGCAGCATTTGATGTGGGGAGTGGGAGGAAGGCCCCTCTGATAATGGGGTAGTTGTGCAGAGACTTGAAAGACGTGAAGGTGGCAAAGGGGCAAGTCACACAGACATCGCAAGAGTGGGCCACGTGGAGGGAACATCTATTGAAGCTTATGAAAGTAGCTCAGTTTTCAGTGGGCACTATGTACAGTGCTGACAGGGTTACAATATCTGTCTCCCTCCTCATGCAGTGTCCTCACCCACAATGGTGGGTGGCAGCTCCTTTGTGTCACACATCCCAATCTCCAGCCATGGTGAACTGGACCTGAGGAGGGAGGGCATCCATCCAAACTGAGCAATCTTGCATAAAGTAAGGGCAATCAATCATCAGGGAAAATCAGCAGTACGCGGCGACTGTCTCTCGAGGCTCACCTGGGGTTTTGAGTCTAGGAGGCTGGAGTTAGAAGGCCAAAGCCTGTGTGACTGAGAGTGGGTTTATCAACCTGTTCTTGAGGCAGAGACACACCCCAAGGCTATGCTGTGCAGTCGAACCTTTCCTAGGGTGAGTCCTGCTCCTCTGCAGGTATCTCCTGAGTGCAGGTACATAGATTAGGTGCAGAGATTGCAAAGGAAGAGCACACAGCAAACAGAAATACTTACACTGAGATTGCTTAGGCTTGAAGCAACATTCCTCTAATGCTCCCTATGCACACGCACTTGATAAGTAGAAACATAATTTGGATTTTTCAAAACTCTTTTTATGAATGGTGGGGTTTGTTTGTTTGTTTTTTTAAGGCACTACTTTTTTTAAGAAGCCTGCGTGCTTCTATCTTGAAAATGTAATTTATGGGTGTGAGGAAGGATTTTTGTTTTTGTCTTTTTTTTAAAGGAAGTTTTCCGATGAGGAAGCTTTGTCCTTTTAATACCTTGAATATCCAGGGTGGATGGAGCCAGTCAGGCTCTGACACGCCTCTTGTTCCAAGCTCTGCCGTCTCTTGGACTGCAGCCTCTCCACAGCTTACCCTGAGTTGGCTGAGCAGATTTCTTCATGAGTAAAATGCAAATAGCAATGTTCTCAAGGCCAGAGCATTTCTTTCTCCCAGGGAGGTTGTGAATTTCCAAGGTGCTTCTCTGCTAAGCTGAGATTTCATTAACTAAATTGTGTAAAAGGGCTTATTGTCACACCTTGCACTAAATATCAATACCATAAAAATACCAGTAGTTGCTAAATACTAGTGCCTATAGAGGTTATGTCGAAAAAGAAAGTCCTTTTTAGATAGAGATGCATACTGAAGTATTTATGAGTAAAATGACATTGTGTCTGGAGCTTGCTTTTAAAAATTCCAGTTAAAAAAATGTGCATATTTGTGGGGGAAGGAGACAGAAGTAGGGTGCTAGTTGCAACAAGATTGGCACCTGTAGAGATTGTTCAAACTGGGTGGTAGGAACATGGGGGTTCACTATTCCATTCTGTCTCACTTTGTGTGTGTTTGAAACGTTTCATGATACAAAGTTAAAAGACAGAGAGAGAAAGAGAGAAAAAAATAGTCTGACCCACTCTTTTCTCTCTGGACTCTGTTATTACATAACGTCAGCAGGGATCCGAACGTGGGGAATTTGATTATGGGAGTTTTTGCAGTGTGACTTCAACAAAGGGAAAAGTTTGATGGATTATTTCTGGAGAGTGGAACAGTCAGGGTTTCCAAGAAGAGTGATGTTGAAATGAATAATGAAGATTCCTTGCTCAGTGATGCAGCCTGCGGGCTCTTGTCAGACGTTCTGGGAAATCGCGGAAGGGGCTGGCATCGACCTGGCGGCTTAGCGCTTACTTGTGAAGGGCAGGAAAGATCCACGTGCTCCCTGCAGTTTCCCTCAGTCCCTCGAGAATGGTAGTGGGATTTACTTGTACTTTATATCCAGGGCTATGGCCAGGACAGTGCAGCCGTCCAGGTCAGTCGTGCATCCTGGCTCCCTGGATGTGGCATTCTCAGAAGCCTCGGTGTCTTGCAGCGGAACACGGTTGAGGGAGTGTGTGTAGGGCAGTCAGGCCTGGCAGCCAGTCTCCAGCATTCTCGCAGATTCCCACTAAGCCCAGAAAGGAGCACCGGAATGCAACACAGGAAGTTCCCTCTTCTCAACCGCCGTCCCTGGGCTTGCAGGGTGGGGTGGAAATTGGCCTATGGGTGACCACACCCAGCTCCCTATCCACCCCAACCAGAGACTTTACATCCTCAACAGCTGCTGTCTGTGTTTGGCTTTCAGCTCAGGCTGCTTTGACCCAGCTCCCAGAAACCAGTTTGCAGGGGACAACTGTGACACAGACGTTCCAGTCATAACTGACCTGCAACTTCTTCCTACTGTCCCCCTGCCATGCACATAGTGTGTCCTCATTTCATTGCTAAGACAGGATTTATCTCAGGAGGTGCCTCCTTGATTTGCCTATGATTTTGTTCTGGAGTTTCTTAAAACTTATTCCAAAAGCTCATCTCATCACTTAAAATGTGTGAGGAATTTTTTTTTTTTAAGTGGGTTTCAGTGGACTAAAGAATAAGATGATGGAGATGCCTTTATTTGTATTGCTCAAGCTGCTCTGTGGGATAAGATTGGACAATGAATGGTGCTTTAGGAAGTAACTTGGCTCTTCCATATCATAATCAATTCAACAAATCAAGAGATGACGTGGGCTATGAACTCTTTGGTGCTGCCTTTTTAAGGGCTCATAATCCCTGAAAATCATTCAAATCCTTCAGTATGGTAATAGCACTCCTGGAAATTTCTACAAAGGAAATAATTCAAAAGAAGAAGGGGGGAGGAAATCTTTATACGTATATAGATATTTATGGGAGAATCACTTGTAATAGTGAAAATTGGAAACATAGCAGAGGAATGGTTAAAAAAATTATGATATATCTGTGGAAAACCATGTAGCCACAAAAAATGATGATTAGGAAGACTATACAAGGAAAGTGTTTATTAAGTGATGCTAAAAAAGTGGAACACAAAAATTATATGAACATTAAAATTATGTAATTATATTATAATAATGTAATTTCTATATCTGACTGAAGACTGAAAGGAAATTTGGGAGAAGGGAAAGTGGTTGTGTTAAATGGTGGAAAAATGAGTGATGTTTTTCTTTTTAAATACCTTTAGTGTTGTTGTAGACTTATTTTAGTAATAAGTAATTCTTTTTTTTTTTTTTTTTTTTTTTTTTTGCAGTACGCGGGCCTCTCACTGTTGTGGCCTCTCCCGTTGTGGAGCACAGGCTCCGGACGCGCAGGCTCAGCGGCCATGGCTCATGGACCCAGCCGCTCCACGTCACGTGGGATCTTCCCAGACCGGGGCACGAACCCGCATCCCCTGCATCGGCAGGCAGACTCTCAACCACTGTGCCACCGGGGAAGCCCATAAATAATTCTTTAAAAAAAAAAGAATACTCAAGCTCCTTAACTTGTTGTGGTTGTTTTAACTTTGGGCAGTAAGTGAAAAAATATTCAAAAACTAAAGGAAGTCACATCAGCAACTATCAAATCTTGAGCTCAGAATGTGACTAATTGACAATAGTAGGAGTCAGATGAGAGAATCTAAAGATAACAGATACAGGAAATAGGTCCAAGAGGCAGTGGGGGAAAGGATTTGCATAGTTCAATATTTACAAAAAGGAACAAACTCACATCCATTCATTAGTCTATATTGAGTCTGATGATACCTGTGAACAAAAAGAGAGAGCCAAAGAGGCATCCTATATTAGCCTTTCTCTAACATTAATGGTCCATTTTGGGTGCCTTCCCTGAAGGCAGCTGAGCAACTCACCTAGAGGAATGGTTCAAATCATTCCTGATTTTTAAATATTAACCCTTGGCCAACTTAATTAATCATAGCGTACCAGCACTTGGAAGCACTCAAACAAAACACCCTTTACCCACAGGAGATGCATCCACCCCAAGCTGCTCTTCCCTTATAATCTTGCCCCAAACTTGCATGGGCAGCTCAGGACAAATTCTGGTCCCAGGCTGCCAATGTCGTGTATTGATGGAGTGAAGCAGGCTGACAGTCTACAACCTGAGAAGGTTTTAGGAGAAGAGTCTGTGTTAAGTGCCAGTGTTAATTACAGTTGATTTAAACCTTAGATTGTGGATGGACCATGAAAAAGGCAGATTGATGACTACTATGTGGTCAGATGAACCCAGATACTTAGATCTTTCAAGAGAAAACAAAAAGCCTTAAAATCATCTCCAGGGTACAGATACTGTGGTAGGTCCAGTGAAAATTATAAGTTTAGGGTTAGACACGACTCTGCCCACAACCCAAAAGAGTGTGTTAGGGGAGCAGGATGGAAATACAGACAGAATTCGAGTCAATAAACGCATCTCACAGAACAAAATATAAGTACCTCAAAGTAAAAAACTTTGAGTTAGGTAACCTGGGTTTAAGTCCCAGCTAGGCCCTCTGATCAACTGTGTGATGTTGGACAACTGTCTATGACTCAATTTCATTTCCTGTAAAATAGGAACGAATAACGTCTACCTCAAAGGCAGGCATGAAGATTAAATAAGATAATGCATTTGAGAATCTGTTGAATCCGCAATGTGGACTGCATAAGGCAGTGGTTCTCAAACTTGACTACACATTGGAATCACTCGGGGAGTTAAAAAAAATACTGATGCCTGGGTCACGCCCCCAGAGATTCTGAATTAATTGGTATCATGTGTAGCCTTGGCAGTGGGATATTTAGAATTGTAGAAGAGAAAGAAACAAACCTATAATTATAGTTGGAGATTTCAAAACCCTTCTCTCAATAATTGAGGGAACAAGTAAGACAGAAAAATCAGTGAGGATATAGAAGACTTGAGCAATGCTATCAACCAATTAGACTTAATTGACATTCCACTGAACAATGTCAGAGTATATATTCTTTTCAAGAGCACACAGAAAATTTTCCAAAATAGACCATATTCTAGCTATAAGATAAGCCTTAAGAAATTAAAAAATATCCAAATCAGAAGAGTGTGTAATTTGATCACAGTGGAATTAAGCTAGATGTTAGTAACAGAAAGATATCTGGGAAATAGCCAATTATTTGGGAACAAATTTGCATACTTCCAAATAACCTACAGGTCTAAGGAGAATTAGGGCAATTAGGAAATATTTGGAACTAAATGAAAACACAACATATCAAAATTTGTGAAATTCAGCCAAAATATATTTATAGGGAAATTTATACCACTAAACACTTAGAGTATAGAAGAAGAAAGGTCTCAAACCAATGGCTTTAGACACCACCTTAAGCAACTAGAAAAAACAGCAAATTAAACCTAAACTAAGCAGAAAAGTGTAAATTATAAAGATTAGAGAAGAAATTAGTGAAATAGAAAACAGAAAAACAATGGAGAAATATCCATGAAATTAAAAGCTGGTTCTTTGAGAAGTTCAATAAAATTGATAAACCTCTAGCCAGACTGATCAGGAAAAGAAGAGAAAGAAGACACACATTACTAATATCAGGATTGAGAGAGGTGATATCACTACAGATTCCATAGATATTATGGAATAAAAGTATTATAAGGGAATATCAAGAACAACTGTGTGCCAATAAATATGACCAAATTAGAGGAAATGGAAAGATTCTTTGATGCAATTTACCATTTAATAAAAAAAATAGATAACCTGTATAACTCTACATCTATTAAATAAATTGAATTAGTGGTTAAAAATCTTCCCACAAAGAAAATTTCAATCCAAGATGGTGAATTCTATCAAATATTTAAGGAAGAAATAATACCAACTCTACACACGAACACTTCAAGTAAATTGAAAAGGATGGACTATATCCCAACTCATTCCATGAGACCAGCATTACTCTGATACCAGAACTAGACAAAAATATTACAAGAAAAGAAAACTAGAGATCAATATCTCTCATGAGTATAGATGCAAAAATTCTTAAGCAAATTTTAGCAAATAGAATCTAACAATATTTATTTAACAATATTTATAAAAGATAATATTTAACAATATTTATAAAAGATAATAAATAATGAGCAAGTCGGTTTACCCCAAGAATGCAAGGTTAGTTTGATATTTGAAAATCAATCAATGTAATTCACCATATTAACAGACTTAAAAGAAAAACCATATGAATATCTCAGTAGATGTAGAAAAATAATTTGACAGAATTCAAAATCCATTTCTGATTTTTAAAAAAGCAACTCTCAGCAAAGTAGGGAACTTCTCAACTTGAGAAAAGACATCTATGAAAAACTTAAAGCTAACATCATACTTAATGGGAAAGACTGACTGTCTTTCCTCTAAGACCAAGTACAAAGCAAGGTTGTCCATTTTCACTATTTTTATTCAGCTACGTATTGCTTCTAGCCAGCACAATAAGGCAAGAAAAAAATATAAGAGGAAGTCAGACTGGACAAGAAGTAAAGCTGTCTTTATTCTCAGACAACATAATTATCCATATAGAAAATTCTATGGAATCTACCAAAAAGCTGCAAAACTAATAACGGAGTTTAGCGAGGCTGCAGGATACAAGATCAATATTAATAATCAACTGTATTTCTAAATAATTTCAACAAACAACTGGAAACTGAACTTATATAAACATCAGCATTTACAAGTGCATAAGAATATCAACTACTTAAAATTAAACCTCACAAAAGGAGTCTAAGACGTGTATGCTGAAAAAACATTGCTGAGAGAGACCTACATATATGGAGAGATATACTGTGTTCATGGATCAGGAGACTCAAAATTGTTAAGATGTCAGTTCTCCCCAAATAGATCTATAAAATCAATGCAATCCCAATCAAAAGCACACTACTAGACTTTTAAAACCCAGAAATTGATAAACACTGTAAAACTTAAGTTCATTCTAAAGTTCTTATCTTTCTTAGAAAAAGAATAGAGTTGGATTTCAAGGCTAACAATAAAGCTATAGTAATCAAGACAATGTGACATTAGTATAAAGATAGATCAATGGAACAGATGGAGAATTTAGAATATACCCACAAATATATGGCCAACTGGCTTTTGCACAAAGGTGCAAGGGCAATTCAGTAGAGAAAGGCCAGTCATTTCAATAACTGGTGCTGGAACTATTGCATATCCACATGCAAAAAAGTAAACATCATTCCAAACCTTGCCTCATACATAAAAATTAACTCAAAATGGATTATAGACCTAAATATAAAACTTAAAATTACATAACTTCTGGAAGAAAACATAGAAGAAAACCTTTGTGACCTTGGGTCAGTTATACCACAGAAAGTAGGATCCATAAAAAAATTAATAAATGAGACTTTATCAAAATTAAGAACTTCTGCCCTTTGAAAAACATTGTTAAGAGAATAAAAAGATTGGGAAGAAGTATTTGTCAATCATATATCTGACAAAGGACTTGTATACAGAATATATAATGAACTCAAAACTCAACAATTAAGAAAACAAAACCCAATTTAAAATATAAGCAAAAGATTTGAAAGACTGTCACCAAAGAAGATATAAGGATGGCAAATATACACATGAAAAGATTCTCAACATCAGCAGTCATTAGGGAAATGTAAATTAATACTACAATGGAGATATTATTATACCTCTATCAGAATAGCTAAAATAAAAAATACTGATAACACCTATTCCTGGAGAGGAGGTGAAGCAACTGGAACTCTTATACATTTCTGGTGAGCAAGCAAAATGGTAGAACCACTTTGGGAACCAGTTTAGCAGTTTCTTTTAAAGTTAAATGTATACTTACCATACCCACTTCTAGGTGTTTACCTAGAGAAATGAAAACTTATATGCTCATACTTGTTCATGAAGCTTTTTAGCAGTGTTATTCATAATTGCTTAAAACTGGAAACAATCCAAATGTCCTTCACTGGGGAACAGTTAGATAAACTGTGGTATATTCATACAATGGAATATTACTCAGCAATAAAAAGGGCAAACTATTAATACAGGCAACAACCTGGATGAGCCTCAGAAAAATTATGCTGAGCGAAAGATGTCAGACCAAAAAAAAAAAAAAAAAAGAGTATGGTTCCATTTATGTAAAACTCTAGAAAATGAAAACTAATCTATAGTGGCAGAAAGTAGATAAGCTATTGCAGAATGGGGGCAGGGATTACCAACGGGCACGAGGAAACTTTAGCGGTAATTAGCTTGATCATGGTGATAGTTTCACAGCCATATAACATATATCAAAATTCATCCTACCATATACTTTATTTTTTTATTATTATTATTTTTTTGACGGCACCATGTGGGATCCTAGTTCCCCGCCCAGGGATCCAACCTGCGCCCCCTGCAGTGGAAGCACACGGAGTCTTAACCACTGGACCACCAGGGAAGTCCATTTCTTAATATACACTTTAAATATGTGCAGCTTATTATATGTCAATTATATCTCAAGAAAGCTGTGTAAAAAAATGTTATCTAGGCGACTCTAATGCGCAGCTAAGTTTGAGGACCCTGAAACACATACAAAGCTATCCTATGTCCTTCAGTTTTGGCTTAGAAGTTGGCTGCCATTGACCCACAGAGAGTTTTCTATTGTCCAGATTCCAAACTTGTTACAAATCTAAAACCTATAGGATAGCTACAGAATGAGCATGCAGTCCACCACATAAATTCATTTTCTTAGTTCCAGGGCCTTCATTTTAAGCTGCAGGGAAGTACTAGATAAAAATTACTAATCTGAAATGAAACAGAGCAAGAAGTTTCAAGGCTTTAAGCTTCCAGGACTATAAATCAGCCACAGTGCAGAGACAATTTTGGAACTGGTAATTTGGTGAAATTGCTCTTCCCATCCCTCATAGACTCAGCTTCTGTACTACCCTTACTTTATTAGAGTTTGGTATTTGAACCCACTCCATTTTCTGCTTCTCTTTCCTTTGACCTAATCTGCAGTGCTTCTAAGAATAGGTACTTGAACATATTGAAGAAGTTGCTAACTCTGTTAGGCTATGCAAGACTTCCTTAAATGAGTGTATTTCCCCTTTCCTCTCAATGACTCAAATGGGACAAACTATAAAGGACCTGAAACTAGATGAATGAGACCAGTGTATGCGCTGTGCACAGTTTTGCTCAAAGGCAGGGGGATGACTTAGAGTGGCATAGTTTCATCTTCAATGTGCATATGAATCACTTGGGGATCCTGTCAAAATGCAGAATCTGAGTCAGTAAGGCTGGGGTGGACCCCAAGATTCTGCATTTCTAACCAGCTGCTCTTTGGTAATGCCAATGCTGCTAGTTGGGTTGCAAAGTGACCCTTCAAAGTCCTTTCATGCCTGGGACACTGTGAAACAATAATCACCCTAATAGGGAAGAAGAGGGCATTCAAGTCAAAGGGGGGAACATTGTGTTAGCACTGCCTTCGATGACGCTTTCCAAGTTATGAACCCCCTGCATTACACAAATGCTTATACATCTGGTAAGGGTAAGGATTCATTTGTTGTGAATAGCTCAGAATGTTTAAAAAAATGTTGATGGGATTTTCTTACCTTTTACTGAAAAGGATTTGTAATAGATAGAATGGTTTTTGTAGGTTATAGTTAGTCAACCAAATTTAAGTCACTTTATCACTGTTGCATCCAACCATGTCCTGTGTGTGCCCCCCTTTTCTTCTTTTTACAAAAGATACATAATATTGAAGTATGAAACTCTAATGTTTAATTTACTATGTAGCTGATGTTTTCAGTTCTTATGACAAATGGGCTGGTTTCTCTCTTAGATAGTGAGAGGATTATATTGCATGTCCTGAATTTTCTTCTTTTTGAGGCAAAGATAGCTTTGGTAACAGCAGCAGTTGCTTCAAATGATTTAGAGTTATAGTAAAATCGCTTGGAAAGAATTGCAGGACAGTATTGAGGCATGGTCATGAATCTTCCTGGGGAAGCTGGCTGCAGGCCTTGGGTGGGTCTTTCTCACCCATTACTTACTTTCCTTCCCCTCTGCTTTGTACATCACACTGCATGATTTTTTTCCAGAGCAGATTCTTGATTTTTGGAAAGGAACATAGTAGTTTAGTTTTGCCTAAAGCTGACACATTCAAACAAACACATTTCAAATCTCTCCGAATTTGCAATTTAAACCAAGAGTCCTTGATATGCTTAAAACCAGGCCAGTCTATATTTTCATCAAATTTCTTATTATGGGTAATTTTCCATCTCAGTTTACTTTGCTATTTAAATTAGTTCGTCATGATTTTCAATGAAAATAACTGAGAAAAATGCATCCATAAAAGCTAAGAGTAAATCTATATTCGTAGCGCTGTATTCCTTGTCCAGGATTCCTTATTAAGTGATTACAAGAGCAATTTTCTGTCTTTCAAGTCAATTTCTGCAGAAGAATTTGAATCACCACTGGAATGAATGTGGTAACAAGAGTAGGTCTGTCAACAATATGTGACACTAGGGAGGGGAGCATAGGAGCTGGGCTGTCTGGATGATGGTTTTGGATGGGGTTTGGGGTTTTTGTTATTGCCAGAAAACTCAAAGTTCAAAGAGAGAAAAAAAGCATATTGATTAGTTTTGGACTGGTCAAAGACTAGATTTATATCTGAATTTAACTAATGTTTTACACATGGTCTCCTTTGTGTTTTGAAAGATGTTGTACCCCGGGTTATTTAAAGACCAGGGCCAGCTGAAAGTAATTCCTCTTCTTGTCTTCTCCAAATCATGACCATTTAATAGGCTGGTAGATATTAAATCTCTAGGAACAAAAGGGAGTGTGACTGGCCCATATGACCTGTGATCTCTAAAGTCCCCGTTGGCGCCTCAAGATCTTCGTGGCTTATTTTTCTACCCAAACCCCCTCTTCTAGAGGCCACGTTCGTGGGGATGTCTGGAGAACCAAGCTGACCACTTGCCCGTCTCCCAGTGCATCTTTCTTTTGTCCAGTTTATGAAAGATATTTGGATCTGCTGATGTCAACTTCAGCTCCATCAGTTAATTTTTGTTTAAAAATTAAGTTGCTAACATTATTAGGTGCATTGTGCTAAGCATTTTACACATATTATCTTAGTTAATCCTCGTGATACCCATTTTATAGATGAGAAACCTGAGGCTCAGGCAGGTTCCATAACTTGCTGAAGTCCTCAAGGCCAGGATCCAAAACACAGACAACTTAAACCCCAGACATATGCTCTTAACCACAGTGTATATCCTGCTTCCTTCATCTGTAGATTTTTACAGCACTTGGGAACTAGAGCAGTTTGGGAAAGGGACAAGAATATGGATTCTAATGAAGCTGCCTTAAAGCTTCATAGTCATCTACTCATTCAACAATAGCGTGCTCTTCAGATGGAGAGAACAAACGTATGGACACCAAGGGGAGAAAGTGGCAGGGTGGGGTGGCGGTGGTGGGATGAAGTGGGAGATTGGGATTGACATGTATACACTGATATGTATAAAGTAGATAACTAACAAGAACCTGCTCTATATAAAATAAAATAAAATCCAAAAAAAAATTAAAACAATAAAAACCAATAGTGTTCTCCCGCTCAACTCTTCCAGAAGCATGCTTTCAGTTAAAGGTCATCACATCACTCTATAGCAGACACTTTTTCCTGGCAGTGGTCCTCACACTAATTCACAGGGTAAGTCTTCTGCAGCCACGTTTCTATTTTAAAACCTGTCCCCCTAGTCAGAACAGGATGAGTCCTAAGCTGGGTCAAGAAGACCCTTTCTCCTGGAAATCTGAAACTGGGAAGAAGACATGGAGAGGTCGCTTCTGATATAGCCGGAACTGTGCCATGCAAACTTAGTGCAACATGCAAACTCAGGAACTGCAGGGAAGCCATTTTCTTCCACAAACGAGAACAGGGAGAGGGCAGCGGGGAAAGGAAGGAAGGTGAGGGGATGTTAGAGGACAGGAGAGGAGAGAGAGAGAATATGAAGAAGATGAGGCAAACACACACAATAGCTGGGACCAGATAGACACGGGACTTTTTGCCAACTTCCCAGTACATGGCTTCAGTTCTTCATGAAGTATCCCTATTTCCTTAAAAACACTCTTTTTTTTGCTTTTTCCCATCTCGCAAGATGGCGGGTGAAAAGGCTGAGAAGCCAGATACTAAGGAGAAAAAACCTGAAGCCAAGAAGGCTGATGCTGGTGGCAAGGTTAAAAAGGTGAAGCACTTCTTTTCGGATCCGCCATCTGCGGTGGCACCAGCCGCCAATATGCAGATTTTCGTGAAGACCCTGACGGGGAAGACCGTCAATCTCGAGGTCGAACCCTCGGATACGATAGAAAACGTAAAGGCCAAGATCCAGGACGAGGAAGGAATTCCTCCTGCCCAGCAAAGACCGAGTTTTGCTGGCCAGCAACTGGAAGATGGACGTACTTTGTCTGAACACAACACTGAAAAGGAGTCCATCCTTCATCTTGTGTTGAGACTTCGTGGTGGCGCTAAGAAAAGGAAGAAGTCTTACACCACTCCCAAGAAGAACAAGCATAAGAGAAGGAAGGTTAAGCTGGCTGTCCTGAAATACTATAAGGTGGAGGAGAATGGCAAAATCAGTCGCCTTCGTCGGGAGTGCCCTTCAGATGAACGTGGTGCTGGAGTTTTTATGGCCAGCCACTTTGACAGACATTATTGTGGCAAATGTTGTCTGACCTATTGTTTCAACAAACCAGAAGACAAGTGATTGTATATTGGTTAATAAAAGACATGCACTGAAAAAAAAAACCAACAGGTGAAGCAGGTTAAGAAGGGGAAGCCCCACCGCAGCCGAAACCCTGTCCTGGTCAGAGGAACGGGCAGATATTCCCGATCGGCTATGTATTCCGGAAAGGCCTTGTACAAGAGGAAGTATTCAGCAGCTAAATCCAAGGTTGAAAAGAAAAAGGTGAAGGTTCTTGCTACTGTCACAAAACCAGTTGGTGGTGACAAGAATGGCGGTACCCGGGTGGTTAAACTTCGCAAAATGCCTAGGTATCATCCTACTGAAGACGTGCCTCGAAAGCTATTGAGTCACGGCAAAAAACCCTTCAGTAAGCATGTGAGAAAACTGCGCGCCAGCATCACTCCTGGGACCATTTTGCTTATCCTCACTGGGCGCCACAGAGGCAAGAGGGTCATTTTCCTGAAGCAGCTGAGCAGTGGCGTGCTACCTGTGACTGGGCCTCTGTCCCTCAATCGAGTTCCTCTGCGGAGAACACACCAGAAATCTGTCATTGCCACTTCCACCAAAATTGATATCAGTGGTGTGAAAATCCCAGAACATCTCACTGATGCTTACTTCAAGAAGAAGAAACTGCGTAAGCCCAGGAAGGTGAGATCTTCGACACAGAGAGAGAGAAATACGAGGTTACAGAGCAGCGGAAGGTTGATCAGAAAGCTGTGGACTCACAAATTCTGCGAAGAATCAAAGCCGTTCCTCAACTCCAGGGCTACCTCCGCTCTGTGTTCGCTCTTACAAACGGAATTTATCCTCACAAAGTCGTGTTCTAAACTTCTTACAAAGAACCTAATTAAATAATTCGGTCCATTAAAAAAACAAAAAACAAAAAACACTCTTTTTGCTTAAGCTGCTTCAAGTTGATTGCTGTCCCTTGCAATCAAAATCCTAATTAATGCTTATTCGAGCTCCTGCAAGACCCAGGAACTCTGACACTTTTGTACCTTCCCCAGAGCCCAACAGCAGACTCTGTGTTCAATCAATGCTTTGTTCTCCATTCTCTGCTTCAGTGTGCTTCAACCCTGCCCACTTATCTGGAGGCTTTATTCAATCATCTAACTGTATGGCCTGAATCCAGGCTCTCTTCCCTCTTGCTCACCTTACATTCTACCATGAGATTAATCTTCCAAAACTTTGTTTTCCCTCAAGCATTACTTTCCAGCTCTAACATCTTCGGTGGCTCACTAGCTCCTAATTGCGTCTCATGGAACACCAAAGGAAATGGTCCATGATAAAAAGAGTTCTGTGGTCAAAGACTCTTAGGAAGTCCAATTTCCCCCTCTCTTGACCTTGCCACATAAATGAGCAATATTAAAGGCTTTGAGAAGTTCTGTTTATAAACCATCCTCCACCGCCCCTGGCCCTACACACACCAAAAAACAAAAACAACTCAGCTTGAATTTGACTTGACATTTCCTTTCTTGGTGTGACACCTCCAGGACAAGGGGAAACATCTACAGAATTAGGGTCAAACTTCTTTTTGGCCCTCTACCCATGTGCCCCATATATGACTTATCTGGTCTGACTGACCATCTCTCCCAAAGCTGCAGCCACGGGAACCTCCTTCTTGCTTCCTGTGCTTCCTGGCCTCTGTGTCCCCTCCACATGGAATATTCCTTGCCTACCCTGCCTCCAAGCTCCACCTGTTCCATGGAGTCTTCTCAAACCGCTCAATTCTACCTTGTGCTTATACTTTTCTCACCTCCTAAAGCCCTTGCGATTTGAACCACAGATTAGCATTTAGTCATTCACACATAATCTGTTTCTACCTAACTCTTTCACACCTATATGTTTGTCAACCCATGAAGAGTAAAAGTTTATGAAACACAGAAACCATATCTTTTCTTCTATAATATCCAGCTCAGGTCTAGCACAAAAAATATTTTTGAGAATGATGTATTGAATAAATTGGGCCAACTCCATGACTTAGAATGACAAATATTTTCTCTCCGTCTGCTCAAGAATGGCCTGGCCAGTAGACCTAAGGTTGCTCAAGGCCTAATGCCAGGCTTTCCCTGAAGAACACAAGGACAGCTGAATGCTTGTTACTTCTGTCAAGGCAGGGTTCTCTTGGGTATAGACCTTTGAAGGGATCCTTATCTGCTTGTAAGGGAAGAAGGTTACCTTGTTTACCTAACAAAGTTAGCTTGTTAGCTGAAAACAGGGGTGGTGCAGGCAACCCTGCCACAGTTAAAATCTCATGCTTGGAAAAAGCCTAAATACTCTGCCACATAAAATTGGTTGATAAATCTATGATAGCATACCTATAGCACAAAATCATAAATAGCTTTAAGAAATCATATTGTAGAAGAGTATTTAATGACTTGGGAAAAATTAGGATACACGGTTAAGTGAGAAAAAATTTCTAAAAGAGCATATATACTATGTTTATAATTTGATTAAAAAAAGAATATGCGTGGAAACAACATTGGAAAGGTAAACAAACATGTTAACATTGATTATATCTGGGTGGTGGGATCACAAGTGTTGCTTCTTTTTTTTTTTTCAATCCTTTCTTGTACTTTTCTGTATTTTCCTGGTTTTCTACATTGAACATATGTTACTTTTGTAATCAGAAAAAAAATAATCAAAAACACAATTCTCTGTTTTCTCTCTTCTCCCAGCTCCTGCCTTCACACTGAATGCTTCAAGTTCAGAGGCCTACAGAATCCTCTCCATTTTGACTTTGTGCCTTAACCTCTTGTTGGTTGTGTTCAGCTTTCTTTTTTAATTAGGCTAACATAGGAATGTCTCAGAATCCACCGATAATCTGGGCACTGTCCAGTGTAGGCATCTGAGCTATGTATAAGGAGCAGATCAAAAGATGTCTTTCCTTCCCCAGACGTGTTCTGACTTCTCTCACTCTGTCTTTCCTCTCTTGCCTCCTAAGAAGAAAATGATGATGGATGTGGGTATTAAAATGACATCCTTTAAAGAGACGTGGAGGAAAGGCATAAGATTACACAATATCTCCCCATGAATATGTATAGCTTTACCTGACTACTGCCTAAGAAAGATTCTAGCTCAGCTGGTCTGCTACTGTGCTGATCAGAGTAAGAACCAGGAAGGACTAAGGCTTGGAAGGAGCCTGAGCCTCCAGGAATTGTTACATTGGAAATACAGAAAAGGAAAGGTCCAGGGAGGCAGGGCGAGAGGAAGGGCATCAAGGGCCTCTGTGTGTGTGTGTGTGTGTGTGTGTGTGTGTGTGTGTGTGTGTGATGGAGGTACACAGGGTGGGGGAGGATTGTGAGCTGAGTTTTGGAAGAGTGAAGAGGAACAAAAAAGGGGCAACTGAGCGGAAGAAAGAGAAGTTAGATTGAGTGTTGAGAATATACTTAAGCCCTTTGACCTTTTTCTCATGGGACTGGGTAAATATTTTAACTGATTTAAAAAATATATATAATGCATATATATAATACATGATTATATATATACATATGTATTATATATAATACATATATATATATATATACACACATATATATATATATTTTTTGTTTTTTTTTCTTTTGGCTGCGTCACGTGGCTTGTGGGATCTTAATTCCCTGACCAGGGGTCAAACCCGGGCCCACTGCAGTGACACTGCCGAGTCTTAACCACTGGACCGCCAGGGAATTCCCTAAATTATATTTTTATACAGGAGTGCGGCTTCTTCTGCTGTGTTTTGTGCTTACTCTGAACCTCATAGGACATCCCTATTCATGTCAAAGATGAATGCCTTCCTTACGAATGAATGTTTTCTATGGAGAAATGATGTAGGCTTACCTTATTTCAATGCCTTTTGCCGCTCTCTTGGCACTAGGTGAGCTCCATCAATGCACATACGTTCCTTATGACGAAAGGTGTAGCTGAGGATGCCCCTGTTTTGGAAGAAGGCAATTTGGTTCGACTCTGTCCTGGGAATTGGGGTCTTGTCTTCATGTCTGGCCAAGGGGGATCTTCTGGAGCTTCTGCCCAGACCCCTCTGGAAGCTTTGCCTGCAGTTATTTAGGCGTGTTGTGAGCTGAAGCCTCAACTCTGTAAAGGCTCTGAGATTCTATTTCTCCTCAGGACAGGTAAAGCCTCCTGCCCCAGGGCCTACTGTGGCCTCAAGCCCCTGGTGCAGCCACAAGGCTGATACCCCAGGGTCTCTAACTAAAATGTCTGGAGGGCCTCAGGAGCCTCGTTTAACTTGTTTATCCTTAGTGCAGAGGCTCCTCGCATAACACTGGCATCTTTCGAGAAGGAATACATTGGCAGTCAGCCTGGAAGCTGCAATCCCTATGGGAAAGGAAGGCATGGACTCCAGAAGGCCTCTGTTAGCAGTGGACATGTGGGGGCCAGGCAAGCAGAACTATTAACCATCTGCATCCAATGATTGCAGAATTCTGAGGAAATGGCTTGGGTACTGCCCCAAACATCTGGTACTGCACTATCCTCTACTGAGAAGGCACTTAGGGGAAGAGGTGAAGAGAGAGGAGTTTCTTTTTCAAAGTCCTTACTTGTAGGACCCTGTCCTTTTGCCTTTACTCTCTGTGGTGCCTCTGACAAACTGTACCGTTGTCCCTCGGTATCCACGGGGCACTGATTCCAGGGGTCCCTGCAAATACCAAAATCCGTGGATGCTCAAGTCCTTTATATAACACGGCATAGTCCACTGAATACAGTTGACCCTCCACGTTCTCGGATTCAACAAACCCCAGATCAAAATTTAATCTGCTGTCCATGGTTGGTTGAATCCCCTAATGCAAAGCCCGTGAAAAGGGAGCGCCGACTGTACATTTGTTGAAAAGAATCCGTGTGTAATTGGACCCAGGCAGTTCAAACTCCACGCTGTTCAAAGGTCAACTGTAACTGGCTCACTTAGGGCTGGGAGAACAGCTAAAAAGCAACTGACGATGACGGGAATCGGATAAGTCGGTGTCATTGGCCCAGGCTTTTATTTATTCTATATGTGGTAAATAAAGTCGCTTTATTACCTACCATGTGGGAGATTCTACCATCTATCTATCTATCTATCTATCTATCTATCTATCTATCTATCTATCTATCTAGTGACTATGAGCACACAGTTTGTTCATTCCAACTTGACCTGACTTTGCCCGTAAACCATGTGTTTATGGTCAGCTCCAACTGTTCTTTCTGGTTCCATTTTCCCTTTTGCTCTTGGCCCAGACATTTCTGATGGGCGAGGGAGTAAGTCCCTCTCTGCCTGGATTATTTTCATTCATTCCCAAAAAATACATATTGTTTCCCTACCATGTGTCAGGCACTGTTCTAGGCATTTAGGATACATTTGTGAACAACATAGAGAAAGATCCCTGTGGGGGTGGGGTCAGGGGAAGATAGATAATAAGCAATAAACATAAATATATAAATTACATAGTATGTTAGGAGATAATAAATGCTATGGGGACAAAAACGAACAAGGTTGTGCAGGTTAAGGGTGATCAAGAGTGTCAGGGTGTAGGGAAAGGGCAAGTTTCAGTATTAAACAGGGTGGTCAAATGGGTCTCATTGAAAAGGTGAGAATCTAAAGACTGAAGGAGTGAGAAGGTTGGCAAGTAGATTTCTGGGGCAAGAGCGTTCAGGTAGAGGGTAGAGCTAGAGCAGAGACCTCACTGTGGGAACACGCCTAGTGTGTTTGAATAACATCAAGGAGGCTGGACTCCCAGAATGAGTGAGGAAGGGAGTATCCAAAGAGGAAGACAGGGAATTCCCTGGCGGTGCAGTGATTAGGACTCTGTGCTTCCACTGCTGGGGGCCCGAGTTCGATCCCTGGTCAGGGAACTAAGATCCCGCAAGTCACGTGGCGTGGCCAAAATTTTTAAAAAAAATAAATAAATAAAAGAAAATAATCCAAAGAGGGAGCCAGGGAGGTGAGTGGTGGGAAGAGTGGGCAGATAATGGAGGAACTCTTTGGCCATTGTAAAGACTTCCGTTTTTACACTGAGAGAAATGGGGAGTTATTAAAGCGTAACCCTAAAAGAAACGGGGGAGGGGGGCTTTTGAAGTTTTGATTAGAGAGTGATGTGGTCTAAAGTATGTTTTAAAAGGATCACTCTTGGGGATTCCCTGGAGGTCCAGAGGTTAGGACTCCGCACTTCCATTGCAGGGGGTGTGGGTTTGATCCCTGGTCGGGGTACTAAGATCCTACAAGCCCCAAGGTGCGGCCAAAAAAAAAAAAAAAAAAAGATCACTCTGGCTTCTGTGTTGAAGGCCAGAGTAGAAGCAGGGAGACTTTTGATAGGAGGACACAGCAGTAATCCAGGTGAGAGATGACGGTGGCTTTGACTAGGACAGCAGCCATAAAGGAGGGGAGAAGTGGGTGGATTCCAGATGCATTCTGTTGGTAGAGTTAATTCCTGTCAGATCTGACGTGCATGTAAGAGGAAGACAAGAGTCAAGGATAACTCAATGTTTGGGCCTGAACCACTGGAAGAATAGAGTTGCCATCAACTGTGATAGGAAAGACTGCAGGTAGATCAAGTTTGGGGAGCATCTCAAGAGTCTAGTTTTGGACATCTTGAGTTTGGAGATGTGGGGCGGACAGTCGGATATATGAGTCTAGAGTTCAGGGCAGAGGTCTGGACGAGGTATAAATGTGGGTCATGGGTGCATAGATTGTATTTAAAACCACATATCTAGATGAGATCATCAAAAGAGGTAGATAAGGAAGAGTAGAGGACTGAGGTCTGAGCCCTGCGCACGTCAACACTTAGAGGTCAGGGAAAAGAGGCGGAGCCAGGAAAAGAGACCAAGAAGGTGGGAGCAGTGAGAGAGGAGGAAAACCAAGAGAGTGAGGTGTTCTGGAAGTCCAGGGAAGAATGTGTATCAAGGAGGAGGATGTGGTTGATTATATCAGATGTTATTAATCAGTAAGACGAGAACTGACCACTGGATTTATTAAGCCATGGTAACTTGGACCAGAATAATTTCTGTGGAGCACTGAGGGATAGAGGCCTGATTTGGGGTTGGTTTAAAAAGGACTGGAGGAGAGGAACCGGACATAGCAAGTACAGATGATTCTTCTGAGGAATTTGCTCTAAAGGGGAGCAAACAATTGGGAGAGAGGCTGCCAAGGGAAGTACAGTCATTAAAAGGCTTTTTTTTTTTTTAAGATGTGGGAAATAATAGCATGTTTGTGTGCTCATGGAAAGAATCCAGCAGAGAGTAATAATTTGGTGTAGGAAGAATTGCTGAGTAATATCCGCGAGTAGGTGAGAGGGACTGGGCTGCCTGCGCAAGTGGAGGAATTTGCTTTTGATGGATGGGTCACCTCTGATAGTAGGTGGAAAGGCAGAGTGTGAAGACGCAACTGCTGGACAGGGGATAAATGTGATGGTGGGAATCTGCAGATTTCTCCTCTTGTTGCTTCTACTTTCCCAGTGAAAAAAGAATCCAATTAGCTTCTTTTAGAATTCAGCTGAGAGTGAGAATGGGAAGGGAATATTAAGGGTTTGAGAAGAGAAAAGAAGGTACAAAACTGTCACCCAGGAGCATAGGTGAGTGAACGGATCAGGGAAACATAAGTATGACTGTTGGGCAGCATTAAGGGCCCACTTAAGTTTCATCAGCATGAACTTCAAATGAGGTCAAGCAGCGGGGCTGTGTGTATTTCTCTGGCTAGGTATGGCCATGAAATTTACACTGGGTCAGGAGGGGATTAAGAACATCAAAGGGGTGGGTAACAGTGAAGGGTATGGTGGGATCAACATATTGGAGGCTCTGGTGGGGTCAGAGGATAGCTGGGATCAAGCAAGGAGGTGAGCTGGAAGGATAGGAGGAGGCCCGAAATTGAGATCATGGAGGGACTGCAGTTGTGTATAATCACAACTATGGGTTGAGGGGAGGGAAAATCACTGGAGGAGAGAAATTCAAGAGACTGAGAGGCTGGGGTATTGGAAGGGTCATCTACTCTGTACTGAATCGCCAAGAGTTAAGACAGTGTTGGTGAGAGTGACAGTGAACCAAGACCTAGAATATTTGCAAAATAACGCCTGGGGGTCAGGAGAAGACAGCAGTGATTGGTATAATTTGATAACACGAAATTCAACGTGGTGTGCAAGGGAATACTTCTAAAGGTGACGATGACCAGTAAGGAGGACACCTATCTCACCTCCAGGTCTAGGGAAGGGGGCTGTGAGAGAACAAAATCAGGCCCTGCTGGAGAATGCTGTGAGGGCAGCAGTGAACTCAGGGGAGAGCTGGGTGTCCCGTAGGGACAGAAGTGAAGAGGATGCTCAGACAACAGGTTGAGGATAAAGGAGAGTTTGCTAATCACGGATTATGAACTCCAGAGGTCACGGAGGAAGAGTTTCAGGACTTGGGGAGGGTGGGAGAGGCCACAAAATAGGGGAAAGACAGGGCCTCTGGGAGCCAGGGAGATTTTAGGACTGACATGAACAGGAACGAGGACACAACGCACAGATGATGGCGGCAAGACTGAGTGCTGGGATTTCAAGGGCTCCTGATGACGCAGCAGGGGAGAGGAGGCTCTCTGAATAGAGTGTGTCCCTGCCCCAGCCTGGCAACTCCCCGAAGGGGCCTCTCCTACCCCTTTGCTGCTAATTTGTTCTTTTCCAAAGGCTTCACCTAGCAGTTGTGACAATTCTGATGGCCATGTTATCCACTCACTGGTTTTGAAAGAAGTTGAATAGATTTTCCTGTCTCTGATAACTGTATTTCCTGTTTCTCTAAAAGCCCTAAAAGTACTTTATCACATTCACGCCCTCCACACCCCAGAGTACACATCTGGGGCTCTGTTGACACACTTGTCCCATGGACTACTGCCAAAAAGGTCTGAGTTCAAATATTCACAGGGCTGAAACTCTCCCAGATGAGCATTTGGGGAAGGCTGAGGTTGCCCCGAGGACTATCATACAGTCCGTCAAAGCCCATCTCATCCCTTCTTATGTCTCCATACAAAACCTTTTCACCTCTCTGCGTGCACGATAAACTACTTTGGCAGAAAAGCTTCCAAGTTCGGGGAAGATGGTTTTCCCTCATGTGGTCCACGTTTCAGAGAACACAGCTGCTCACCATCTTGGTGAATGAGGTCGTGCTTCAGTTCCTGGCTGCTCAAACCCCTCGTCTTCATTCAGCTCCTCCTCCGGGCTCAGCTCTGTCCTGGTTGAAAGCTCAGCCCCATTCCTTTGGGCTCGCTCATAGCCTGAGTCAGCAGCCCTCTAATCACCTCCAGGGTTTGCTTCTGGACACTCCCCAAGGCACTTCCAGAAGCAGGTTTGGGAAAGGCAGCCCAGGATGCTAATAAAAGAGTGGTGTTTGCTAAGTTAAACGAAAGGATGAGCTCCTGGGAAACAGGTGAGGTTCTGACATCCATGTCAGCTGTTCGAACACCAATTTCTCATCTTGTGGTCTTCTGGGAACTCAGAAATCTGCTCTGTTCTGGTATGGCCTGATGCTTTGTTTGGGGGAACCCCACTTTCTCTCCTACCCTCACTTTAACTTACCTCAACTATTCTACCTTAACCAGCTCTCCAGAAAAGATAGCCAAACTGGAATGTGACTAGTTACCTAGTTACCAACTAGTTACCTCTTTAGTGAATAATTGCATTTTAGTGAGGAAGATGGGGGTCAGCAAATTCAAATGTCAATGGGCCAAGCAGGAGGGTGGGAATAAAAAACGGGATGGGATGGCTGGGACTGGGGTGGACCACAGAGTACATGTCAGTGTGGCCAGCTCTTAAAGATTGGGGGGGAGAAGCTAAAAAAATCCAGATATTTCTGCACAATCTTCCAATTTTAAATGTTTGGTAATTAACTCAACTTTTAAAAAATGTTAGGAAAGCCAGACAAAATGTATCTTTGGGTCGCCTTGGCCCATGGCCCAAGGTGAGATAGCAGCGACCTGTGTAAATTTAAGCACACATCTGGTTCTGTGTTAAGCACAATGGTTCTTTTATGGTTGATTTTTAGTAAGGAGGCCACTTGGGGCTCCCTGTGGTCCTGAAATCACACAGGAAGGGCTGACCTTGGTGACTGCATCCAGTCCATTCAGAGTCCTCCTCTTACGGAGAGTTTGTTCCTCTATACACTGGGGTCTTAGGGTAGGTTGCCTGGCCCCCTCAGGAATGCCATCAAGTTCAATGAGGCTGCAATCACTCGGGTCTACTAGAGGCGGGCAGGTGTTACAGCAATGTCTTCCTCACTGTTAAAGACAGCTGAAGGCTGAAGTGGAGTCATGCCAATCTCTGGTCTGAGAGACCATCAGAGCTGACTACCCTACAGCAGAGGTTCCACAGGTAACCACTGGAGTCAGATCCCTGAGTTCGAAACTCTTCTCTGCTAGTTAATCAGCCTCTCTGACCTCAGTTTTCTCATCTGTAAAATGGGGAATTAATAGTACATTCTAAGCAGGATGAGCTGACCAAGTGCTTCCTTAGCACAGCAACTCGAGAGTAAGCGCCCACATTGGAAGAGGAGTGTGACTTCATTTTTTAAACCAGGGCTTTATTTAGCATTTAGTTAAAGCTTATTTTTACAGACACATTTGAAAACTGGTGGTTCAGATCTGTTTCACTCATTATCTCCAAACCTGCCTTGCTCTTTGCCACCCTCTCCTGGAGCCATCAGATGTCCGAGTTTCCTGGGAATAATTTTTGTGTCTGAATCCCTTAGCCCAGGTGGTGGAACTTCATTAACCTTTTTCCCAGAGCAGTCTTATTGTGTCCAACAGGCTCCTTCTCAGGGAGCTGCACCCCATAAAGTCCCAGGCTCAGGAGACTCTCTCAGAAAACTGCACCAAGCTCCTGGGAACCAGCCTGCTGGGACAGCAACTCTCTTTTCCAGCGGAGAGATATCCCCTCTTCACATGTGTGTACTCCCAGCTTTTTTCCCCTCTTTTAGATTTACTCTGCCTGCAGCCTGTTCCCCACCGTCGTCCGTCCCCACCTCCACCAAAACGAAAAGGGCCATCAAAAATTTAGAATCAAATTTTACATTTAAAAATGTGATTTCGTTCGTTGCCTTCTAACCTAAGGCAGCATCCCCCACCCATCTTGAAAGAGAAGTCAGCATTTCAGGAAGACTGGCCACAGCCTTTAAAAAATACCAGGGGAGGGAGGAAACGGTCTGCGATTGGGAGTTCGGGAGGTGTATCCTGAGTGGAGAGAAAACCCTCAGGTTAGGCACTCAGGGGGTCTCGGGCGAGGAAAAGGAAGCCAGGCCTCTGCTACGGATGGAGTCCGCCCCTCCCAACTCGGAGAGCAGCCTGCAGCGCAGCGATGGCCGGAAGTGCTGGGCTCAGAGGAGGGTGGGTGGAGACGGGCTACCCGGGA
The DNA here is from genome assembly GCF_937001465.1 of Orcinus orca. Classification (NCBI taxonomy): domain Eukaryota; kingdom Metazoa; phylum Chordata; class Mammalia; order Artiodactyla; family Delphinidae; genus Orcinus; species Orcinus orca. Next base: position 57,712,123 of record NC_064571.1, read on the forward strand.
GCTGTGTCTCCCCGCTCGCCGGACTGGGATATTTATAGCACCTGTGTTTCTGGACCTGTCTCCACCTGGATTTATGCGGTCTGTGGCTGTAGCGTGTGTGTGTGGGGTGGGGTGGGGGGAACGAGGGGAGCACGTCTTGCTGCAAGGGCTGATTCTCGGCCTTGGCGCTCTGGCTGGAATGGAAGTTTCAAAATCAAAACAAGGAGCCATCTGGGGGAACACCGTGGCAGAGCGGCTCCTCGGTGCTGCGTCTGCAAAGCAGTCGGCGGTTAGGCCCGGTGAAACCCGGGGCTTTCCAACTCCGCTCAGTGTCACATTTACCGCAGCCGTGGGCGGGGGTGGGCGGCAGGGGAAGTGGATCCCACCCACCCAGTCGCCTAGGGGCTCTGGCTTTCCCTTTCTCGCTGCTCTAGCGCAGAGTTAAAGCTGAAAGAATGTTCGTTCTCCCGGGGGCTGGGGGTGGAGGATCTGCACTTTGAAAGAGGAGCCCAGAGAGCACGTGGTGGCCCAGCGTCTGTTGAGACCGGCACGTGGAGTCCACGTCTGCGGACCTACCATCCCAGTCCGCACCCTCAACTTCCACTAATCGCTACGTGCCTGGTTGATGTCAGACGGCGATGACATCATTTAAAAAATGAAATAACTGCCCCTTAGGTTTTTCAAGAACCTAGCGGGCAGATAATCCCGAGGGAGAGCCTACCGCCGGTCCTTGAGGCGGCCGTCTGCAGTGCCTACCTGTAAAGCCGCCCCGACTGCTCCACCAAGAATTAGTATGGAGAAGAGGCCCTGGGCAGGGTGGGCGGAAGATCCAGGAGAGCTGAGGACAGCAGCGATACCTAGAGAAACGAAAACATCGTTGACATTGCTCCAGCACGTTCCCTTTCTCATTTAACCTCAGGGCGGCACAAATGAGGTAGCACTATTGTCAGGGTGCCCATTTCACAGGTGGAGAAACTGACGCTTAGAAAGGCTAAGGGACGTGCCCCAAGGTGACGTAGCAGAGGCCACCTGCAGTTTCAAACTGAGATTCGGGGGACCCGCGGGTTAGGGTGCGCGGCGAGGACGGAGGAGGCAGGCGGGCGTGGGGCGGGAGCGATTCTGCCGGCTGCGGCCGCGCGGGAGGAGCCGGGGTCCCGGCAGCGCCGCGCCGGCCCGGGGCCGCTCCAGGGCCGGTTTGGTCGCCCGGGACGAGGGGCGGCCAGCCGGGAATCTGGAGCGGGACGGCGAGGCCGGGGCAGTTGCCAGACGCGGCTGGTGACGGGCCCGCGCCGCCGGCCCCCACCTCCGGGCCGCGCTGCGGTCGGGCAGCGAGCAGGCCACATACCGCGCGGCGCAGAGGAAATGGCTGGAATTCCTCCCGCGGCGCCTCCCTCGGGCCTCGGGGAGGGCGCGGCGCTGGCGAGGGCTGCCCCGGCTCCCAGCTCAGGGCACGGAAGGGGACCCCTCCCTGGGAGGGCCGCCACCACTCGCTGCGAAAGGGCACAAGGTCGGCCCCCGCAGAGACTCCCCGGCCCTGCCCAGTCTCCTGCCCCCTTAACCTGTCTCGGGCTCAGATTGTCTGGGCCGGCCATCTGGGGAGCGGGTCCTGCACCCCTACTCAATCCCCTGCTGATCAGGCCTCAGGCCCCAGCAACCGGGATGGTGCACAAAGCGTACAGCGTGCGAGGGGCCTAGCTGAGCGCGACGCTGAAGCTCCAGGCAGTGAGGACTCTGCAAGTCCCAGCCTACGCTTTTGGAAAGCCCTGGCCACTGATATCTGCAAATGTTCTAGGCTATTTAAATGTTTGTTAAATGAATGCATGAGAATTGGGTAGGCACGGTACAAACGGAAGCAGAGACCAAAGGAAAAGCAGGCCAAATGTAGATCCTGCTAGAAAGCGTTCATCTTCGCTTCCTGCTTAGGCAAAGAACCTGCTACCTAGGCCTGTCCTGCTCTCTCTCACCTGCCAACCCAAGGCAAGCACAGCCCAGAGGGCCTGGCACCAAGACGACTTTGACCTTCACACCTTGAGCCTAATCTTAATCTCAAGGCCCACACTCAACTCTCTTACCCCGGCTTTAGGCTCTGGTGTCTTTTTGCATATCCCACCCTTCCCCGGCTCCACCTCCAATACTTCCCTGGCTGGCCCTCTTCCTTTCTTCACAGAGGGCTCAGGAGGGTCTGATTCCACATGAAGTGGGGCTCTCCTCCCATTCCAGATGGGACTGGGGCGCAGAAGTGGGGCCCCAGGCCAAGGCTGGGGGTGGGGATGGCGTGGCTATGTCTGCACCCGCCCCCCCCAGCTGCCATCCCGATGGTTTCAAGCCTGGGAGCAGGGCAGGGACAGGGTTTCCCAAATTAATCCACATCTGAGACCAGGTTATCAGTTTAAATTTCTACCCTCTCTAGGGGCTTCTGAGCAGCAGACCAACCCTGGGGAGGGACTTCTCCTGCAAGGCCCCAGGAAGCATTAGGAGGCCAGAGGCAGGCCTGTCCTAATGCACTTGTCTCTCCTCGGCCAGGTCAAGGTGGGGGGGGGGGGGCGATGGGGAGGGGCAGGGAGTGAGGTGTCATTGTCAAGACTGCCCCTGGACGCTGGCCCACGAGGAGCAGGCCCAGGAGGCCTTGGCGGACCTTCCATACAGATGCAGGCAGACAGAAACACAGACGGCTCACAGTGACAGTCTTGCTTCTGGGAATTTTGGAAATGAAAACTCGTACATTTTTCACAGAAAAAGGAACAGATTTTGGCATCTTCGCTCCAGAAACAGGAACTGACCAAGACAGTGGCCTCTGATAATCACTTCCTCATCTCAGGGCTCAGAAGCTGGTGGGGAATCCCTCAGCTCTTCTGTTTTCTCCCCAGTGTTCTGTGGGTAGGAGCCCGAGGGTTTTAGGGGAGAGAAAGGAAGGGAAAGGAGAAAGGCATAGCAGAGAGGAGGGAGGCAAGGAGGGGAGATATTTTTAAACTGTGTCCTTGAGGATTGAGGAGGCCGGGAGCCAGATGGGGATGGGGTCAGGGCCAGAGGGCACTTAACGGGAGCTCAGTGTAGCTGTTATTTCCATCTCCTCCTGGAAAGAGCGCCCGTATTCTGTGTCCCTCAGAGTTCACGGTTCTGTGGACCTGTGCCTCATAGTGAAGTACGGCAAACACACTTAGCCATATTACCTCCTATGCATTTATTGAACACCTACTGCATGTCCACAGGTTGCTAGGTACTGAGTGGATAAGAGACAGATTTCTCCCTTGCAGAGCTTAGAGTTGAATAGAAGGAATTGGCATTCCAAAAATAAAGCATGAAGGTAATGGAGCTGAAAATAATTGCCAAGAGAGGAGAAAGAGGCCAGATCAGGTTGGGGTGGAATATGAAAGGCCTTAGGAAGAGGTCACATTTGAAGTTGGCCTTGAGAGGTAGCTGGGCATTTGCCAGGTGGAGATGGGGAAGGAGGCCCTTCCAGGGCAGAGGAAGTGCATCAGCATAGGTGCGGGGGAGGGAAAGTGTGAGCACATCCAGGACACTAAGAATGTAGGGCAAAAGCGGGTGCAAAGGAATAATGGGAGAAACAGCTGGAGCAGGAACTGGTCCACTTTGCAGACGGTCCTGAGTGCCAGGCTGAGGTATGTGGGATTCCTCAGAGGGCCATGAGGCGGCCTTGACTGGCAATGGCCTGACAAATGCAGCACCACGTGCTGCTGGCAGCTCAGAGAAAGGAGTGAGGCAATGGGGAGGACGGCGGAGAGATGGGGAAGCAGCCAGACCCATCTGTGATAACTCAGCCAGACCATTAAAGTGTTTTATAGTCCAGGCCCCTGCTATGTGCAGCTGACCTGAAATTGGTCCCACTGAGCAGATCTTTGTTTGTTCAAGGTTTTTGCTTCAAAACTCTGAGCCTCAGTTCTCCTATGGGAGCAAAGTGAAGGTGGTACCTGTGTTCTTGTGTGGAATGACCAGAGTGGTAGTCCCTGTGGGCAATCAGAGACCTTCGTCTCCTAAACAGGCTGATGGGGGAGTGGGGTACCTGCGCCGGCATGGAGAGCGTGAGTGGGAGAAATCACAGATGTGGGCTCTGAAAAGGGTGAGACCTTGGGGTAGCCCAGATAGGGGAGAGAGAGAGCCAGTCTCCTGAGGCAGCCAGGGTGGGAAGGGGTTGGGGTCTCTGAATAGACCCAGCTGGACCCTCTTCCAGCTCTGTGCCTCTGTCCCTCACAGAGCACTTCTCACGTGGGGCAGGAAGGAACTTTCTCAGCAATAGGCAGAGAGGATTTATGGGGTGTAATTATTATTATTTAAAAATTTAAAAACAAAATTTATTTTGAAATAATTTCAAACTTAAAGAAAAGTTGCAAGAAGAGTATAAACAACTCTCTTAGCTCCTTAAATCAGATTCTACAATCATTAACATTTCCCATTTCCTTCCTTCCCGGCCATTATCGTTATTTCTTTTCTGTTCAATCTGAGAGCAAGTTGCAGACATGATGCCATTCCACCCCTAAATATTTCACTGAGTATATTTCTTCAAAAGCAAGTACACTGTTCTATAACCCGTGTGCAACTCATTCAGATTTCCAGATCCCATTCAAATTTTGCCCACTGTCCAATGTCTCCTTTTCCTTTCTAGGCCAGGATCCAAATGCAGATCGTGCGTATAATAAATTTGTGAAAAATAAACGTTATTTCTCTTCCTGGATTGGAAGCTCCTAGAGAGCAGAGGTGGTGTTTCCCACAGGCCTTAGTACTTACCAGGCACTAAATAAAAGCCGAAGGTAAAGGATCGGGATCAGATGCCGCATTATAAGGAGGGGAAGCCCCATGGGTGAGAGCAATGGCTGAGTTTGCTGTTTTGTCACACATCCCCCTCCAGATCTTCTATGACTTCTATGAGTGTGACTGAAATCCCACTTCCTGTGGGGTCTTTACTGGGGGGCCACCTTCTCTGTACTTCTTTCCCTGGCTCCCCCCCCATCTCCCACTTCTCCCATGGGGCATGTTAGCCTTTCATGAATACACATTTAAGGAGGATTTCACTTTGTCAGGTTTTGTGCCAGGCATGAGAATACAGTGGTGAATAATGCTAATGATGGAAACAGCTAAACGAATCCCCAGCCCCTACAAAGGCCTGAGGATCTCTCCATGGCCTCATAGGGTCTGAGATGGCTACTTGGCTGGAACAGGCAGAATTGTCCTTGCTAGTTATGATTTTGTGGCGCCACCTGCTGGCCGTATGTAAACACATGGACACAGTTACATGTAAAAGTGTACGCACAAAGAAATTGACTATTAAAACAGAGAGGGAGACACACAAAAGTATGTACACACTGTGAAACATACGCATGTTCGCAAACAGGCACACATACATGGAAACACAGACATATAATCACTTACAGAAATTCAAGATCTAGCATAGTACCGTATCTCTGGTAGGAGTCCAATAAATATTTGCTAGTGTGTAAAAAAACCCCACCAAATTCTTTAGATCAGTTTTCTTTCAGGCTTATTTTTCACCACCTTTTCTAACCAGTAAGGTAAGAACGCTCCACGGTCACTTGCTCCCTGCCCACATTCCTTCCCTCCATCCTATTCTTTCTTTTTTAAAATATTTTTTATTGAAGTATAGTTGATTTATAATGTTTCAGGTGTACAGCGAAATGATTCGGTTATACATATATATCTATTCCTTTTCAGATTCTTTTCCGTTATAGATTATTACAAGATATTGAATATAGTTCCCTGTGCTGTACAGTAGGTCGTTGTTTATTTATTTTATATATGATAGTCTGTATCTATTAACCCCAAACTGCAAATTTATCCCTCTCCCCCTTTCCACTTTGGTAACCTTAAGTTTGTTTTCTATTTCTGTGAGTCTATTTCTGTTTTGTAAATAAGTTCATTTGTATCATTTTTTTAGATTCCACATATAAGTGATATCATACAATATTTGCCTTTTTCTTTCTGATTTACTTCACTTAGTATGATAATCTCTAGGCCCATCCATGTTGCTGCAAATGGCATTCTTTCATTCCTTTTTACGACTGAGTAATATTCCATTGTGTGTGTATATATATTTCTCCGGCTATATGCCCGGGGGTGGGATTGCTAGATCATATGGTAACTCTATCATCCTATTAATTCATTAAAACCAAATTCAAATGCCATCTTCTCCCTTATCTCTCCAGCTAAGATAATGACTTCCTCTTCTGAACTTTCATAACTTTATGATATTTATCATTTTACTAATTTGCATTTTAGCTATTTGAGAATATGTGTTTTCTCCCTTTCTAGTCTGTAAGCTCCTCAAGGGTAGGGTTTGTGTTTGATTCATGTCCATGTTCCCCCATAGTACCTGGCGCATTGCCTTGCACAAAGTTGGGGCTCAGTAAGTATTTGCTGAATGAATGAATAAATGAATAAATGTCACAGACACAGAGAAAAACAAAGATAATGCACATCTATCTACGTAAATTTCTCTCTTCTTGCAAAAATGATACACATTTACATGAAAGCATAGAAACGTGCATATCTATGACTAAAGCTGTGAGGAGACACATCTCTTAAGTTAAACACTTTCTTATTTCTGTTTTTATTCTGATCCAGACCTTCTTCCCACTGACTGACAGCAATAGCCTCTTAACTCATCTCTGTTCCTAGTTTTTCCCTTTCTACTTTTCCATTGCCCTCAGCCTGTACCTTCCTAAAGCACCTCTTTGACGATATTATTCCTTAGCTCAAGAATTCCAGAAGTTCTTGCATGATAAAGTCTGGAAAAAGCTAAATACTTTATTTTCTAAAGGGAAAGGACTCACAGTTATAACCAGTGAAAAATAAATAGAAGTGGTTTCTTTCTGGGAAAGTTTGTCATGGCCTGTTAAAAAGGACAGTCTTGGCTGGTGCCACCTGTTCTCCTTCCATACTGCCTTGAATATGGTTACAAAGGAGCTGCAGCAGCCATTTTGCAACCATGAAGGAAAGGCCAAGGTGTTGCTCCTGACCTCACCGAGCAGCTAAACAAATGCTACTGCTTCTAGATTCCTTGTTTATATGAGAGAAATAAACCTCTGTTTGTTTAAGCCACTGCGAGTCATGTTTTTTTGTTAGGACATAATCCTAACTCAAGATTCATGAATATCTCCCTTTCTCTAACTTCCTTAACCTAGTTTTTTTTTTTTTTTCCTTAACCTAGTATTTTAAAAACAGCCTGAAGGACAAGAAAAAGCAGACATAGGACAAACAAGGGGAAGTTTTCCAAGCGGAAGTACAGCATCTACAAGGGTCCTGTGGGAGAGCATTCATGATCTGGCCCTGCTTTATCATCCAGCCTTGATTCCCAGTATTCCCAATATTCTTTTCATGGTCACACCCTAGCCCAAGCCTCCATCATTTCTTGCTTAGACACTTTCAATAACTTCCCAGTTTATCTCCTTGCTCCCGCTACTGACCTCCTCTAATCCAGTCTACTCTCTCCCTTGTCATTCTCTTGTTGTAATTTCCTTATTTCTCTCTTAATAATTGCTGCCATTTAAAAACTATATATTTGTTTGTCTTTGTCTCTCCCGCTAGACTGAAGATTGCAGAAGGGCAGTTTATGGCCTTTCTGGTGTGGTTCGCTTCCTGTATTCGGAGCCTAGCGCAGTGCCTAGTATATGACAGGTGTGTCAAGAACTGTGAAGGAATCTGAGAATTTACCCTCCTTACAAGTTAACAAGTTAGCTTCATACTGTTTCATGGATGCTGGCAGAAGACACAAGACTCCCAGGACAGAGACAAAGGATGTTATTACTCAAAGCAATAGCAGTGGCTAGAGTATCAGCATTTGCACTGCTTCCTCGAGTCCCAATTCCCGTGGGGCGATGTGAAGAGGTCCAGGTGACACATGCACATGTAGTGGGTTGCATTACAGAAGAGGGACCCTGAGCTTAGGGAACCAGGATCATTTTCAGTGGGGAGTAAACCTACTTCACCTTCGTAACACTGGACAGTACACCTGCTCTTTGCTCCAGGGGGAAACACTGTCTATCTTTCAAGGTTCTTTACTATGCCAGCATCTTTGAAAAGAGAGTCAGAAGCAAAGGGAGCTAGTGCCTTCTCTTGCAAGACCTGCAGAAATGGGAGAGACACACAGAAAACCCTTTGATCACCCAGGCTTTCTGCCCGGAGGCTCTTTACAGACCAAGCACAGAGAAGGGGCAACCGCAACAGAGCCTGGAGGTCTCATTTAGTAGAAATGTCAGCTATTAGAGGTCAGGAAGCCTCAGGCCACTGGAATTTGTGGCACAGAATACTGGAAAGGAGGAAGCTATGCAGAGAAAGCGCTCCAGCAATTTCCATGGGTTCCGTTGAGTTTTGGCTAAATATTAAACCGTGCATGTGTAGTGCAAGACTCCCACCAGGCTCTTCCTATAATTACCAGGAAGCTGTAAGCTGAACAGTTTTCCAGAGCTAACATCAGGTCGGGAGATGTTAGAGTTGCAACTAGCCAGACTGGAGAGCAGAGAAACATTCTTGAATATGTGGGCATCGAGTAGCTATCCCAACAGTAGGGTAACACTGGTCCCAGGTTATAAGTACTCTAGAAGGGGTTTTTCATCTTTGGTACTGTTGATATTTTGGGGGGAGGATAATTCTTTGTTTTGGGGGGCTTTCCTGTGCATTGCAGGATACTGAACAGCATTCCTGATCTCTAATCATTAGATGACCTTCCGGGTTGTAGCAACCAAAAATGTTTTCAGACACTGCTGATATCCTGCATTGGGGGTTGGGCAAAAGTTGTATCTGATTTAGAACCATTGCTTTAGACCCACCCTAACAAACACAAATACAAGACTAGAAAGCATTTAGCATATCTATAAGTAACTCAACTATCTGACCTCCCTGGCCCCATCTCAGCATTCTTCAAAGAAAGACAACAAAATTCAGACACCCAACAACGTAACATTTACAACGTCCAGCAGCATCCAATCCAAAATTATTAGGCATACTAAGATGTAGGAAAAGATGACCCATAACCAGGAGAAAATCAATCATAAAAACCAGAACCATAAACCATAGCACATTGATTAGACATGGTGGAAGAAAATATCTATGAATGTGCAAACATAGCAAATATGCAAACTGGAGCTCCTTAGAGACTCAGTGACACGTGTGACAGTATCAGCTGTTAAGCATGTAATCAGAGTTCCAGAAAGAGAGAGAAGACGGAATACGGCAGAACTGGAAAAAAAAAATGTCTAAAAACTTTCCAAATTTCATAAAGTTATAAATTCAAATATCCAAGAATCTCAACAAACCCCAAACTGGATAAGTACAAAGAAAACCATACCAAGGCACTGCATATCAAATTGTTAGACTCTAATAATAAAGAGAAAAATCATAAAAGCAGCCGGAAGAAAAGGACACGGTACAGAGAACAAAGGTAAGAATAAACAGTGAATTCCCCTCAGAAACAACAAAACCAAGAAGACAGGAGAATGATATTTTTAAAAGTCTATAAGAAAAGAATGTCAACATAGAATTCTATACCCAGCCAAAGATATCCTCCAAAATGAAAGTGAAATAAAGGCATTTTCAAAAAAACAGAAGCTGACGCAACTTATCACTGGCAAAATGCACTACATGAAATGTTAAAGGAAATCCTTCAAATTGAAGGAAAATGATACCAGAAGGAAATGCTGATTAACACAAAGGGGTGAATTACCAAAGCTGACAAAAGAAGAAAAAAAAAATCTGAATAGCTCTATAGCTATTAAAGAAATTGCATATACAATTAGAAACCCTTCCCCAAAGGAAATTCCAAAACACCAGCTTCCCTGGTGAACATTTACGAAAACAAACAAACAAAAAAACAAAAACAATGTCACAAACTTTTTCAGAAAATGGAGGAAGAAACATGTTCCAACTCATTTTTATTTTATTATTTTTTTATTATTTGGCTGCATTGCATCTTTGTTGCGGCATGCGGGATCTTTCATTGTGGTGCGAGGGCTCTTCCTTGCGGCATGTAGACTTCTCTCTAGTTGTGGCGCGCAGGCTCCAGAGTGCCCAGGCTCAGTAGTTGTGGCACGTGGGCTTAGTTGACCAACAAAGGATCGAACCCGTGTCCCCTGCATTGGAAGGCGGATTCTTGACCACCAGGGAAGTCCCCCAACTCATTTTATTAAAGGAGGGCTTTGCAAGTGTTTTAGGCTGTTCTGGGTGGCTACTGCTGTTCCTCCTCCCCCCAATCCTCCTCCTTCATCTTCACAATCTTTAAAATTGTAAAAGCCATTCTTAGCTTTCAGGCCAGAGAGAAACTGGCCAAAGGCCAGGTTTGTCCTGTGGACCCTAGTTTGCCCCACCCCGGGGCTAAAGCATTAGTAAGCCACACTGTTTTTACCAAGGATTTTTGTGAGGCAGTTGAGAAGAGAGTTGTATCTCACACCAAACAGCAACAACCTAGTAATACTTGTATCAGACATTAAATTTTCAAATATTTGGGGATTTTCCAGGTGTCTTTTTGTTATTAGTTTCCAGTTTAACTCCATTTTGGTCAGAGAGCATCCTTTGTATAATTTCAAGTCTTTAAAATTTGTTGAGATTTGCTTTCTGTTCCCCACAAATGGTCTGACTTGGTGAATGTTTCACAAACACTTGAAAAAAAAGTGAATTCTGCCGTTGCTGGGTGGAATATTCTATACATTCCACTAGGTCAAGTTCATTGATGGTGATGCTTAGGTCTTTTATATTCTTAATAATTTTCTACCTTTTTTATAACTTAATTATAGCCTCCAACTATAACTGTGGATTTACCTATTTCTCCTTTCAGTTCTATCAGTTTTTAGTCATGCATTTAGAAGCTCTTGTGTATTAATATTTGTTAGGGGCTTAAAAATTTAGGATTATTATGTCTTCTTGGTGAATTGATCCTTTTATCTTTAAGTAACATCCTTCGTTATACTTGGTAATATTTATTGTATTGAAATTTACTTTGCCTGGTATTAATGCAGCCACTATGTATTTTTTGATTAGTGTTTGCATGGTGTATCTTTTACCATTCTTTTTCCTTTAACCTATTTATATCTTTTTGTTGAAAATGGATTTCTTGTAGACAGCATATAATTAGACCTTGCTATTTTATCCTATATGACAATCTCTGTCTTTAAATCTGGTTGTTTAGACCATTCACATGAATCAAGATCTAACATCTTGCTAGTTGTTTTCTATTTACCTGTTATTTGTTCAATTTTTCCTCTTTTTCTGCCTGCTTTTGTTTTTGTTTTTGTTTTTTTGCGGTACGCGGGCCTCTCACTGTTGTGGCCTCTCCCGTTGCGGAGCACAGGCTCCGGACGCGCAGGCTCAGCGGCCATGGCTCATGGGCCCAGCCGCTCCGCAGCATGTGGGATCTTCCCGGACCGGGGCACAAACCCGTGTCCCCTGCATCTGCAGGCAGACTCTCAACCACTGTGCCACCTGGGAAGCCCTCTCCTTCATTTTTGAAAACTATTTCACTGTGTATAGGTTTCTGGGATGACAGATTTCTTTTGTTTGTTTGTTTTTCCTTTCAGCATTTAAAACATGTCACTCTTTTCTCTTCTGGCTGGCATGGTCTCTGATGAGACGCCTGCTGTAATTCTTACCTTTGTTCCTCTGTTTATTTATTATTATTATTTTTAATAATATTTATTTATTTGGTTGCACTGGGTCTTAGTTGTGGCATGCAAACTCTCAGTTGCACCATGCATGTGGGATCTCGTTCTCCGACCAGGGATCGGACCTGCACCCCCTGCATTGGGAGCGTGGAGTATTAGCCACTGCGCCACCAGGGAAGTCCCTGTCCCTCTGTTTATAAAGCTGCCTCTCCTCAGTGGCTCCTCCCTGCAGACTCAGCCTCCCCTCCACTGTCCTGAGCAACTGCGTACATCCCACCAGTTAAACAAAAGGCTATCTCCTTACAGAGTGGTTGGACCCCCGTCCTTTGTCACTTGAGCATCTGTTATTGCCCTTAGTGGTCTGACTCCTACCACTACCTGCCCACACCTCCATTCAGGTAGCTTCTAGAGTGTTCCATTCTGTCACACACGCACACGACAATGTGCCCTCGGCCTCAGGTGGACCCGGTGATGGGATCTGAAGGTTCCCTGCCCACCGTGCTCCAGCCAGGATTGTTCAATGGGCTTCTTACCTTCTCTTTTAGTCCTTCACGTGCATTCCCTGTCAAGGATCCTAGCTTTGTCACCTTCAAACAAACACAGGACATTAACTGTTATGTTTTTAGTTGTTTTTATTGGAGAAAGGGCTGTATGGGTCTGTTTCAACCTGGCAGAGTTATTCTATTAATCCACCCATTTTTCTTTTATTCTGATTTATTTTATTTGTATTAATAACTTAATTTAAGACCCTTTCCATGTATCTAGCCTATCTATTTACAGTAAGTGTCCCCTGGGGAGGCTGACTCTATATACATGTGGTAAGAATTGTAGGTCATAAGGATGGAATATTATGGGCCTTCTGGGAGGAAGAGTAGAGAAAAATTGGGGACCAATGGTTAGGAACAAAATGGATGAAGAAAGTGGAGGACAAGGCTGTGGGAAGTCTCTCTTGGTGTTGACTGCTCTTGGGGGGTGGAGTGGGGTCTTACCCTGAGGTTGGGAAGGATTGAGGTGCAGGGTACTAATTCAGGGTTACTCCCCAAGGATGCTGTAAGGTGACATTAGTGGATAGTATTCTATGTCCTTCAACTTTTTGCCCTGGGGGACCATTTAAAAAGTTATCAAAGAGAAGGGGCTGTAGTGAAATGGAAAGAATCAGGCCACCTTTTGACAAATTAATGCAAAGAGACATCCATGCTGGGGAGACTTTTTCCCACCTTGGCGAGAACTGCAGCATTGGAAGCAGTGCTGACGTGGGTACCTGCACACCCGCAGAGAGAGGTATTGTGGGAGCAGAAGGAAATCTTTAATTACCTGTGAACTGCCTAGGTTGCTGCCTATTTGCTGGGAAGCAGCGTTGTGATGAAGGACGCTCATAGATGCTCCTGTGTCCTCAAGGGAACACTGCTGGCCGTGACAGCTTCAGAATTCCCATATAGAACGGATTAGGGACCTGAGTGGGGAGTGGCAAAAGGACACGCATCTGGGCGTGTTTTGTGAATGCACTGTTTGTGTTCAGGTGGTGTGCGTGCTTATATGGGATGGTTTTGGGGGCACTGCCACTGTTCCACATCCAATTCCAATAATGGAAATGAAACATGTTACATGGAAATATAAGAAAACAAGTACAAAACACATACAAGTATTATTGGTAAGTCGATTTACAGGGCAGATCTGCTCCTGTGCACCAATCCTTTCAGCATTCAATTCTCTTATTACTATTTCATAGACCTATTGCTCTATGAGGTAGCGAAGCGGTTGTTGTTACCACACATTATAGCTGAGGATGAGGGGCTCCACAGTGAAAGCTGGGTAATTAAAGATGCCCCACTAGAATGTAAGCTCCCTAGGACAGGGGTTTTTAACCTAGTGTTTTGTTTGGGACTTTGACCATACAGTGTACAGAAATAGGATGGAGGGGGTCAATTTTAGTCAGAACTCACTCACCATTATGTAGAGCAAAGGTACTGCGTGCATGTGCCTGCGTGTGTCTGTGTGTGTGTGTGAAATGGGATTGACCCACTCTGGACAGTGAAACCTCAAATGATGAGAAAATTTCATATGGAAGCCACTGAATCAAAGCTTTGTTTGTACCACGCTCCCTGTCCTGGAGTAGTAGCTTCCCAGGATGAAGGGTTGAGTTCAAAGCTAGGGAGAAGGGGCTGAGCCCAGCCCAAGGCAGGCAGGGCTGGGTGGCCATGATGCAGATCAAGACGGGGCCGTTCAGCACAGGGTCCACATGGTCTCTATTTTCCTACCTCTTCTTGCTCCACTCCTGAAGCAGTGGGGAAAGCTGGGGCTGATTTCTCTGCGGCTGGGAGCTGGGCTGAAAGCTGGTGGGTAGCTGCTGGCCCACAAGACAGTGGAGGCTAGAAGCTGGGCGGAATGAAGGCTTCCTCTCAGTGTATTTCTTCCCTTGGCCACCAGATGGCAACACCTCCCTCGAAACAGAACCAGAGCCACAGGACTCCACGCAAGATGGTTACTTACTCTGAGGACTTCCAGCTGCCCTGCATTATTTGAGGAGGGTCTTGGCACCCTATCAGCTATTTGTTCAATCAGATTTTACTGAGCGCTTACTATGTGCCCAGCCCCGTTGGGGTGGGGTGGAGAGTGAGGGTGCCACAGCGAACAGGACCCTACAAGACCCACCAAGGCTACTCTTTCCACAGCTCTTACAGCCTAGCAAGGGAGACTGAAGTTAGGCAAATAATTACAAAACAATGAACTCATTTCACTTGTTCAAAGAACTAATTTCAATAGTGTTATCAATGATAGATATAAAGTGCTTCTGAGACCCTATTAAGAGGAAGAATTTTATTTCATCTGGGCTGTTGGGAAAGGCTGCTCTATGAATGTATCACCATGTGTCCTAATAACTCCCACCCCTTCACATACCCTGTTACACCTACCATCACACACCCCGTTATATTCCCATTTTATAGCTAATGAACCCCTCCCCCTCCCCCAAACCCCCCCATCCCATCCTATAATCCCATCTCAGACTCCATTGCAGACCATAATAACAGACCCTATTCCAACCCCTACACCTCCCTCACATAACCATTAACAAATCCCTTTACAAGTCTTTCGCAGTCTCCTCCACATCTTTGTTGTAAATCCCATCACTCATCCCTTTGGAATATCCCATCACTAACTTTTTTTTTTTAATTTATTATTTTTATTTATTTAATTTATTTATTTTTGGCTGCGTTGCTGTGCACAGGTTTTCTCTAGTTGCGGTGAGCGGGGATACTCTTCGTTGTGGTGAGCAGGCTTCTCATTGCAGTGGCTTCTCTTGTTGCGGAGCACGGGCTCTAGGCTCATGGGCTCAGTGGTTGTGGCTCACGGGCTCTAGAGCACAGGCTCAGTAGCTGTGGCGCACAGGCTTGGTTGCTCCACGGCATGTGGGATCTTCCTAGACCAGGGCTCAAACCCGTGCCCCCTGCATTAGCAGGCAGATTCTTAACCACTGCACCACCAGGGAAGCCCCCCATCACTAACTCTTAAAGAACCCTGGTCTTATTCATCTTTGCATTTCCAAAGCCTCCCAAAATACAGACAGGTAATATGTTCTTGAAAACACTTGGCAAACCCATGACCAGATGGCTCAATACTCTATCATACTCTATCACAGGGCTGTCACGGCTCCTATCTCAGAGCCAGGGGTACAGCCCCCAGAATGGAAAGGCTCAGGCCTCGGCTGCCTTCTTCCTTTAGGAGAGGGCTGAGGTGGGAGTTGCTGATCTCTGGTTGCTCCCCTCCCCCCACCAAACCTCATCAGTCCAGACAAGTTCCCTTCCTCCCTCCCTCCACAAGGTTTGTGTTGCTTGGGACCAGGTCCCGGTCCTGCAGTCTGATTTGGTCTATGTCGCCCAGACCCATCAGTGGTCACCCTTTTACCTCCTCCTTGGAGCGTATGTAGGTCCTGATTGTGGGTCTGCGAACTGTGCCCTTAGTCCACGACTTGCCCTTCTCTCTTTCTCTGAAGGGCCAGAGAGCACAGGAGGGAGTACCCCAGGGCTGGAAGGGACCTCAGGGAATCATCAACACCCTTCTTTTCCCCCGCTCCCTCTCCTTTCCCTGCCCCCTCCTGTTTATCTAGTTTTTCTTTGGGGAATGTAAACGTACGGCAGCATTACTCAGCAGGCAAGAGCTGGAAGAAAACATAAAGACCAAGTCTAACTCCCTCATGTAACAAGTGAGGAAACCAAGGCCCAGAGAGTGGAAGTCACTTGCCCACACGGCGCATGCTCCTCACAAGTGTCCTTCCAGAGACCACCCTCTCTGTGCACATTAGCCAAGAAACGCTACTTCCATTAGGAAGGCATGTCCAGTGCAAACCACTCTAGAGATTGCATTTCAAAGACTGATAGACATGGCTTTTGCATTATCTGCTGTTTCATATTAGCTATGCTGTGGCTTCATTCTTTAGTGCTGATATTGGGGGCGGGAGGGATGGGGATTGGGGGTTAGGGAGCCAATTTTGAGACCTTCTCACAGCCTCCAGCCTGCACGACTAGGCCCGAGAAGGACAGGGTGATCCATCCTATATTTTCAGACCGTCAGGAGATTTCATTGTTTAAACAAACATTTCAGCGAAGCCATCCAGCTGGGCAGTGATTTATGGCTCTGGCTGCAGTTTTTCCCCAACAAAGATAAACAATCCTACAACTCTTGGGACTGGGGCTGGGACTCCTGGTTCTAATAACTTGGAGCCGGCTGGACCACACCAGCCATCGCCGGGTCTGGGGTTTGGTTAGGATCTGTTCGCAATGGTCCTGCGGCTCAGCCACAAACCTGGGGGGATCGTGTTGTGTTTGGAAGCTAGAACCATACCTCCAGGGCAAGGGAGAGTGACAGGCAGGAGAGAAATATCACAGGGTTGGGGCTTCAGGCCCGTCCCCCACTTCTAGGAGGGACGCAGTGGTGTTCTGCGTTCTGTGCCGTGATTATCTGGTGGTTTGGTCAACAGCATCTATTCTTCCTTCTTTTGGTCACAGTATGTCATTTCACTTCTTTTTTTTTAAAATTTTATAATTTTATTTATTTTTTTATACAGCAGGTTCTTATTAGTTATCCATTTTATACATATTAGTGTATATATGTCAATCCCAATCTCCCAATTCAATTTCCTTCTGTGGAACTGTTTTAGGCTGTGTGCTGTGGCCCGGTGCTCATAGAATCCACCCAGTCTTTGGCTCTGAGAGTGAATATGTGCTCAGGTCCTCCCAAAGCAATGCTTTCCTGTGGTCACAGTCATTGGCTCAAGGGTAGACATCTAACCCATTAACAGATGGAGAAAGGCAATGAGACATTTGCTGGGGCTGCTAGGAGAGAGGCAGATTCAATTCTCTCTGGACTTGACTTTTCTTTTTTTTTTTTTGCGGTACGCGGGCCTCTCACTGTTGTGGCCTCTCCCGTTGCGGAGCACAGGCTCCGGACGCGCAGGCCCAGCGGCCATGGCTCACGGGCCCAGCCGCTCCGCGGCATGTGGGATCTTCCTGGACCGGGAAACGAACCCGCGTCCCCTGCATCGGCAGGCGGACTCTCAACCACTGCGCCAGCAGGGAAGCCCTCTGGACTTGACTTTGAGATGATATGGGAGTACAGTTGACCACTAAGCTGTTGCCGCCATCTTGCCTCCATGGGGGTCACGTGGTCCCTGTCTGACAATGAAGCCAGTAAACAGGAAGTGAGGCTGAGGGCTGCTCCTCCACCAAACAAGTCCTTTTTTTAAGGGTTGGGATTCTTTCACTTCCAACTGAAAGAATGTTAACCAGTACCCACCGTCTGACACAGCAGGGGAGATTGACTAGGGAGGGCAGCTCCGGCAGCCTCCGGCTCAGCTGTCTGGATGTGGTGGTTTAGCCAGAGGACAGTAACTCCCTCATAATCTACCCCTCTTGCCCCCATCAATCTGATTACTTGTGTCTACAATTTATTTCAACAAGTGGTTAAGGAACTGTGGCAGATGCAGAGATGAATGAGGCACAGCTCACATTTTTCCTAGAGTTCTTGGTTTGTTTAAGGCGGCTTGAGATGCACATCTCAAGAGAAGAACAAACGAGGTGCTTTGAGTGTGCAAGGGAAGAAGAGCTCACATCTGATGGTTGGGGACCAGTTGAGACTATGGAGAAGGGGTGTTTGGGATGGGTCTCGCAAGATGATGAGAATTTGGGTAGAGAGAGATGGGCAGAAGGCTTTACAGGTAGATGACGTAGTGTGATGGAAATCAGGGAGGAGGGAAAGACTATTTAGGGGAACACTGAAGAGTCGAGTTGGGTGGGAGGACAGGAGATATTTAGGGGAATCACCAGCTGGCAAAGGAATTTGGTGTCATCTAGGCAGATGCCTCTAATGAGAAGCTTGTTCTTGGTTCAGTTGGTGATGGGGAGTAATTGAACTCTCCTGAGCAGGGAAGTGCCCTGACTGGAGTTACTCTTGAGGGACTTCAGATAGGAGCAGGAAGAAATTGAATGTGGAAAAGCCACTAAGTATATATTAGGAGATAACCTTGACTCAGCCGTAGGACGGGGAGACAGTGAGGGGAGGAAGGGCAGGGAGGGAAAATCACGGAGTAGTTCTAGTTTCTATTCTTTCATACTTCAAGAACTGTGAGGTTTCTTAAAGTCCAAAAGTTGTAAAAGGAAAGGTTGGTATATTTAACCACATAAAAATGTAAAATTTCTACATGGCAAAAATGCCATAAATAAAGTCAAAAGACAAGGACAAACTGGGGAAAATGTTTGCTACACAAGTGACAGAGGGTTTATTTCCTAAATATATACAAAGAGCTTTTATATTTCAGAAAGAAAAAATAACAAGCAATGAAGAAACGGGCACAGGACGTGAATAGACAGTTCACAGGAAAAAATTTACAATGGTCATTAAATATATGAATATGTAATAATGACAATTAACACATATTGAACTTTGTTTTTATTTACGCATCTAATTTTCACAATAATGGTAGGAGGAATGTATTATTATGATGGTACTCATTTTACTGATGAGGAACCAAAAACAGAGAGAGGTTAAGTAAATTACCCAAAGTCACCCAAGCAACTAAGGACCAGAGTTTGTCCTCTCAAGCATTGTGCTACACTACTTGCTCCATGTCACCTATTCTAAAAGAAACCCATTTTAGAACTACACCAAAACATCATTCTTTTTATTTTTATTTTTTTATTTTTTTGCGGTACGCGGGCCTCTCACTGATGTGGCCTCTCCCGTTGCGGAGCACAGGCTCCGGACGCGCAGGCTCAGCGGCCATGGCTCACGGGCCCAGACGCTCGCGGCATGTGGAATCTTCCCGGACCGGGGCACGAACCCGTGTCCCCTGCATCGGCAGGCGGACTCTCAACCACTGCGCCACCAGGGAAGCCCCAAAACATCATTCTTTACGTGAAAAGATTGGCAAAGATAAAAAAGTTTGGTGGATGGTTGACAAAACTGGGAGACCAGTACTCCCGCATATTGTTGGTGAAAATGTGAACTGTAATAACCACTTTGGGGGCAGTTTGACAATATCACAATTTTAAATACATATTTGCTTTGACGTAGAAATTCCATTTCTAGCATTTTTCTAACAGACGTACCAAGGGAAACATAGAGAGATATTTACTGCAGCATGTTCACGACAGCAAAAGATTGAAAACAAGCTAAACACCCATCAATAGGGGACTTGGTGGATGGATTATGGTACATCCATAGGCTGATAAGAGGAATACGGCCTATCTATGTGTATGTTACGGAACAATCTCTAAGATACGTGATTGAAAAAGGCAAGGAGGAGAACAGGGCATAGACTGTGCACCACCACGTACTGGGCATCTCCACATACTCTGGCCAGGGAACAGTGTCTGGCCAGTGTCGGCCTTTGGGGAAAAGAGCTGGGTGCCTGGGTTAGGGGTGAGAGGGGGCAAGTGTTTTCACTGTATATATTTTGGCATTGCTGAAAACCATTTTTAACATGTTCAGGGATCACCTTTTCAAAAATAAAAGTTTACGATAAAATATAGCACGACTTGAAACAACCACCACAGAAAAAGGTATGATTTCCATTAGTCATCCAGGGTCAAGCTTGTAGACACTCTCGTCTCAAAGGCAAAGAGAAGTGGGCTGTGCGGTGGAGGATTGTACATAGAACTGAAGGACAGGGAGCCAGGGCTTGGGAGTTCAGAGAGCTAGGGAAGAGATATCTGGCCAGGTGGTCATTATTTTAAGATAGGAAACACACAAACTCACTTTTTAAATGTTTCATATATCAGAATTTATCTCCCTGTCCCTTAAAAAAACCCACAAAAACTAAAGTTCCTTTTGAAAAATTCTAATTTGTTTCAGATGAACTCAGGATTTTGCCTATGTCTAAGCAGAATTGGGTGGGAATCAGAGAGACCCAGTGGCCAGGAGTCAGCAAGCCCACCATAAGCTGCTCTTTCCTCCGCTCTGGAGGGTTCTTTCATCCTCTTTTGGGTGAAAGAGTACAGCCAAAAAAAAAAAAAAATTATTTATTTTTGGCTGTGTTGGGTCTTAATTTCTGTGCGAGGGCTTTCTCTAGTTGTGGCAAGCCGGGGCCACTCTTCATCGCGGTGCGCTGGCCTCTCACTATCACGGCCTCTCTTGTTGCGGAGCACAGGCTCCACACGTGCAGGCTCGGTAATTGTGGCTCACGGGCCTAGTTGCTCCACGGCATGTGAGATCTTCCCAGACCAGGGCTCGAACCCATGTCCCCTGCATTGGCAGGCGGATTCTCAACCACTGCACCACCAGGGAAGCCCCAGACATTCTTATTCTTCTCAGTAAGCTAAGAGGTGAAATCCTGGCCTGAGTTGGGAATGCGGGGCTCAGGGGTAGGACTGGGGCTTGAGGAGAGTGGTGAAGGTAAGAAGAATCAAGGTGAAAACGCTCAGAGCAACTGCTCTAGCAAAAATTAAGCAGTGATTAGGAACAGGTGAAACCTGATGATGATTTACCAAATTGTGTTTTCCTTAATTGCTTGCTCTTTAGGACTATCTCCTTTGCTCTGGGACTGCTTTAATGAGGATTCCTGTTTTTATTCTTAAAAAGAGAATTGGGTGGAAAATTCAATTTAACTATACAAACATTAGTTTGTATAGTTACAAACTGTGATGTGTCAATTACAGGGCATGCAAAAATGAGTAAGACTTGGGCCCTGGTCCCAAAGCATTCAAGTCCAATAGCAGATACAGACCTGGTTGTAAGTATTACATTGAAGTGTAACAGTGGAATGATGGAAAGAAGAAAATGTTACAGACATAAGACTAACTGCTCCATGCGGCTGAGCAGTGCTGTAAGGGAGGCTTGGAGGGAGGCTAGGTCTGAGCCTGGTTTTAAGCGTGGGTGAAGGAAGTTCTATCACTAAGATTATGCATGAAAAGACTTACTTAGATGCCTGCCACCTAGTGTGCTCTCAATCTGCTCAATCTGTGTTGCAACCAGGGTAGGTTTAATCCTCATGGGTGGCGAGGGAGGTTTTGAGCTGCTTCCCTGTAGGTGTGTGTGGGCTGGTGATGGTAGGGGGAGTTGAGGGCCCAACTTCCTTTTCTTGAGGATTCAGGTGTCCTGGGACATGGTGGGCCTGGGGTGGGGCAGTAACTTGGATGGGGAGAGAGCTGAGAATGGCTCTGGTGCTGGCTGCCGTGGAAAGATGAGGCACTGGTGGGCCATCGGGAAAGACAGCCCAGGATTCTTGGGGGCTGCTGCTGGTCCCTGGGTGCAGAGGTCTGGGTACAGCAGTTTCTCTCACAGAGGCCCTTTGCTGGCATGATCTTCATCCCTTCTGCATGGGCCCCGCAGGTCAGGGGCCCACCAGCCTCTCTGTCCTCATAACCTTCCCTCCTCTCCTTCTCCCTTCACCATTTCAGAGGAAACTTTACTGTTTATCTTTGGAGAGTATAGAGGAAGGGTGGAGAGAAGCCCTGCTCTCACTCAAGATGTTTCTCCTAAATATTTTAATCTTGCCCAGACATCAAAGCTTGTATTTTCCTTTTTCTCCCTACACATCCTTCCCTTGAGGCAGAGAGCAGAGAACAGCCTGGCTGCTTGAACATGAGTTGGGGGTGGGGTGGCGTTGGGGGGTGAAAGACAGAAGGGAGCTCCTGGGAGCACAGAAATGGGTCATTATCTCCAAAAAGTCTCCTGCTGCATTAGAGCTGTTGGCCTTGAGACCAGCACCCACCTGGTAGCCAGCCGAGTGTGCTACTTGCCAGTAACACGGTAAATGAAAACTGCATGGGGACCTAGCTTGCAACCAAGATGTCTAAAGTGACGATTTATGTTCACAAAACAAATACGAGGATCAGGCTGTGCAGATGGTTGCTCTGCATGCTGTTGTTTTCCCGGGGGACAGGAGGGGTAGTTGGGAGCAGGCAGGAGATGCGGGCTTGGCAACCCCCCATGGTCGCCCATCCCAACCTTAGTGCCTTGTGTCTCTGGTTACTTGGTTTTGCCTGCACTGTCTGCCCATTTCAGGGAGGGGTGAAATCTGGGAGAGTTGGTGTTATAAAAAGTGGGGGGCTTCCCTGGTGGCACAGTGGTTGAGAGTCCACCTGCCGATGCAGGGGACACGGGTTCGTGCCCCGGTCCGGGAGGATCCCACATGCCGCAGAGCGGCTGGGCCCGTGAGCCATGGTCGCTGAGCCTGTGCGTCCGGAGCCTGTGCTCCGCAACAGGAGAGGCCACAACAGTGAGAGGCCCGCGTGCTGCAAAAAAAAAAAAAAAAAAAGCGGGGACATGTGTGATCACGAGCATCACAGGGAGCGAGCGTCACGTTAGCCTGGATCTCAGACCCCTCTGTGTCCAGTTGACATAGAGAGAATCCCACCCCTGGCCAAGCTACACCTTTTGTCAGCCTCGGGCTGCACGCTGACTTGATGTCCTCCTCTACCTGCTGCCCGTGTTGGGGGCTTCGGGGGAGAGTACAGTGTGACCCGCATTATCCTCACAGGGTACAAGAGGACTTCTGGGAGGCTGGGGGTGAGGAGGAAGGGAGAGAACAAGTGTTGTAAAAAGCCGCTGAGCAGAGAGGAGGGCTGATGAAAGTTACAAATTCTGATAATCTTCCATCTTCAGAACTTTTCATCTGAAGCATGAAATTTAATCAGATGTTTAAAGATCCTGGAGAAACAAATGAAGAAACACAAGAGCAGAAAACGGAATCCGGGGGCAGGCGCAGCTTTTGTATTATTATTATTACAGTGAAGACTGATATTGGAACTGGCTGTGAGATTGGTTTTGGAAACCCTGTTATGTTGCTGGGGTAAACAGGCCCTGGGAAAAAATCGCTTTTCATTTCCTGAGATAGGAAGGGTCGGAATGTGCTGGGAGGAAGGGGTCATGACTCTCTGGAGACAGCAGGATCTGCATCCCCATCAGCCAGTGAGATGTCAGGTTGAAACCAGATGGCAAATGTTTCATCACAAAGGACATCCGCCAGGGGGAGGGTATGTCCTGGGTCAGGGAGTCCACATGTCTGGTGCCAACACAGTGAATGGTGGTCAGTGAATGGTGGTCAGCCTTTCTTGAGCTCCTACTGTGTGCTCAGCCAGTACTGATGTGACACACAACCTAGGCCACTCACATTGTACTCCAAGTGAATGCCGCTCCTTGGAGCACATCCCAGTTATCTATTGTATCACCACAAAACTTAGCTTTTTTTTTTTTTTTTTTGGCTGTGCTGCACA
This sequence comes from Orcinus orca, assembly GCF_937001465.1. Lineage (NCBI taxonomy): Eukaryota > Metazoa > Chordata > Mammalia > Artiodactyla > Delphinidae > Orcinus > Orcinus orca. The sequence continues at coordinate 57,735,431 of NC_064571.1, forward strand.
GCTTGTGGGATCTCAGTTCCCCAACCAGGGATTGAACCCGGGCCCCAGCAGTGAAAGTACCAAGTCCTAACCACTGGACCATCAGGGCATTCCCAAAACTTAGCAGTTTAAAGCAACAATTTATGACTATTTTTCATGGTTCTGTGGGTTGACCAGGCTCAGCTGGGTGGTTCTCACTGGGGGTTTCCCATATGCTTTCAGTCCGATGTCTCAGCGACTGCAGTCCTATGAAGGCTGGTTCACTCACATGACTGGGGGGTGACCCTGGCTGTCTGCTTGGGGCTCAGCAGGGGGCCATTGACTTACACGTGGTTTCTCTACATGGCTTGGATTTCTCACAGCATGATAGCTGGGTTCTGAGAGGGAGTATCCTAAGAGCAAGTGTTCAAGAGGGTCAGGAAGAACTCGCAAGGCTTCTTATGACCTAGTCATGGAGGTACAAGAATGTCATTTTCATTGCGTTCTGTTGGTCAAGTCCGTTCAAGGGACAGGACTTAGACGCCACCTCATGATGCGGGAGTGGGATGCGGGCAGAGGGAAGTGAGGTGTTGATGGCGGCATCTTTGGAGGCAAGCTACTACTCACACCACATGGGCCCAGGGCAGGCTCCGCGGGTGTGCGACCAGGGCAGAGGCATGGGGCCTCACACTTAGAAGCGTTCTGTGCTTGGGTCAATGCTCTGTTGTCATCATCTTGAAATTTTTAATAATTTTAACAAGGAGTGTTGTATTTTCATTTTGCACTGGGCCTTGGCAAATCAGACAGCTGGTCCCCCGCAGGACCCATTGTGAAGGATTTGTACAGCATGGTAGGAGGGGGGACCTGGGCTGGACTCTGTGCTCTGCAGTTGGAACTCCTGCCTGCGGAGAACTTGCAGACCGTCTGAGGACACAAGAAACACAGATGCACTAAAACTAGCCAACGACAATGTCTGAGCAGAAGTTAGGCTGTGATTGCGAAAGCAGGGCCCAGGTCGGGTGGGAGGATCCTCGTATGTTGTCTTGGGCTCATATTCAGACTTGAAATCCATGCTGGGCAAAACCTTCTCTGGGGCCAGAAAAGCATCTAGGAATCTTAGGAATGTTCGTTTCCTCTCCCCACTCTACCTCTTCCTTCACCCTTATTCCCAGGACCCTTGTGCTGAAGGCTTCTACAAAGGGGCTTCCATATCACGCTCTGGGGTGTGGGTAGGAGGGAAAGGGGGGTGTAGAAGCACATGCACTTAATGCCCAGCTCAGGCTGAAGGTCTTGAGTGAGTCACTGGAAGAGGCTTGAAGGAAGCTGGGCCAAAGGTGGTCTGGGACGGGGGATGGGAGAAGGGGGATCTCAGGTCTCCTCTAAGGAGTGCTGAGTGCCCTGGTACCCTGGACAGTGCCTCCCTCCTAGTCCCCAGCCAGATCCCTTGCCATTCCCCAAGGCACAGACCATGCCCTTTTCCACAAAAGAAATGGCTCAAAGGGCCCGGGACCCAGCCCAGCCCCGAACTAGGGCACAAAGCCAGATGGCCTCTGAGGGAGGCCACCCTTTCTTTACAAACCGTGTTCAGTTTCCTTCAGCGGTGTCTCCTGCTGTGACGAACGTACAGAGTAACCTGATTGTGCACGTTGACAGGGCGTCAAGGCGGCTGACCCGTTTCCATCTCTGTGCGGCGAGAGGACTGAGGAGGATGCTGCTTCCCGGGGAGCTGGTTCTAACGTTTCTCTAAAACTGTTGCCACAGGTCCATCCGAGGCCTGCTGGGTCATCATTCTTGGCCTTGCTGGTCCATCGCCTAGGTGCTCTCAGACTGTCCCTTGACCTTTGTGGGCTGCTCTGCAGGGACTATGGTTCCCAGGCTCTTTGCCCTTTGGCTTCCAGATGAGCTCACCCAGTGGGGGGCCTGGCAGCAGGTTAGAAGGTGGTTAAGAGGGGGAAAGTTGGGATATTCCTTTCTCTTTGCTTCCTAAGGTGTCTTTAGCAGAAGCTGGATCTCTTTATGGCTCCAGCTCACATCAGACGACTCCTCTCTGTGGTTGTGATTCCCATGGGATAGCCCTGGCTTTGGACTCTGGTGACCTCACTTTCTCTCTTTCCTATCTTTCTCCAGCCCTGGGGCAGAAATGGCTCCCTGCTGTCACTCACGTCTGGATGGGCTTAGCATCCCTGTGTGGTTTCTTAGCTCTTCCATCACCTGTGTAACCTCTTCTCTCTATCAAATTTCCTCTGACTGACATCACTGGTCATCTGCCTTTTATGTATCCAGGAAGCCCTGGAGGTGGGAAGGGTCCTGTGACCCTGGCTCCAGATGGAGTCTGCGAGCTCAGCTCCAGAGGGATCTGAATGTTATGCACACCAGTAGCTGCACTATACAGCTGGGGGCAAAGCGAGAAGGCAGCCGGGCCTGCTCCCACCAAGTCCAGGTCACTAACTCCTCAGACCACCTTGCTGAGCAGGAAGAAGAGGCCCAGCCGGGGCAGGTAAAGGGACAGCATGGCTGACATGCCCAGAGGCTGGGGCGTGGTGCTCTAATGATTGTCCTTATGAGGTTCCCTGATATGGGGCCCACTCCCATTGCTTGTGCCCTTGCACTCCGGAGGCCAGTGATTAAGAATATGTGTTTGGGTTGAGAAACAGTATAAATATGTGTGTGTACATAAGGCTTAGGGGCTAATGTACATGTGCAAGTGTGAGGCTTAACAGCTTACATAGATGAGTACGGGTGCGGTTTCCACGTCTGTAAGGATGTGGGTCTGCCACAGATGAACCTTGAACCTGGCTCCCAAGATCACTTAGTCTCCAAGACAAAGTCTTCAGGGTCATTGGCAAGACATGAGTCTGGAGCAGAGTTTATGGAGGCGTTGTTATCTGAGCCTAAAAAAGAGACAAGCAAGAGCTGAACCCAAGTCAGGGGCTACGGGGACCCCCACCGTCCTTCCTTAATTGGGTCCAGCTCCCTGTTCACTGCTGCAGCATGCTCCTTCCATTGGGGAACAGAGCAGGGGCCTAGTGGCAAGTCACTTGCCAGGTGACTATCAGAGAAGCTCTTAGGCCCTGATGGACTGACTGGACTTTTCATTAAAAAAAAAAGTTGATCAAGCTATTTTGGTTCTTTATCAGCAGGCAGGATTTGGGGGAGAAAAAGTAGTCAAAAGGGCAAGAATCGGGAAAACTGAAGTAGTAGCTAGAGAGAGAGAGAGAGAGAGAGAGAGAGAGAGAGAGAGTGTGTGTGTGTGTGTGTGTGTGTGTGTGTGTGTGTGTGATAGAGAGACAGAGATCGGAGTTACCCTGTAATGACTTCCAACTTCCCTCTCCTGCACCCACATCGTGGGGACATCACAGTCTCAGGCCTGCACCTACTACCCTGGCGATCAGCCTGGCTCTGGCCAGGGATCAGGGGTCAGGCTGGCTCACATCAGGACCTGTCCTACTATCAGCCCATGCAGGCCTTCTCCCACCCTGTGGGTTGGGTTTGAGGCCGAGTCCTAGCAATGCCACTTCTCCCTGTGTCCTAGGCCTGCAGCTTTGTTTTGGTTGCCTGTCTGTCCTTCTAGGCCTGGGGCCTTGCTCTGTTCTCTCTGGCCTCTCCCCACCAGATCTAGCCTTTGGTGGGTGCTGGGATCTGCTGACAGACTCTCCTGAGGCTGCCTGCCTGCTTAGATTTCAGACTCCGCTTCTGGAACCACCCATTGCTGTGGCCCACCTGCTGGTAGAGATACCCTGTTACCAAATGCTAGAAGATCCGCCACTCACTCACCTCCCCAGCTGCTGACTATTGTCTGTTTCCACACCCTTGCACGCTGCGTTCTGCCTGTCACCCTGGACGGCTGCCCAGCAGCTGCAGCTGAGGCCATCCTACCAGCACCTTCCCCAGCCCGATGGGTGGTCCCGTCCGGTCCCGGCCCTCCCAGCCTGCCTCATCTGCTGTGTGTACAGAGCCACATCTGGCTGAATACAGAGCTGGGGGAGGCTGCATGGGCCCTGACACACTGATCCCCAGAGAGATGGTCATCTTCCCTCAGGACCTCTTGGAGAGAGTCAGGTCTGGAACCCAGAGTAAGAGACAATAATAATAATAGTACATGGGCTTCCCTGGTGGCACAGTAGTTGAGAGTCCGCCTGCCGATGCAGGGGACACGGGAAGATCCCACATGCCGCAGAGCAGCTGGGCCCGTGAGCCACGGCCGCTGAGCCTGTGCTCCGCAACAGGAGGGGCCACAACAGTGAGAGGTCCGCGTACCGCAAAAAAAAAAAAAAAAAAAAAAAAAAAATAGTACCTGATGTGACAGGCTCAATGATTTACCAGCATTACTGTAGGTGTACCTCACAACTAGCGTAGAAGGTAAATACTATTATAGCCCCTTTTCACAGATGAAGAAACGAACACCAACTGATAAAAATGAATCTGTGTAGGGTCCCACCGGGCATCATTTATGGAGCTAGGATTCAGAACCAGGGTGCTTGACTTTAGAGTTCAAGTTCATAACCACCAGACCGAAGTGCCTCCTTGATGACCCACGAACTCTGTCCAAAGATCCCAGCAACATTCTCTATTGTCTCTAATGACCTCTCCCTGGTCTAGGATCAAAGGACCCATAGGGGATAGGCGGAGTTTACAGCCATAGTCTCAGTTAAACCTTTGGATACTTCCTGTTCCTTTTTGAGAACAACCCTGGAATAACCTCACTCGTGGTCACTTTCAGAGGTGGGCCACCAGAGCCGCACACCCCCCACTCCTCCCTGTGTGTCCCCAGGCCCTTCTTCCCTTGTGTCCCCTCCCTTGGGCCCCTCAAAGTTTTCAGGGAGTCACCTGGTGGTAAAGTTGTTAACCAAAGCTGGAAAATGGAATATGTGTGTGTACAAATAAATTGTTCACTGATGGATCTGCCTTCTCAGAAGGGCCAGCGATTCTGTGAGAAAAAGGAAAGCAGGCCCTGGGGGTGGCAAGAGTCTTTGAGGAAAAAGATAGAGGGGCTTCTTAGAGGAGGTGGTATTGCAGATCATCTAAGCTTTAGCCCTGTCCAGGAGTAGCTATGGGAGAGGGAAAGGAAAAATGAGCACTGGATTGGAAGCACTTCAGTTTCCAACTGAATAATTATATACTGTGGGTTTTTGCAGGCGATGGAAATGGCGAAGGATGGGTTGGAGGGGTAAGTTCACCGTTTCAGGTTGAGACAACAGTTTGTAATTTCTGCCTCCCATTTAGTCTTGGAAAAACAGGTTTTTGAGAAAGTTATCAGGGTAGTCTCCCCTTTTCCTACCAGCTCTCAGTCATTGCTGAGTTTGGGATGACCGGCACAGATATGGGAGGGGTATAGTTCCTAGGAATCTCAAGAAAATCTTGTATGTGGGCCTACTCAGTCATACTCTGACTAGTCTGATGTCACATCATTTCCTCAAATAAATATGTATGGCTCCAACCGTGGGCCTCTTCTCTGCAAGGCTCCTCCAGCCTGTCTGGGATGGGCTGAGAGCTGCTGCTAACCCCTCTCTCCTCCCAGGTCCATTTCTGTTTGGGAGCATGGGCTGGTTATGAGTTTCTGCTTTTCCATCCTGCCTTCTGTGCACCAGGAAGAAGAGAGAAAAAGAGAAGAGATTTTTAGCCTTTAGGTTGTTAGTGCTCAAGAAGGGCAGAAGGGAGAAGGAGGATGGATTGGACCAATGAGAAGGGCTTCCCCTCCTTGTCCAGCAGTGGAGATAATGGTGGCAAGGTGATGTGGGATCAGAAGCTTTCCTTCAAGGGGTATGGATTGTAGGTAATTGCCGGTCGTGTCTCTGGACGACTTTGGACCCTGGTGGGAAGGTGCTGGTTCTTCTGCTCTGGCCTCTGCCGTGAGCCTCAGCTTCCCTTAGGAGCACAAGATCCCACAAATCCTACTGGGTTCTGCAAGTCGTGATGGGATCAGGCAACGGGGTTGTAGCTGCAAAATGGATCAGGCTTTGTGGGGTTCCAATGGTAGTCTTGGGGTTCTTCCACAGCCATAACTGCCCAACGTGTCATTTACAGATGATCTAAATCATTGAACAGGGCAGTCTGCCTTTTGGTCTTGTCAAGGAAGGAGTTGTTTCAAGGGGAGCCCAGGTGAGAAGGGGACCCTGTGGCAAGGAGCCCCACTCCGAGAGGGAGGGCTGGTGGGGCCCAGGCATGACCTCGGAGTTACACATGTGTGCCCCACATGGTGGGCCATGTGTGCCGCCGTCTGGCCTCTGGAGCCTGCAGGGTCCTCCATGCTCGGAATAGTCTGGATCTGCTGACTTGGCAAAATGGGGTGGTGGGCTGGGCCGCATCTGGAGGGGAGAGGGAAGGAGCCCCAGGTGACTGGGCTGTAGACGGGTTTGCTCGCCCCACGCTGCCGCAGCTTGGAGCTCCCCCCTCCTTCCCCCCAACCAAAAGAGCAGTGTAATTCTCACGTTAAAAGTAAACATCTGGCAGCATCGGCAGTGCCCAAGTAAACCAAGAACTAATAGGAGGCGTTTGTAACCACAGTAGGTCCTGGATCGGGGAGGAGGCAGTGGGTCTCTATGTAGAAGCCAAGCTGGCTACTTGGGGAGCCTCAACTCGTTTGTTTATTGATGGGTGGTTAATTAGTTGATCAATGTACCATTTCCTAGAAGATCTTGTTGGTGCAGTTTGCCATGGCCCCAGGGCAGCAGGGACATCCCATTGACTTTGTGGGGGCCCGATGGTCCATGGTATAGCAGGGACTGGGAACGATGGTCAGTCCTGGAGCGTCAGCTGCCCCTTGCTGCAAGTCCAGGGTCAACTATTCCAGAGAACAGTGGGAAGATCTGTGTGGCAAAGCCAGTGGGGTCACTGCAGGAAAAAGGGCCATTTTCTAGAAGCCAAGTTTGCCTGGGCCCCTTCCTGAGAGAGCGGAAGCAGAGGCCAGCATAAAAGCAGGTAGGATCCCTCTGTGGTCAGTCATGGTGCTAAAGGAGCAGCCAGGGATGAGAGAGAGAGGGAGACAGAGAGAGTGGAGATGAAGCAGAAGAGGAGGTTACATCTTTTTTTTTGGCTGCACTGTGACGCTTGCGGGATCTTTTTTTTTTTTTTAATTAATTAATTAATTTATTTATTTTTGGCTGTGTTGGGTTTTCGTTTCTGTGCGAGGGCTCTCTCCAGTTGTGGCAAGCGGGGGCCACTCTTCATCGCGGTGCGTGGGCCTCTCACTATCGCGGCCTCTCTTGTTGCGGAGCACAGGCTCCAGACGCGCAGGCTCAGCAGTTGTGGCTCACGGGCCCAGCTGCTCCGCGGCATGTGGGATCCTCCCAGACCAGGGCTCGAACCCGTGTCCCCTGCATTGGCAGGCAGATTCTCAACCACTGCGCCACCAGGGAAGCCCAGGAGGTTACATCTTGAGGTCAGTCCTCTGAAGCCGGTAACTGGTGTCAGGGCAGTGGTATTGGAAGAAACTGATAAACACATTGACTGCTCCAATCTGATTGACAACAAGCTGGAAACAGAGTCTGGGCCTGGCTGGTACATCTGACAACTGTGAAGGGCTCAAGGATGAAATTGGGCGTATTTGAACAGCATCAAATCCATTCCTCACAGCCACACTAAATGTAAGTGACAGATGGAGACACAAATTAATATTAAAAATGTTGCCAGCTTTTTCATTCTGGCAAGAGAAATGCTTCTAACTAGGGACAGAGTCACAAGCCTTCATACTTTGAGTACTAATATCCTTCATCACCCTCATCAAACAGCAGGAAGTGGCACAGGGTTCACTGGGGAAGAGTCAATAGAAGAGAGAACACAGGAGGTTTGGTGGCTAAATACTCAGAAATCAAGCTGTTGGCTGTAACTTCAGAAATGGGTTTCATGCTAGAGGTCACAAACTGGCCGCCAGCTGGCTGAGTCCAGCTTGTAGACATGTTCTGTTTGGCCCACAAATGTCTCTACTTTAGTTTTGAATTTGGATTGGTGGCCAAAATGCACAAATCAAGAGAATCACAGAAAACTCCAGCTCCCTTGAAATACCTATGCCCTCAGGCCTAAGTTCTCCAGATGGCGTCAGGCACCACAACTCCCTTTCCTGCTGGACTTACAGTCATTTGTGATTTCAGCTCCTGTTTTAAGCCATCAAACACCTTTTATGAATAAGAGATTTCGTGGAGCTGACTTTCCAAAAGTCCAATTTAAATGGAGGTTATGAAACAAAATGGGAGAGAGATTTTGGTACCACTTTAGGTAAAAAGATTGAGCTTCTCCTTTAATCCATTGAAACAATGATCTAATTGAAATCAATTTTTATTAATCAAGCAACATAACAACATACAAGAAGAGTATAGAAAATTAAAAAAAAAAACTAGGGGCTTCCCTGGTGGCGCAGTGGTTGAGAGTCTGCCTGCCGTTGCAGGGGACACAGGTTCGTGCCCTGGTCCGGGAAGATCCCACATGCCACGGAGCGGCTGGGCCCGTGAACCATGGCCACTGAGCCTGCGCGTCTGGAGCCTGTGCTCCGCAACGGGAGAGGCCACAGCAGTGAGAGGCCTGCGTACCGCAAAAAAAAAAAAAAAAACTAGTTTGTCATCCTTGCAAAATTGTGGTATTCACAACTATTTACAAGAGTTGTGTGTATTCCTTCCAGTCCTTTTCCACTGCATTTTTATATAGTTATATGTCTGGGTTTACATCCTCCTTTTCTCATTTAACACTATAATTTACATGTTTTATCATATTGCTGTATAATCTTCACTTTTCCTTATTCTAAATAATGTTGCAAGGAACATCTGTGTACATTTGAACCTTTCCTTTTTTTTTTTTTTTTTTGGCCACACTGCACGGCACATAGGATCTCAGTTCCCCGACCAGGGATTGAACCCATACCCCTTGCATTGGAAATGTGGAGTCTTAACCACTGGACCGCCAGGGAAGTCCCCAACCTTTCCATATTTGCTGGGAATATATTTTCAGAACTAGTATGAATGAGTTATATGACTTGCACATGAAAGAGTTAACCTGTAAATTCCTAACCCGAAAGGACCCTGTATAAATTTTTTCATCTCAGCAAATTGTTGGAAAGGCTATAGGGAAAAAAAAGGTCACTTCAGCATATGTGATAGGAGTGTGGGTAATTAAAAAAGAAAAATTCAGCATGTGAAGTCCATTCCAGGAATAGCACTATCTTGAGACCCAAGTCAAATAGTACTAAATGTGCTAAGCAGAGGCCTATGTTTAAAGAAGAAACTCATTTGTTCTTAAGAACTGAAAAATGCTGCATAGTTCAACGATGGAGTCAGAAAACTCCGCGTCGCATCAAAGCCTGGTTCAAAAAGATAGGGGAGGCCAAGATACAAGACAAGCTGTCTTTCCCGATTAAAGTATCTTGGTGCCCCAAGTACAGTAGTCATTTCTTAGAACAATGGCTGCCTTTAAAATTTTTTATTGATGGGAGAAAAAAATGACGAAACAAGACCAGAGCATTTAAGGGTAATCTATGTCCTGTAAACAACCTAAAGAGTGGTGTAAACAAGGTGATAGGTCATAAAATGAAATGTGATACAGATAATCTCACGACTATCTCCTGTTCAAGTTCAGATGAATAACAGGGCCTTAAACCTCCATGCAATGGGAAGCAAAGCATACTGTGTGTTTTATTTTGCCTCGTGTCTTTCCCCAAATAAATAAGATTGATTTTATGGAAGGGCAGGACAAAATGAAAGCCCTTTCTTGAGACTGACCTCCGTGCTGAAGATCTGAAGGGCACCAAAAGGGCTTCTGGGAAATGGCCCACAAGTTTTGTTCCCCTGCCAGGCCAGCCGGCAGACCTTCTAAGGGCTGGATTATGGAGCACTTGAGAAACTCCTCCTCCTGTGGAAAGGCAGCCTGTCTTTGGTAAGGAGAAATTGTGCCTCTCTAATCTACTAGAGCTCTTTGAAGGGCCAAAGAAGTGTATGGATAAGGGGGGAAACAGTAGACACACTCTATTTACACTTTCAAGAAGCCTCTGACAGGCTCCACACCAAAGCCTGTTGAGTTGCCTTGGGAATGGGGGTGGGCAGGGGGGAATGTCTGGTGACAAAACGGAACTGACTTTCAGATAAGAAATACAGAGTAAGGATAAGCCTTCCTCTGGATGGAACAGTGTTCACAGTGGGGCTCCTGGTGGGGACTTGGTACTCCTGGGGGACCAGGTTAACTAGCCCTTAGTGATCTGAGATGTGACCGTCAAGCCCTTTGCTTTCATAAGCCACATGTGGAAATTGATCTCATTGCTCTAGAGTCACAGCTCATATATTGCCCCATTGAATTTGTCCATCTTTGTGACATCTCTAGTGACATTGTGAGTTCCTAAAAGGCAGGGGGTATTCTGATATTTTAGTATTCATTGCAGTGACTAGCATTCAAGAAATATTTTGTGGCTTGATCACTAGAGAGACGAGTGAGTGTGCGTTGAAATACCCTGGCTTCCCATGACCCGAGCTCTTTTGTGTAGGAAAATACCAACCAAAGGCTGTAAGCTGCGGGGAGATGCAGGAGTCTCTGCATGGCCCAAGATGTTCATCATGGGCAAGATACGTTGAATAAAATGTTACATGAAAAATAACTTGGGCCTTCCTGGTGGCGCAGTGGTTAAGAATCCGCCTGCCAATGCAGGGGACACGGGTTGGAGCCCTGGTTTGGGAAGACCCCACATGCCGCAGAGCAATGAAGCCCATGCGCCGCGACTACTGAGCCTGCGCTCTAGAGCCCGCGAGCCACAACTACTGAAGCCTGCGCACCTAGAGCCCGTGCTCCACAACAAGAGAAGCCACCGCAATGAGAAGCCTGTGCACCACAACGAAGAGTAGCCCCCGCTCGCCGCAACTAGAGAATGCCTGTGTGCAGCAACGAAGACCCAATGCAGCCAAAAAACAAACAAACAAAAAAAACCCCTCAAATTTCACTTTGTTTTTATTAGGAATGGCACAGAGAGTACACACAAATGTATATATCAGTTTAGAGAAAAGAATATAATCTGTACTTTTGAGGGTGACAGATTCAAAGCTTTCAGTGACAGCCCAAGAAAGGGTTTTGGGTCAACTCTGATCCAATGCTTCTTAACCTATGATTCATTATCACATGCCCCACATCCCTATCCAATACTCTTGTGGATACTTTTCTCCTAAATGCTACCACCCCCATGGAATTTTAGTAGCTCAGTTATATTGCATGTCTCTTTAGGCATCCATTATGATATCTAAGATTTTTTCATCTCCCAAGAACCAAGTTTTGTCTCCCTGATGAGAATGTATGCTGTAGACGACTCCCTGAAGGTTTGGTCCCGTGTGTTCTTTTATCCAAACAGAACAGCAAAGAGCTGGATATCTAAGAATGGAACTGGGAGTAAAAAAAAAGAGAAGTCTTCTCTTGCCCTTTCCTCAAACAGGAAGCTCAAACAGGAAGTGGGACGGAGTGCTAGGTGTATTCCTCTTGCCCCTCCCCATCGGCAATCTCCCCTTCTCCACCCTGCTGTCTTAGAGGCTTGACAGTTACAGACCTCACATCTAGCTCCCTCTGGCTTCAAAGAGAGCTCAGCAGGAGATGGAGGGGTGGGGGAAGGGAGGCTGGAGAGTGAGGGGAGACTGGCTCCCTCCTTGTGAGGTCATCCTGTCTGGCTGTGTCCTTCGGTCACTTGACTCCTCCTAGGTTCTCCTACTGGGTTCTGGTAGCAGGTCCTACTCCCTTCCCTTGGGTAGAGATGGTAACAACTCTATTTTCACTAGTTCCAGGTTATAACCCCCATGGGGTTCCCTTGTACCCACGTATTTGTAAACATATCCAATGTTCCTTGTGCTCTCCATTTCCTGTTGAGACCCTGAATGATTGACACGGGGGGTAGGGGAGGTCTGGTTACTGTACCTCAGGAGGAACCTGCTGGAGCTGGAATGAGGCTAGCAGAGGGCAGGCGAAAGGCTGGCGGGGGGTTGGTTAAAATGGGGCAGGAGGAGGAGGAGAAGGCATCACTGCCCTAAAAAAGGAAGCTGGGGCTTCCCTGGTGGCGTAGTGGTTGAGAGTCCGCCTGCCGATGCAGGGGACACGGGTTCGTGCCCCGGCCCGGGAAGATCCCACATGCCGCGAGCGCCTGGGCCCGTGAGCCATGGCCGCTGAGCCTGCGTGTCCGGAGCTTGTGCTCCACAACGGGAGAGGCCACAACAGTGAGAGGCCCGCGTACCACCAAAAAAAAAAAAAAAAAGGAAGCTGAAAGGGGCCTTGATCTGGTTTGTGGAATGAGGTGGTGGAAAATGAACTTCTCCCTACATGGTCATCAAGGATCCACTACAGCTTGAGAGGTAATTTTAAGAAATATCGTGGTCCATCTCCCTCACATAGTTGGCACTGATGTGGCTCCTTCCCCCGCCCAAGGCTGTAGCCCTGGCTTGCCTTCACAGAGAGGTGAACGAGGAAAATGGAAGACCTGCACGACTGACCTCAAGGCGGCGCTTAAAGTAGGTCGGGCTCTGTGGGGACATCCTCACCCTTATGGGATGAGGCCAGAGAAGTGGACCTGGTCTCCTTAAATTGCCCTCTGGGTTTCCCATCAAAGGCAGAGTGTGAGTCTGGGAATCCTTCCCAAGGGAAGAGGCAGGTCTGGGCGGATCATTGATCTTGTGGGTTCAGGGGGCGCTATGCTCCTGGGCGAGACAGTGGGTAGAGGGGAAGGATCACAGGCTTCCAGGGGCGATCACCTAGGCTTGAATCCCACCTCCTCACCTCTCTGGACCATCCCCCGTCTCACAGAGCTGCCATGAGGATTAGATGAGAAAGTGCACAGAAAGGCAGCCGGGCCCCCCTTCCTAGCCGATTAAAAGTCTCATGTTCTGAGCCCGCCAAGCCTCTTCCCGGCTCTTCCCCTGGGAGCAGGGGGCAACCAAGCCTCACAGGCTCCCGGCTCCAGAAGCCACAGAGTGAAAGTAAGAAGCTTGTTGTCATGGATGGGGGTGGGTGGGCACATTATCTTGAAGCCTCCTAATCCCATTTTCTGCTTTCATGTTAATCCTTTCATGTTAATCCTCTTCCACACTCAATCTGCCACACTCAACTCCCAGGGCACCGACCCGGAGAGAGAGCCGGGTTCCACCTCCTCCAGGCAACGGCAGTGCTCCCTGGTGTGGGTGCTGGAGGTGGAGTGTCGGGGGACAGTCTGGCTGTGCCTGGGTCCTCCCCAGCTGACCTGGATACTCTTGTAGGCCAGGCCTTGGATGATTGTGGAGGGCTCAGCTCACTCATAACAATAACAATGACGGTATCAGTATTTCCTAAGTACTGTTTGCTGACCCTGGCTAAGACTTTTTTTTTGCGGTACGCGGGCCTCTCACTGTTGTGGCCTCTCCCATTGCGGAGCACAAGCTCCGGACGCACAGGCTCAGCGGCCATGGCTCACGGGCCCAGCCGCTCCTTGGCATGTGGGATCTTCCCAGACCAGGGCACGAACCCGTGTCCCCTGCATCGGCAGGTGGACTCTCAACCACTGCGCCACCAGGGAAGCCCTGGCTAAGACTTTTATGTATGTAATTTCGTTCAATTCCCATGACACTCCTGTGAAGCAGGTATCATAAATCTGAAATTTGCAGGTTAGGAGATGGAGGCTCAGGGAGTCGTCCCGGCCCAGATCACACAGTGAGCAAAGAGAAAGACTGGCCAGAATTCCTCCAGAACCTCATGGGGGACCAGTGGCAACACAGGCCCTTTCGTGTTGCTTCCTACTCCTCCAGCCCTGGAAAGGGCCCACCTCCCTCCTCTGGTCCTATCACCTGAGGCTTCTGTTGGGCGAATGCATTTCTTCCATGCACTAGATCTTGGTGTCACTGGCTGTGCAGTGGAGTGGAAAGAACGTAGACTTTGGGGTTGGCAGGGATGGGTCCGGCTTCCTCAGGAAGGGAACAAGATGTTCCCAGGAGCTGAACGTTTTCCAGGGACACAGGTGGCTATGTGGAAAGGGCCATCTGGGGGGAGGATGATTCTGCCTCCGGCTTTCACTCTCTACCCCATTCCTTTCAGGGCACTCCACCACTTCTCCACCCCCAGCTGCAAATGCCCCTTTCTACTTTGCAGGACTGAGCCTGGCCATTTTTGCCCCCCTGATATAGGTTTGGAGGCAAGGCTCACTCCACTGAGGAAGCAGCTGTTTACCACCCCTTTAGCTACCTGTGGGTGAGTCTTTCTAAGAAGGTTTGATGCACTTTGGACCTCCATTTGAGTTTGGCACACACTCAGAGTATGGGCTCCCTGACTCTGACTTAGATTCCTCTTACAGCAATTCTCCCTCCAGAACAGGCTTGGAAGTTAGGGCTGGGTTTGAATGCTCATTAAATCCCTTTGCAGCTGTGACCTGGGCTTCGGTTTTCAGGTCTGTAAAACTGGAGTGATAATCACACCTTGACGAGGCCACAGCCTGTGCCTCTCCACGGGCCAGTGAACCCCTCCTCTGGAAGCCCAGAGGCAGTGGCTGGTTCATCTTCAGCCTTCGCTTTCCTCACTGAGTCACACAGTTCCTGAGCCTGCGGGTCTCTCTGCTGACTGTAACCAGGGTCTTTGTTCCCCTCTGGATAGCACAGACCCCGCAGACCTTCCTGCCCCAGCCCTGTGGAACCCCCTTGGGTCCAGCATGGTGACGTGGTTCTCCTGTCCTCAGAGCTCCACAGACTGGTGGGCAGTTGAACAACAGAGGGCACTGTAAACTCTAACACTGGCTAGCAAGGGGTAGGCTACCCGTGCGGTAGCGTGTGAATTCAGCTGAGGAAAGAGCTCTGGAGGCTGATGGAAGCCGAGTTCCTCCTGGGAGGGGTGGGACTGAGAGTGGTGAGCGTGGGCAGGACATGGCTTGGTTGAATCGTGGTGTGAGGTTCTGTGGAGGCTCTGACCCTCCCCGCCCTCCACCATCACCAAGCCCAGGTAACCAGAGGCAAGATGTAGGACGTGTGGGCTGGGCATGGTGGTGGCAAGGTGCAACCCTGAGGGTCTGAGTGGGCGTCCACGATGAGGACTCCAGAGCTAACATCGGCTCTTCAACCACTCCGAACTACGGGGATGTCCTGTTCATGAGAAATTTCACCGACTGCATCTGCTGAGAAAACACTGGGTTCTGAGTTGAACTTTGGTTATTCTTTTTAAAGCCCTCAAAGGCTTGTGCACGTTGAGAATACTCTAGAAGTAGAATGGTGTACAGGGGAGAAAATGTGGGATTTCAAGTTAGAAGACTTGCATCCACGCTGGGGCTCTCTCTGGCCTCACTGTGATCTTGAACTCTTTCACTTTGGGCTTCCATATACTCGGGCCTTTCCCTGTTAGACCCTCCCTCCCAAAACCCAGGAAGAGGGGACCGGGCTTTCCATTGACTTTTCTGTCTCCCCACTTTCCATATATTTATTTCTTGCTCAAAGAAAGACTCTGAGGGCTTCCCTGGTGGCGCGGTGGTTGAGTCCGCCTGCCGATGCAGGGGACACGGGTTCGTGCCCCGGTCCGGGAAGATCCCACATGCCGTGGAACGGCTGGGCCTGTGAGCCATGGCCGCTGAGCCTGCGCGTCCGGAGCCTGTGCTCCGCAACGGGAGAGGCCACAACAGTGAGAGGCCCGTGTACAGCAAAAAAAAAAAAAAAGAAAGGCTCTGAGAAAGGCAAGTGTGCATTACCACGTGGTGGGCAGTGGTGATGATGGCCAGGCCCAATCCTGCACAGAGGCAAAGCTGACCTGAGTGGAGGCTGCCCAGAGCACCCTGGCGTGGCTGACATTCCACCGTTAGGACATGAGTCCTCTGGGTAAAGGCTTTGTATAGAAGAAGCGAGTGTGTGTTAAAATTTTAACCTTGTTAGTCCCTCCTGTCTTTTGTTAGGACATGGATGTGGAGGGCCAAGGACGGAGACGGGAACCATGGGAGCAGGGCCTGAACACACACTGTGCCAGCTTCAGTGTTTGCATGGAGACTTCACTCCTTCATCACACGCTGCCCCCGCCCCCAAACAGACACCAAAGACAAAACTGAAGACGAGAAAGGCAGCCCAGGAAAATGCGGCTTGAGAAGAGCCCTTGCCATGAAATGTCCTTTTATTAATTGATTTTTTTTTCTTACAAAAATAAACATTTTAATGAACAAGAAGTACAAAAGCTTCTGGATATACAAACACCAGGAGCGGGGAGAGGCTGCTTTTGGCTGCTTTGCGGCTTTCACTGAAAGCAAATGAGGCAGAAAGGCCCCGGCCCCACCCCCGCCCCAGGTCCTGGCTCAAACTGCTACCTGCCCCTCAACCCCATGACCTGGCTCATACCTCGCGTGCTCCTGTGCCCCTGCTCCTGGGCTGGCCGGTCAGCGCCCCTGTCGGGCCCAGAGGCGGCCTCCCCCGGTACAGAATCACCCATCTCCCGGAGCATCCCTTCAAGTCTCCAGTCTGGAGCTTGGCTAAGAGAACACTCTGTGACTGACTGTCCCCACGCGGCCCCCGCCGGGCCATGGCACAGGCAGCAGCAACGGCAGCAGGGTCTCTGGCTACATTCTCGCGCTACAAACACAGTGATGGGGCTGCCCACAGAACTGTCCCAGTGAGGGGCAGAGCCCCCAGTGGCGAGACCGTCCTGAGCCTCGCTGGCAGCCCCGAGGGTGAGAGGGGCAGTCAGCCCTCCGTGATTCCTGCCCTGGAGCCAGCAGTCCCAGACCTAGACTGGTAAACTCACATTTTAACATGTGGCATTATTGCACGTTGTCCTGGTCACCTCGGTCTGTCGGGGATGTCAGCCTTGTCTGCAGGGGTGCCCAGGTGACATACAGTGCTGCCAGTGCAAGTCACAGGCAAGCCCAGCTGGCAGGGATGGTCAGCTGAGCCCACAGACAGGTCAGCCAGAGGCCCTCACATATGTGGTCTTGCTGGGATCAGGGACCACGTGGCTCCATCCTGTCTTGAAAAAGACTAGTTGCCGACCTGGGGGCAGAGGTAAGAGGTAACAGGACTGGATGATTCTCTCCCTGGACGCAGGGCCACTCTCCTCATAACGCAACTGCCCTGAGGACACTTGTCTTCTCACCATCGCTGGCTTCTGATGGGGGACCGCTACCTGTCAATCTCTTCCGGGGAGTCCAGTCACCTCCCTCAGGATGTCCTTTCCCACTGGCTCACCTGTCCAAGTGGTCTGGTTGGTGACCACAAAGGCCTGGCACTGGGCATGGCTCTCACAGATGTCCACAGCCTCGGCCAGGTTGAACACTGAAAGCAGGCAGCTTCCGTGGTGGTAGGATGGCCAGCAGCGGTAGTCTTCCTGGGGGATGGTACTGCCTGGGAGGTGCTGGTACTCTGTGGGTTGGGGATGGAGCTCAGATGAGAACTCTCCGTGCCCAGGGGTAAGGGCTGGGGTCGCTTTCTTTAAAGGGCTGTGAGCCACATTTCCTAGGTGAGGGCTGAAATCCGGCCCAGTCCTCCTAGCATGGAGTTGAAAGCAGCTACCACTGTGAAACTGGGATGACCACACAGGAAAGGCAAAGCTCAGGTTGACTTTTTGGGAGACACACGTCTCCCATATATAAGGGCACACAACTCGTTCAGGCTACACATGACGGCGGGCACAGGCATGGGATAAGTGCACACACAGAGCCATCGGCTGACCAGGAAGATTGCTGAGCTCAGAACATTTTAGACATTTAAAGCCGGGCTTCTCAAACTTCAATGTGCATGTGAATCTCCAGGGAATCTTGTTAAAATGCAGATTCTGATTCAGAAGGTCTGGGGTGGGGCTTGGGAACTGGCATTTCCAACCAGCTTCTGGTGCTGCTGGTTGGCAGACCACACTTTGAGTGGCAAAGAGTTTAGAGCTGCCCTTTGGTCCCATTTCCTCCTGGCCTTGGGGAGAGAGGCTAGGCCAGTTCCTCGGACAGGGGGTCAGTCATCGAGTTTTTGAAGTTCAGAGGCGTGCAAATGAATGTAAAACACAAAAAATGACCATTTGGGAATCCACACCTTGAGTATTTGGGGCAGAGGCTGGAGGAAGAATGTGAAATCTCCCCATTTCACAGAAAGAGCCCCACAGAAGGCTCTGAAATCTCCTCAACCCAGAAGCTGCTTAGCCGCAGGCCTCCTGTTCCCGCGAGTCTTTCCCGCTGCCTGGGGAGCCCCGGCTCTGGACTGATAATGCAGAAGCCCTGGGCCTCCGGCCACCCCGCCCTCCTGCCTCCGTCTTCTACCAGGGACTAGACCAAAGTCCAGGGCTGGCTGTGATTTATAGCCCCATAAACAGCGTCCGCAGGGACAGAGCCAGCCATTGTTCACCTCGTTAAACTTTATTTACAGGGCTAACGAGGGCTCCCCCACCCTTAAGACTGGCCAGAGCTCCTTGAATACAGAGGCTGCCCATCCCTCGCCCCCCTGCCAACCATGCTAAACCCCAGGGCCTCAGCAGGAGAGACCACAGCCCACAAGCCGTGGCTAGAACTCTCTCTCTGCCCTGGAGCTTCTTAACTGGTTTCAGTGTGGAGCCCCTTCTCCACCTCCAGCCACCCTCCCAGCCCCAGAAGGGCGAGGAAGGAAAGAGTAGCAAACATATATTGTGTTCAAGCTGTGTAACAGGAAACGAGTTAACTGCTGTCACACATTTCACCTGCCATTTAATCCCCATAAGAATTCTGAGGCAGGTAATACTGAACCCAATTCACTGATGAGGAAAGTGAGGCTCAAGGTGTAAGTTAACTTGCTCATAGTCACGCAGTCAGTACCCAGTGGGGTTTGCAGCCACCCAGAGAAGGGGTGTCAGCGCCCACCCCCCAGTTCAAGGCACAATTATAGTTGTTCTAGCTCAGTCGAAGTGAAAGGTAAACAGCGGTCTCAGAGGGAGGATGAGCCACTTCCCCGATTAGGGGAATCACCCACCCTCGCACCTGTTCCCCACCTCCCCAGCCCCTGGATCCTCGCCGGGGCCACTCACCGGCTCTGCCGGCCTCCGTGGAGTTCTGCAGATACTGCCCGCTTCGGTACAGGTGCAGCACCTTCTCCAGCTGGGCCAGGGTCTCGTCCACCCCCCAGGTGAGCTCTCCTGCAGAGTGCACGGTGCTGTAAGAGGGTACCTGGGCTCCTACTTCTCCCTGAGGTAGGCAGCCAGCTGCCTTTCCCCCCTCCCTCTGGAGCCTGGGCCCCGATGACCGGAGGCCTGGGCACTGAGTTTGCCACAGAATGCCACTTTGGGAAATGATGTTTCTGGACCATGTGCTGCCCTGGGTCATTCTTATGCCCATGCTTGCTGGGGGTGGGAGATGGTGACGGGAGGCAGGTGGGCACTGGAGAGCATACCTGTGGCATTGACAATGCTGTCCAAGAGAGGCCGTAGTGAGGGTGGGGCACTATGGGGCAGGAGGTATGTGAAGAAAAACCTGGGGCAGAGAGAAATCAGGGGCTTAGTGCTTCAGCCTTTGGGGACATATCCTTCTTCTACCCCAACTTGGGACAGAACCCCAACCTGGCCAGGGAGCCTGCTCTGTCAGGCTAACCAACTGGGCCTATACCCCCAGAGTGTGCCAAGGAGTCTATTCAGACTCAGGGTCGGGGTCTGGGCACATGCTAAGGCCACAGGTAACCTCATACCAAACTGAAATCTGAGGTCTGTTTTCCCCACCCGTCCCAGGGACCTTCCCACCCCTCAGCCCCGCATTATCGCCCGGCTGACCCGTGTCACAGCAGCCCCATGGCTTGGCTCTATGAGGAGCTTCCAGAGGTGAAGGGCCAGGGGAGGAAGGGGCAGGGCCTGTCCCACCAGCCCTAAGCTCTGAGTCTGACACTATTTTAAGAAGCCTCCAGCTGCCACCCCCAACCCAGATTCTCCTTGGGGCTGACTATTTTTAGCCTCATGGTCAGGAGCC
Source organism: Orcinus orca (assembly GCF_937001465.1). Classification (NCBI taxonomy): domain Eukaryota; kingdom Metazoa; phylum Chordata; class Mammalia; order Artiodactyla; family Delphinidae; genus Orcinus; species Orcinus orca. Next base: position 57,755,223 of record NC_064571.1, read on the forward strand.
TGAATGTTCCCTTCTTGAAGGGGTGGAGGCCTTCCCCCGCCCCTGCTACTCCGCTGGTCATGGCTGCGTCTGGCTGGCCTCCTGGACCCCATGCTGGCTCCCTCCCTGCGAGCCCCCACCCCCACCCCGGGCTCCCGCTCCCTCGCCGCCGGCCTTCCTGAGTGGAGATGGAGGTCACCTGTAGGCATTGTAGAGGTTGCGTTTCTCATTCATGGCCTCGCACCAGCCCTGGGCTGAGCAGGGCAGGGTGAAATTCCTGGCTGGGAACTCGAGTGTGCAGTCAGCGCTGCCTGTGCACGGTGTCTCCTCCACGCGGGCGTCATCCAGATCCGTCACCTTCAGTTCCCCATCCACCAGCACGAACTGTCGGGGGCGGAAGTCCAGCAGAGTGACCGAGCCCAGCGGGGAGTGGGCCAGGTGGTGGAGGAGGCGGCCCAGGCTCAGGCAGATCTGAGGGGCAAACACCAGGCTGCTCACGGCTTCTCTCCTGGAAGGGTGCCTGGGGGCTCCCCGCTTTGGTGCTCTGGACTGAGCTTGGGGGTTTGCCTTTTTCTTCAAGGCTCTGGAGCTCACTAAGGACTGAGGCCTGGGGCCTTACTGAGCAAGCCAGCGATTTTCTATTACCCCCGGTGGGCCTGACCCTGAGGGTAACATGGAATAAGTGGGAAATGGGCAGTCTGGGCATAGAGCATATCCTCCCTGAAGCTGCATCTTCAGTGTGGTTTCTGTGCAGTGTATGCAAATAGAGGGAGGGTCGAGATGACCTTAAGCTCTTTTCTAGTCTTAGGACACTGGCCCTCCTGCAGCCAGGCTGAGAGTATGTGTGAGTGTGTGTGTCAGGGCGGCAGGAGCACAAAAACCTCAGGATCCTCTTTGCCTCGTTTCTTTTTTTAACCCTTTGGCCGATGGCCGAGTCAGCTTTGCTCCATCCTTCCCTCCCTCTCCCTCAACTGAGGAGGAGTTGAAGCTGCTCTGGAGATCTGGCCTTCTAAGGGAGAACCATCGCAGCAAGGAGCCCGGGGCCCTGGCCCTCTTCCCTGCTCACTCGGAAGCGATCCTCCCAGGAAGTCTGCAGCAGCTGGATCATTTCCACAGGGGCGCCCAGCTCCGTGATGGTGGTCAGGGTGTCTGGGATGTCCTCGCTGTCCTGGTAGCAGTAGCCATAGAGCTGGAAGAGGCCCAGGCGGGTCATGAGGTCACAGGATGGGAGTGGGGACAAGGAAGGGCTGGGTTTTCACATGCCCCCCACCCTCCCATCCCTAGGTCTCTGCTTCAGCTCGGGCCAGAAGAGAATAGCAACGTTGCCTGGGAAGCCTGCCCTCTGTCCCAGCAGCCAGAGTTCCTACTGATTCCATCAGCCCCTTACCTCTGGCCACTCAGGTAAATGGGCAGGTCTGGCCAACTTGTGTTAACCATGTGCCAGGCACTGTGCTAAATGTTTTATAAGCAAAACTCAATTCTTAGAATAACCTTAAAAGAGCATAGTAGGTACTATTAGTGTCTCCAATTCACATGTAAGGAAACCAACTCAGAGAGGTTAAGTTACCTCCCCAAGGCCACACAGCTAAGAATTGCAGGAGCTAGGATTCAAATTTATGTTACTCTGATTCCACAGCCTTGTTCTTTCCATGAGTACTATTTGCTAATCGCCCAGCCAACAAATGGATGTTATACCTCCTCCCCTGCTCTAATCCTTGTCTTTGCTTCATCATTTTCACTTTCTGGCACCTTCATTTTTCCTCTGCTCTGGTCTTTCTGGAGGAAAAGCAATCTCCCTTGGGATTGGTAACAAGTGTCGATCAGAACAAAAAGTATCCAAGGGGCATATCACTGGGTGTTCTCTGCATAGCTGGTGGGCAGGGCAGGGTGGGGTGGGGTCACCCATATCAACTGGGGGAGTAGTAAGGGTGGTTCCTGGGGAAGGTCAGTTCTTTGAGGGCAGGGTCACAAGGGCCGGCCCGCTCCATGTGATCTGGGGGAGGGGCTCCGTACAGCTCAGCTGGCCAGGGGCTTCTGGGAAGCACAGCCTCACTCTGTCACTGACACCTCAACCAGCATCCACAGAGATCTCTGCTTCTCCCAGTCTCTCCCACCATGCTGCACATCAGCTAAGGATCAGCCGGTGCTCAAAACAACCAGCACCCTGTAGGGAGGAGGAACACAAAGGCTGAGTTGTCTGGGCCAGAGTGGGAAGAGGGGAGGGCTGCACGATGGGGGGTGCCGGTGGGGTGAGGCGGCAGGGGAGTCAAGCCCCTGGGCTAGATGTCCCTGCACACCGTCACCCTTCACACCCTTCCCAGCTCCACTCCAGGTCCTTATATGCTCCCTTCCATCCCAGGAGTGCCCTTGCAGCTCCCCGTCCCTGGAGCCAGCTACCTCAGTCCTGCTGGCACGAGGGAAGGCATGTCTCGGTGTCGCTTTCAGATCACTAGGGCTGCAGCTTGGGGGGGGTCAGGGGGAAATCCCCGGGGCCCCCTTCTTCCCTCTCTCTCTACCCTCCCCACCCCACATCAGCCCAGGGAGACCCCAGACCCCAGTGGGGCAGAGGTAGGGGTGAGGTAAAAGGAGCAGCCCTGGAGCCTGGTTCTCATTTTCTTGCCCAGAGTCTGAGCCTTTGTGGGAAACTTCTGAAGGTTATTAAACACCCGGAGGTCGTTAAATGCGCTGTTAACGAGGTATTAATCAACACCCCTCAGGAAAAAATAAAAAGACACCATTAACTCCCCCCCCCCCCCAGGAAGCCTGAGGCTGAGCATTTCAGTCGAATCTTTTGTTCCTTTGGGAGAAGAAATATACTCTAGCAGGGCCAGAATCAGGGCCCAAGTAGGCCTGGGGCCCCATCTGAGGCCTGAGGCCCTGGGAACGACAGTGATGCAGGGGAGGGAAGACCCTTGTGCCCTTTGACCCTGGGCTATAGAGGCATCTATCACGTGAGGGAGTGGTGTGTGTGTGTGCGCGCATGTGTGTGTGTGTGTGTGTGAGAGAGAAAGAGACAGAGAGAGAGAGAGAGAGAGAGAGAGAGAGAGAGAGAGAGAGAGAGAGAGGGAGGTGGGTTGGGGAGGGGTCACAGAGATGGATGGAGAGATCTCGCCCAGGCAGTCCCCGGACTGAGCAAGCTCTGAGAAGGGCCAGTGGGACATGCTATCCTGGCCCTTTTCTATTAGAACCAGCACCAACTTCAGGGCTGCCAGAGAGGCTGAGGGGGCCTCGGGGAGCGGGAAACACTCTCTGGCTCCTCCCCGGTTCAGCAAACAGTCGAACAGTTTTGAAATTTTAAACGATTAAGACGTATTAAAACAACATTATTTCTAGTTCCCTGCACACCAGAACTGGAGCCTCCTGAGCAGGAAGTCCCCCAGGCAGGCTTACCTGGAGCAGAGGTGGCATTGCTGAAGAAGCCAGAGGGATACTGGCCTGGGGGTTGGGGGACGAATGTAGGAGACCCGATACCAAGGCAGTCCCGAAATTCACACCAAGGTAGCTCTACCTCCCCGTAATGGTAGCTTTTCACCTCTCCCCTGGCAGAAAGGACCTGGCACCCTCTCCATCTTGTAACACTTCTGTCCTAGGGCAACTAACCCCAGTCTCCGACCCTGTAAGAGTAACACAGCCAACCCAGTCTCGGTCTAGAGAGAACGAGTGAAAACTATTCAGTTGTAATTTTTTCCCCTTTGGCACCTTCAGCATTGGGCTGGGGGCCTGACATATGCGTGAGGGCGGTTAGCTGGATGCTCGTCTTGAAGTTTGGGTGGGGTAAGAGAGGGCGGGAGAAGTTCCTTAAGAGACAGGAAAGCGCATCAAACCTCAAATCCCTTGTAAGGGAGGGGGGTGGGGTCTTGAGTCAATTAACTAACACTTAATATCCTGCTAACACACTCAAGACCTTCTCCACTGCCTCAGAATCTGGCCTACACCCCAGGTTTCCAAAAGGTTCCCAGGAGCTCCTGGGAAGCAAAGAGAACAAGATCCTCCCAGTTAGAAGGGCCACGTGACCCACTGCTCACTCCCTGTAGCTCCAGTGTCAGCCGTGCAACAGTTGGCTGACACTGGAGCGTAACCACCCATAACTGTTGGCTCTGCCTGACCTTCTGCAACCAGTTCAGGGCCCAGGACCCAGTCAACGTGTGTCTGACCAGGGCTGGAGTAGCCCAGGGAGACTGGGAGCCAACAGTAGTATAAACAGCTCTCTGGCTTCTCTCTCCTATTCTGCCAGGCCTACCCAGATCTGGTGTCCAACTCACTCCTGAGGAAAGGACGGAAGGATTCCTGGGTTTCTGACCAGTTCTGCCGGGTGCAGAAAGGTTAATTTGAGTGGGCTAGGAGGTGGAAGGTGTGGGCAACATTCCTCAGCTGGGGAGTCTGAACAAACCCTATGCTCAGCGGGCCAAAAGCAGCCAGGGATTCCCCTCTCAGTCCGCTCAGACATGTGCTAAGGGAACGGTTAGTCTAATCCTAGGGCTGACTCAAGGACCGAGGAGAGCTGGGGGAGAGGAGAAAGTGGGTGTGTTAGGGCAGTGCTGGGACTATGAGAGGCCCCCTCTCTTAGTCTAGCCCGGAGGGAACAAGGTTGGGTCTCATCTTTCCCCTCTGTCCCCCAGTGAACGGGAGAGACAGAGTCCCATCTAGTAGGAACCTGGGCATCTGGTCTTCTCAATCTTCCAGCCTCTTGGCCACATTTGTTCAGATAATGTGACATGCAGACCCTCAGGTCCCCAGCCTGTCCCCCGAGCATTGAGCTAGGACCCCGAGGCTTCCTCAATACTTCCAAAGCCTACTTTGAGGCCAGGGTCTCTTCTGGGAAGGGCCATGCATTTTCTGGCCTACTATCCAATCCCCTCCAGTCCTTTCAGCAGCTTCTGGGTGGAGTACGGGATATTCTCTGGGAATCAAGCCTGGTCTTTTTCTAGCTCTTCCCAACCCCATTGCAGTTCCACCCCAACTTCAAAGCCAGACAAGTCACTGGAAGTTGAGAGAAGTGGGGTTCAGATTCCATCAAGAAAGGGGACCCTATCACTGCAGTTGGGACCCTGACTCAGGGATGACCTCTGTTCATTGTTTTGGCTGGGGTCCCTTCCCCGGTGCTCAACACCCCAGCTCCAGCCAGAAGCAGGGTCCTAAGCCCGAATGGACCCCCACCCCTACCCCGAGTCTGGGGACCCTCTGTCCTGTCTTCAAGAGATACGGTTTGGAAGCTGAGAAACCCGGGAGTCTCTCCATAACGGGACGCCCACCCAAGCAGGGTGGTGTAATGGGAAGCTGCCACGGTCCGGGTTCTGCCCCTATCTTAGCCTGGACAGTCATCAGGGCTCCGTTAAGACCAAGGCTTCTCTTCCAGCCCGAGTGGTCGGGCACTGGCACGTCCAGCCAGCACCCTTATCCCTGCACCCGCCCCCTCGTACCTGCAGCACGTTGGGGTGCCGCAGCCGCTCCAGCAGCACCATCTCCTTGAGCAGCTTGTGGGCCGCCAGCCGATAGCAGCCCCTCCGCGCCCCGAACTCGCGCACACAGCTGCCCAGATCGTGGCCGCTGAAGTCCACCGCCTTGAGCGCCACCGCGACGCCGCCGGGCAGGCGGACCCGGTACACGGCCTTGGTGTAGCCGGAGCCCACGTACTGTGCGCCGGACACGTTGCGGAGCGCGGCGCAGCCCAGGCGCGGGCCCGGGCCGGAGGAGCCCGGGCCGGGGGAGCCCGGGCCAGGAGCCGGGGGCCAGCCCGGAGCGCCGTCGGGCAGGGGCCGGGCCCGCGGGGGGCGGGGACGCTGCAGGCCCGGGCCGCCCGGAGCTAGGTCCATCAGGCGCCGCCGCTCCGGCCGGCCGGCCCCGGGACCGGGGCCCCCGCGGGAATAGCGCTGCACCTCCTCGTAGCGCGCTCGGATCTGACGGGCCAGCTCCCCGCGGCCCCCGCGACGGCCCGGGCCCGGGTCTGGCGAGGGCCCGGGGGACTGGCCTGGCCGCGGAGGCTCCGAGCCCGGTGCGAAGAGCACGTTGAGGACCGAGCCCAGCAGGAAGGAGGCGCAGAAACCCGCGGCCACCGCGGCCCGCCGGCGCCGCATCGCTCCCCTCCCCCCGGCCGGCCGGCCCCGCGCGGCTCCCCGGCCGCGGCCCCGGGAGGCTCAGGCTCCGAAGCGGCTACGCTCTGCGCCCCGCGGGTCCCCTGCCCAGCCCGCGCGCATGGCCCCGGCGGCCCCGACCCCGGCCCCTCGCGGGCTGCACATCGGCCTGACACTTGCCTCCCTCCCGCCCTGCCCCCGCCGCTTATAAGGCCCTGAGCCGCCCCCGCCCCCTCCGCCTCCGCCTCCCAGCTCCCGGCCAGAGCCCATCCTCGGCGCCGCCCCCTTCGGCTGCCCGGCCCGGCCTTCCCCGCTGACTGACAGCGGGACCTCCTCCCGCGGCCGTCCGGGCCTGGGAAGCGGCGCGGAGGCGGCTCCGGCCCTGCCCAGCCCGCGGCCCCCGAGCTCCGGCCGGCGAGAAAGGGAGGGGGCGGCAGCGGCCCCGGGACGCGCGGGGGCTCGGGCCCAGCGCAAGGGCGGATAATGGGGTCGGGGCGGCCAGATAACGGGACCGAGAGGCGGCTAACGGAGCCGGCCGGGCAGGGTGGGGGGGAAGATGAAGGGGCGAGGCCAGCGGGTAACGGGTTCTGGAGGGGACGAGCAGCTGGGTCCGGGGTGCTGAGGATCCGCGTGGTCCCAGAGCGCCCTCCCGGGGACCCGGGGCCTTGGGGCGGGCTGGGCGCAGGGAAGGAGCGTGGGTCCCGCCTCCCGCGAGTGGGACTGCGGGTGGCGGCTCCTGGCTCAGTCCCGGATTCGGGGGCGGGGGATGGGGAGGCGGCGCTGAGGGAGGGGCTGGCACCTGCGAGCGCGGGTGGGACGGGAACTCTGGGATCAGAAGAAAAATCTTGAGGTTTTCGGAGATGCCCTCTTCAACCTCCTCTACCAAGTTTTCTGATTTTCTTTGTCCCCGAAGCCCCAGGTGGAACCGCTGCCCCGGGATCCCCGCAGTCAGACGCGGTTAGCAGCGGATCACGAACCATATTCGTGCTAGTAATTTACAAAGAGTGCCTTTGTACCCACGGACGTGCGTGGTCCAGATTGTCTCTGGAGTGTGTGCATTAGTGTATCTGAAGGGGCTACTGTGTCCGAGGAAGGGAGTGTATACCGCGTGTGTAAGTAGGTGCTGACTCCACCAGAACTTCTGGCCCCTCCTCCTCCCTCCCTGATTGCATCATTAGTGCTAATTGAGGAGCTTTCACACGCCAGTGCATTAGTTGTTTGGAGTGAGCTCCCCCCTCCTGGGAGAGATAAGCCGCTGCCCCTCCCCCTCGCAGCCCTCCACTTCCCCACCGCCCAGGAACTGTCCACCTAGATCCTCCCACCTTCCTGGGCACCTTCCTGCCTCCTGGTCCTCTACAGGTTAATCTCTTTCCGCCCCGCAGTGTCAGAGATCGGCTGGAGAGGAGTCAGGGAGGAGGTGGAGGGCTTAGAAAATCTTTCCTCCAGGAGGCTGAAGAGGTTCTGGCCTTCTGACAGAAAGCACAGTCTCTGTGATGAGGGAGGGGACAGGAATCTCTGGCCGGTTCTTTTGGACCTGGAAGGGCAGAGGACAGCACTGAATTCTTGATCTCCAGCCTGTGATCCCACTGATGAAGGGACAACCAATCCTGACTCCTGGGGTCTCCTAAGACTCGGAGAGCCGGGGCCCAGTCTAACTTAGAAAACATGAGAGGGCTGAGAGAAGCCACGATTCTCCTGAGGACCTTGGGTTTGGTGGAGTTTGGTCTGGTCCTGTTTAGCTGCTCTGCCCTGCCCTGGCCCTTGGCTGCTGGGTGTAGGGGGAAGGCTCTGAGCAGATGCCCTCCCCAGCCCTCACACCAGATGTCTTTGGTCTAATTAACTGTGCTGGGAAAACCAACCTGGGTTTGTAAACAGAGCTACTGGCGAAAGTCAACAGGGAGCAGCAGCAAACAGCAAACATTCCCCTCACACAGCTACAGTCCAATCCAGCCGCCTGGGGAAGAGGGGAGCCTGGCGGATCATGGGGCCCCCCTGGCCGACAGCTGAGTCAGGGAAAGCCTCTCTACCTCTGTGACCCTAATATGGCCATTTCCTTACCAGTTCCAGGGCTCCTTTGCTGGGGAGGAATGGGGATTCTGGGAGGACAGAGTTGCCATTTCAAGATAGGCTCTGCCCCCCTTCCAGAGATCTCTTGGTATCTATTAGCCAAACCTCCTGATCCCCAAGGAAGCCATTGTGGGGGGAATATTCCTTAACGAGCTTTCTCTGGGGCCTGCTCTGCTCTAGGGTCTTGGAGGAGCCTCCTAGGTAGGACTTGGCATTGAGAATCTATAACTCGGAGTTGGTGAATATAACATGAACATTGTTGAGTTCGTTACACATCGTGTAGGTATTATAATAACATGTTCTGAAATTAGATGATTGTTCCTGTGATATCTTTGCCAAGCTTCAGTGTTTCTGTTATGGTTTGAAAGTTCAATGCACACAGGGCCTGAGAAACAGGACTGAGTGTACATACATACAATGCACACACGTGAGCCCACGGAACAGTGGCCTCACACACAGGAACAAAGGCATTTCAGCACTCGTTCTCACACTCACTCTGTCTCCCTTGCCAGCTCTCAGACATACAGACATATACAATCTTTGATGGAAATAGGTTTTTGGACTCTGAAAAAAAGGGATTGAACTTTTTGAACAGATTAGAGTTTCTGAATTGGCAGCTTCTTGAGTTCTTAACCAAATTGTGCTTGTTTGCTTTTTCTTCTTCTTCTTCTTTTTTTTTTTTTTTGCCACCCAAGGAGTGGAATCATCATTTCAAAGAACTGAAAAAGACACAGAACCCTGGCTGAGGATCCAGATCTACCGTCTGCCCATCCGCCCTGTCTCGAAGACCTGGCAAGGCCAGTAGCCTCTTTATTGTCTCCCTTTTCCCTCCAGCCCAGGTCTCAAAGACCTCTTTTGGAGTATCATTCTCCGGCTCAGCAACCTGGAGGATAAATTGAACTGGGCCTTCAGGCCTTTGTGAGCTGGCCCCAGCCCTCCACCTGGCCCAGTGACCCGCTTTTCATTTCCCTGCACAGAACCAGACTCCCCCAGCCCGCCGCCTGCACTGGCTCCTGACTTGCAGCCATCATTAGTGTTTTCCCCTGTGGCCCTCCCAGTTCCCTTTCCTGAAATGCCCGCTTGTAGCCTTTCTGTGTCATCTTTGCTAGCTGGTTTTTCAGGGTCTCCCAGAAAATAGTGAATTACAGATACTGCTTCCCCAACCGGGATACACGGGTCCCTGGGACCTTGAAGGTCTATTCTTAGAGTTTTTGTGGATTTATTTTCTTTAAAAGGAAATGTACGAAATACATTTCTCAGGTCTTGGAAACCTTGATGTAGAGCAAAGAGCTTTGGGATTTGGAGTCAAAGACACCTGGGTTCACATTTCATTATTCGAGTTACTTTGGGTGAGTTAGTTAACTTCTCTGGGTATTTGTTTTCTTATGCAGAAAATGGGAGATGATAGTAGTGCCTACTCCGTAAGGCTGTTGAGTGAATGAAATGCAAAGACGTAAAAAGTGCTTGGCACAAGCTAAGCCCTCAATATGGGTAATCTGTAGCTAGTATTAATGATGATATTAAACAAATAAACATCTGTGACAACATGTTAGACAGCTAACCATAACTCTGCCTAGAGGCAGAAATGACTTTAACTACTCTCCTTCCTGGTTTCCACTGGTGAAATCTCTCAGCCTCCTGGGCTCTCTCTGTGTCTGGAATTTTCACTTTTTCCCGAATCAGTAAACCAGTGGTGGAGCAGAAGAGGCCTCGTTGCCTCCCCCAGCCCGTGGTGAGCTGCACAGGGAAGGCTATGAATCCAGGCCTGATTCTTGGTGCCACGGTGACCAAGCACAGGGAAGGCCTTGGTCTGTCCTCCCTGGGGCAAGGAGCTGGGGGAGGGGATGGGCTCCGAAAAGGAAGGGGGGAGGGAAAGGGGTGGAGCCGGCAGCCTGAGCCCCCACCCCCCCTTCCCTCAGGTAGGAAGTGAAGCTGACGTTTCCAAAATATAAAAAACAGATGATGAGGGTCAGGTTTCCTACACACTGGAGAGCGGGAGCCCCAAGGCAGAGTCCCCAAGAAATGATCAGAGACAGAGATGGGGGGCAGAGAGAGAAAGAGAGAGGAGAGGAGAGAAGATAGACAAAGATGCAGAAACATGGAGAGAGAGAAAAACGCCCCTGAATCCTGAGGGTAGTCAGACAAAGACAGAGACAGAAAGCCGTGGCTCAGGAAAGATCTTTCCACCCGTTTCTGGAAAAGAGCTTAGTTCCTCTCTGTGGGTCTCAAGTTGGGAACGTGAGCCATTTTGGCTCCATGACCCTGGCAGAGGGTGAAGCTCTCCAGGACCCCAGAAACAAAAAGGCCCTCTGGGCTCAGAGCTCTCCCTGCCCATGCTGGTCTCTGTCTGTCTGGGCCTCCAGATCTGTGGTCCAGAGTCTCCCTCCCCGAGCCAGCCTCGCTCTTCACCCCTCCTCCCTCCTGCTTAGCTTCACCTACCAGCCCAGAGAGATGCTCTGTGACAGCTTCTCTTTCTCTCCCTTTCCTGGATGTCTGGGATGTGTGTCCTCTCCCTTCACTGGTTCCTTTGATTGGAGGAGCTGGGGGCGTGGGGCTGAGGACAGAGAAGGCTGAGAGGTACCTGTTTAGAGCCATTACCTAGGGGAAGGGGGGAGGCGGCTGCCTTGGCGTTGGACCCAGGCCAGGGGAGGGCTAAACCCTAGGGTCTCTGTTCCCTGGGCAGATGGAGAAGCAGGTAGAGGGATGAAGAGTTGGCCCCTGGATCAATGGGTGATGGGTGGACTCTGGTGGCAGGGGGTGGTAGAGAGGAGGCCTTTGCCTTTGTCCAGAGGCCTTTGCAGGGGAGAGGGATAGGAATGGGAGCATAGGGGCCAGGTGATCCGATCTAACAATTCACACCCTCTCTGACCAAGCCAAATGTGCCCTGAGTCAATGGGGCAACTTTTCTCCCAGGCCATAGTCAAATAGAAAGAACCAGTTCTTCTCGAGCAGCCTCAGGGCTGTGGTTTGGAAAGTAGAGAAAAAAGAAGAAGAAAGAGGGGCTGTTGAGTTTGTGCATCTGGTCTTGGACCTCCAGAAGGCTCACAATTCTCTCCCTCTTCCCCAGCTGCCCCGGGAGGCTGGCCTGGACCCAGGCCCAGAAAGAAGACTGTTCCTTACAGTTAAAGAGGCCTTGGCCCTGCCTCTGCCCTGAGGAGTTTACCGTGTAATTGGGAAGATTTGCCGTCAGCTGTTAGGGACAGAGGGAACTGTGCAGGGTCTGGGGCAGGTAAGAGCTGGCCCCTACCTGGAGCCCTGATGGGGAGTTATCATGTACTGAACACCTGCTGTGCGCCAGGAACCGTCTAACCTCTTGACACGTACTGTGAGGTCAGTATCACTACACCCATTTTATAGATGGGGGAATTGAGGTTCATGAGATTAGGGAATCTGTCGAATGTCACACAAATTTTAAGTGGCAGAGCAGACTACCATGAAATCAGGAAGCAGCAGCTCAGACCCCGCTTTGGGTCTTCTCTCAGCTCTTTGTTGGTTGGGGAAGAAAAGAAAAATTCCTGTCAAAAGGAGCAGCAGAGGCAAGTAAGTGCCCCCAGTGGGAACCAAGATGGAAGCGCGTTACGGTGATTTTTGCCTCCAAGCAACAAAGTTTGGTCATAAAGATTTGCTATTTTATTGTTCTTATTGACTCTAATGATAGAGTATACTCATTAAATGCCTTTCATCATCATTTAACCCACTTAATACCTCTCAGAGATAAATACTATTATTATCTCCAATTTTCAAGATGAGAAAATTGATGTATAGAGCAGTTAGATAACTTGCAGCAGAGCTGGGATTTGGACACAGATGCTGATGGCAGAGCTGTACTCTTGCGTCTTCCGTCCTGTGTCCGTTGTTTAGTTCATGGGCTGGGCTGGGCTAATTTCAGCTATAAAAACCCCAAGGTCAGTCTTTCCAAGCTCAGTGCTGCAAACTTGCTTCAAAGATGGGTGTCTGATGATGTTTGAGCCTTTAAAGGACAGCGGCAAGTCCTGATGGGGTCACAGGGCAGTGGGGAGAGAAGGAGGGAGACACTGAAAGAGGTACACACACCCCCCCCCCAGGGAGAGCCAGACTCAGGAGCTGAGACTAAACTCCTATGAAGTGTTTTTCAGGGACCCCAGCAGACTCTGTAAATCATTCTCCCCTTCCCCTTCCCTGCAGAGGAGATGGTTTACAGAGGGTTAACGAGACTCTGGGTGTCTGCATGGAATTAAAATAATTAGTTGAAAAATTCCAAAAAGCACCAAAAGGAAGTAAAAATTACACAAAATCCCTCCATTAAAAGAGATTATATATCATAAGATACAAAAGCCACCTTGCCTGCCCCTCCAACCCCACCTGCAGAGGTAACCACTGTGAAGGGTGCTGCGTGCAAAGACGCCCTAAGATGCCCCATGCACTCATCATCTCCTTCCCCCCACAGGCTTCCCTTGGTGACTGTTTCATTTCTGCACCGGCAGGCTCCAAGACACCTCAGTCTCTTTGATGCTTCCAAACTCAAATTTAAATCCTGTG